>NW_026854185.1:0-363919 GCF_026571515.1 Ruditapes philippinarum | reverse complement strand
ACTGTAATTCTTCAAGGGTTGGTGCCAGGCCTACAAATGACTGAGGCATTACTTTTACAGTTGTATTTAATTAATAATTAGAAAGTTACATATCTCCTTGTAAAAAAGTGTAAAAGTGAGATAAAAGTCGCCATAATTTCATTTTCTGAATGTGTGCGGTTAATTGCAACCAGCAGAGTGCCAGGTCATCCAGCACTGCACTTGCCTGGACTCTTCTGTTGACTGGTTTGATATATCTTAAAATTAGCAACAGACCACAATTTTAAAAAAAGCCTGGACTGTCAAGTTCATTTAACCAAATTAATTACGGGCAAAGGCAAATTCATTCATCCCAAATTCATGGGGCATATAAATTGTTCATTGACAGGCATATTCAATCATTCAACAAATTAATTATGGGCAAGGACTACTAGTAGTTCATTTAATGAATTAATTATTGGGGGGGGGGGGGGGGGGGGAGGCTAACAATGATGGGTATTTGCAACACTGCAGTATTTAGTTTATGCAGAAGTGCTTCATTTTAAGTTATTTTTCTGTTGCTATGTTAACCACTACTTTCAGTTTAGTTGCTATGACAACCATACCTATGTTTTGTTGTGTTTTTCTCTTTTTATATCCCTGTCCTGCATGCTGATGGCTTACAGTTCAACGATCCATATCATAAGGTTAGTATCTGCATGTGAAAATAATCATACCCCCACCCACATAATAATGAAGAATATTTTTTCATTACCCCACCCACTATGAAAATTAATATACCCCACCCATCCACTAAGAGAAAATTAATAACACTGTTACCAATAAAACACAGATCTCTTAGGTGTAAAAAAACTCAAAACTTACAAATTACAAATATTTATATTTATAAATTTGAAGTAATTTGCAAATTGATAATTTTATAAATTTATATAAAATTAGAAATAAATTAAAAGTAGGCTATGCTGTGCAAAAGTTTAGGAGGGAAAAAAAACAGTAGAGATTAAGTTCAGTTTTAATTGTGGATAAATGCCTTCTTTCTCTTGGTTAAAAAAATTGGCTCCCAGAGGTTGGTTACTGAAGCATGTGTTTTTTGTTAATATGCATGCCGTATGCATTAAATGGGCTGAGGCGCTCTGTTTTTTAATGGCCATCAATAAAAATGTTAATTTTTTATACAATTGTTATGCAGGGTATTATTATTGTGCAATCCAAATGAAACTTTTCCATTTGAATCACCCAGCAAAGAAGGGCCAAACTGAAACACAATACCTAAATTTGAAACAATTTGGCCATGTTTGTTTGAAAAAAGTTAAATGAGGTCCATAAATCATTTTGTTATAAAAATGATGACAATTTTAAAAGGCGGGGTAGGATTATGGGGAGTGGGGATACAGGGAGAGTTTATAGTGCATAAAAGATGGAGAAAAAAAAAGATCCGCCCTAATAAAACTTGAGACAAAACAATACCATTTCAAGAAAATGTCAACTGATTTTTCACTGCGATATTTCTTTCATATGATTTCTAGGCTTTAGCTTTATTGTAGCTCTTTAGGGCAATATAATGAATTCAGTTTGTACATGTATACAGGCAGCTGTTGCCAGGACCACGTGATTAAATTGTAAATAAATGTCAAATTTTACACTTGGGTTGTGTAATCCTTTATTTTGATGGAGTCGATTTTTTTTTCTCCCTTTTTTCCATTAAAAGGTTTGGGATATATTTACGGAGGGTTTTCAAACTAAAAATATTGATTGCTTTGGGTTTTATAATCAATAACTTGCAAAAGGATGGTGTTCTAAACAAACTTGCGGGGGAAAAATCTGCAAAATGATCAATAAGTTTTATATGTCTTTGTTTAACTGTTTTATATATTTATGAAAACACAGTATACTAATGATATGTAAGGTTTTATTTATGAGACACATGTAAGAATTCATTTTCCTAATCAATTAAATGCTATGTTTTCATTTAAAACTGACATACTTGGTTATTATAATGTTATTATTAAATTGGCCTATAATATTCTAAGGAACGTACTCCTGGGCATTCATGTATATGTGTATTCATTTATCAGTATGACATGTTACAGCTCTTTCATTTCTCATAGATTTTGTTTGTGTAGTTCTCCTTTGCTCATAGATTGACCCAGTAAGCTCTCATAGATTTCATTGTTATAGATTGTTTATACAAGGGATTTCTCATAGATTCTTTCATTTTTCAGTGATAATTTTTTGCAGTATGTTCTCATAGATTTTAATCTCATAGATTATTTATACTATTATTCCTCATATATTTCTCATAAATTTTCTAATTTTTCAGTGAAAATTTTGCAATTACTCTCATAGATTTTAATTTCATAGATTATTTACACTTTTATTCCTCATAATTATATTACTTATAGAATAATTCTCTCATTTTTCATTGGTAAATTTTGCAATTACTCTCAGAGATTTTATTTTCTCATAGATTATTTACACTTTCATTCCTCATAATTATATTCCTCATAGATTCATTTTTCATTGATTTTATTTAAAATTTTTTAGCTATCATAGATTTCAGTCTCATAATCTACTATGGACTAACTTATGGACTAACCAGCACTAGTGTCATAATTATGAGAGATCTTAGTCATAACCCCAGTAGCTCTAATAGCCCCAGCAGCTCTCAAACCCATGAATCCTAGGTTGATAGGCATACACCATAACCACTAAGGCCTAAGCCACCAATCTTTATAAATAAGTTAACAGATTATTGTTAACAAATGATCAAAAATAAATTAGTGTACTAAATTTTAAGAAAATAAGACTTAAGATAATGAATGTAGATGAAAACAATATGAAGCAGTTCGGAAATATCAAAATTGTACATAAAATAAAAAAAATATTCACAAGTTTCGTGAAATTTTCAAACATTATTTTTTTCTACCGAGATAAAATCGATTTTCAAATGTATAAAAAGTTTTTGTGACACTAAATGAATGATCTTGTTTGGAAAAATGTAGGCAGATTATCAACTGTTTGTATTTACCCATAGCTAAATATTGATACCATTCATGGGAAATTTCAATGTAAACAATGCCATATGCTACCCCTGCAGTATGTTGCCGAGAGCAGACTGGTTTTGATTTTACCGTCTGCTGTAAACCAGTCAAGCACCTGTTTGTGCTGATTCTTGGATCTTAACCAATCACTGTGCTATATTTAGAACATGGACTTGCCCTGCTTTGAATTTGGAACAGTTTATTTATTATTGAAGGGGATTTTAAGGGGGACCAAGTTGTATACTGTTGGCTTTAAAATTTACTTGATATGGAAATCCCTGAACTTTATGATGAACTGTTCCAGATTCATAGCAGTACATGTCCATATTACAAATTATAGGTGGTTAGGGAAAGATCAGTGTATGCTGAGAGAAACAACTGAGGTTTTTAACGAATTTTGTAAAATGACTTCGTCATAATTTGAAAAATATTATAGTAATCAAACCTTAAGTTGTGACAGTGAACAAAAGATTGATTAAAAAATTCATTGTAAATAGCTTTAATGAGACTGAAAATATTTGTAATGTGTCATTTATGATAACAATAATATCATGGTTTTTCTCACATTTTGTGAACAAAATGACCCCCAGAATAAGGAATTTCCAGGTTATTTTTGATAAAATTGGGAAAATTGATATAAAAAACATCACCTAAAACATTGTTCATTTAAATCATTTTATATTGCACTCAATACAATCATGCACATTTTAAAAATTTGGAATGTAACAATACAAGTTGCTGTGGCAGAGTGCAGTAGGACATAACAAAATGACGATAATTTTGTTTTGTTTACCTTTTGTTGGTTTTTCCCTCAATGAAATTAGGAATTTTCTTGTTAAAATTGGGAAAAAAAACATACTTTTTCGCATGACCCTTTCGTATGACCCAAAATCGGTCACTAATGTGAGCCGCTAAAAAAAAGCCACACACACATACAAAAAAAAACAACCTTGATAATATTACACGAGTAAGAATTCCAAGAGTAAGAATTCCATCAGTCATGGATCGAGAGATGTAAAAACCTTTTCTGGGAACCAGCTGCTCTCCTATATTGAAGGTATAATGTTGTTTCAATGATTTCGAGACCTCAGCTGTCACTGTAACATCGAACAATATGTCTCTTGTTGCTAACAGGAACATTGCACCTGCCGTCTGCTCGTGGAATGACAAGAAACAAATTTTTCAGGAATTTTTTTCTTTCTTTTTCCGGAAATATAAGAAGTCAGTATGAAAAAAAAGGCAGAGCCAGCCAAGAGGTGGCTAGTAAAGTTTTCCTATCTATGAAAAAAATAATAGTCTCTTCATTCAAAAAGGTAAAGATGACCAAAAGCTTTAATTTTTTGGAACCTATACTTTTACTGGTCCTGTCTATAAAAAAAACGTCTCTTCATTCAAAAAAGGTCAAGATGTCCAGTAAGAGATGAACAAAGCAACTGATTCTTTTACTGGGTACAAGATTTCTTGGTTGTCTATTATTAAAGGCTTTTGCTACCATTTTGCTTTACATATTGCTAATATAGGACACTGACTCCAAATGGCACAGGAGTTGGTCAGAGACAGGCCAACCCAAAAAGAGCAGTGGGGGACTGTCAAATATTTGTATCAAACAAAACTTTTCTTCCAAGAATTTTTACATTTTGTTTAAACAGTTAAGATATGTAAGGAAATAAAACTGTGTAAGAAATACGATTTGCCTTATTATGTTGCTAAAAATCTTCACTGTTTGGCGGCTATACTTGGGCATTCTTGTTACCAGCTAGGGAAAAGCTATTGCACAGGCATTGGTTTTTTGCATCTTTTCCACTTTATAAATGAAGCCAAAGTATCTTTTAAAGAAGCATTATTTGCATTATTCTTTAAAGTGTCAAGTGAAATTTTGTATGCTAAAAATTGTAAATTCTGAGCAAAAAAAATGGAACAATTTTGTCACAATTTGTACTTGTAATTATAAGTTTGGTTAGAATCCTGTTAAAAAATGTACGAAAACGTTTGTGCTTCCATAATCAAATCATGATCAAAAAGTCAGTCTATCGTGTAACACCAAATATTGCCACCTTGCTGCTATTTTCTCTTCTTGTCTCCACTTTCCTCTCCTTTTCACTCCATTCACCACCTTTGGAATCATTAGTCTGCCATTTTCTCTCTTAAAGAAGTAATTACTGTTCAATTTCCGTCAACAAAAATGAGACATTAGCACCAGTTAACCAGAATTATTGATCCCGATTTTGGGGTCTATACAATTAGCTGGCATCAAAAGAGACTGTAGATTTTTTTTTTTTTGGGGGGGGGGGGGTCTTTTATAAGCACTTTATATGCTTTATATACTAAGTTATGAAAGCTTCTTTAGTATTTCACCTGCATAATATTTTAATATTTGAAATGGATTTGTCCAACTTATCATATTTTGAATTTTAAAATGTCCGGTTTCAAATTTTTTGGAAAATAGTTTGAACAAATTCAATCGAAGTTAGTCTGCCGACAGTATAGAGCCTAGTCTGTCTGCACGATCATGCAGGCTGGCCTGGCTCCATTCTGGTGGCAAAGGCTAGCAATTACTTCTGGTGCCAGCAAGGCAAAGATTAAATCTTTGTTTCGTTTCTGCATTTTTGTTAATGCAGAAAATTTCAGTTTTGTCAAAGATAAAAATGTAAGCCCAGATACAAAGTTCAATTATGTAAAATGCTTCGCTTTTTGCATTTTGTTAATTTTTAGCCATTTAGATTATTAAGATTAAAAAACTCGGCAAAATTAAGACAATGCAACGTTAGCTTTTTGAATTTTTATAACTGATGGGCATGTGTATATAAAATTTCAGTAGATATCAAATCACTGTTCATGAATAAATAAACATATAAATAAACTTATATAAATAGGTAAAACAGAAAATAATTTAAATGAAAACAAGCAATTGCTATAAAAAAAAAATCATTAATAATTATATTGATATATAGATATATATAATTATAGAATGACAAATCGTTTTGTTCTCGTTATTATGGATATAATTAATTAGCGTAAAGAATTTTATAACATTGTACTAGAGGTCACATTGTGGCAAAATGTCACCCACCTAATAAAAATAAACCGAAAATCTCCGAACAAATAAAAAAATGCAAAAAATAAAAAAAATTGTCCAAATTAAGGGTATTGATGGATTGCGACAGAGTGTGGAGTTGACAGTTGTGGATATTTTTATAGTTAGGTTATTGATTTGTAATTGCGGTGTTTCCACCTAATTATGTCATTGTATATATAGTATAGTTCATTTTGTAGACTAACCTATATATTCTATATATACATACAATAGTCATACTAAATAACTTTGAATTATTTTTCTGCCCTGCATATGACATGAATGCCCTTTTGATTAGGCAATTTAGAGATTTTACTTTTAAGCATGTGTAGTTTTATAGAATTATTTTCATTTTCAATATGATATTATATCTGTATTGGGTTATTATGTCCCTTTCGATCTACACACACCATTTTTATAAAAAAAGAAAGAAATTAGAAAAAAAATTTAAAATTTATTTATTACCTGTTTATCTTATTTTATGTGACAATAATGAAATACATATGTGACAATAATGAAATACAGTCTTGATAAGATCATAGAAAAATATTACATTTTGTTGAGCATATAGAAATATATTATTTCATTTTGTGAAAAATATTTAGTTTTGATGAAAATATAGAAATATATTTCATTGTTATGAGATTTAAGAAATATATTCCATTTTGATGAGAATATAGAAAATATTTTTCATTTTGATGAGAATATGGAAAATATTTTTCATTTTGATGAGAATATACATGGAAACATTATAGGATCTTGTAAACTAGCCTAACATTTATCAAAAATGATTGTTTTAAAGTTTTATTAACAGTAAAATGATTCTGTTTCCATAATTTTATGGTTGATTCTGGAAAGAGCTGTAACACAAGATATCTCTGTTATTTTAACACGCATGAAAAGTGTATGTAAACAAAATAAAATTTCTGGAACAGTTACAGTTTAGCAATGATTTCTTTCCTTGCACTTCTTGCTTTTGAAGCAACAAACTACCATATTTCTTTCATACAAGCATTTTATAAACAAATTTTTTTTTTTTAAATCGAAACAATAATTTTTGGAGCAGAAATGTTTCTTTTAATATAATATTGTACACTTTTAATAGTCTAAGATATTGTGAGTCAGCTTATTTATTCATACTGAAATATTTTTTTCTCCGAGTTTTTTTTACTGTGGTAGATTTCAGTCTCCTATTATTAATAAATTCAGAGAGTTATTTTAAGTTCATTGCGGTACAGTTATGTTGCATTTTCGTGTCAAGTGCATTTCGTTTTTCTTGTTGTCGTTTTCTTGTTGTCGTGATAACGGATTAATTTGTGGTATATTTTTTATAGATGTTCTCACCTCCCGTTAGCGCGGGCATGAAAGGTCCTGTACAACAAGGAGGAGGCAATATGGAAATGTATAACGCATATAAACAAGGTAAGATATTATTACGCGATTTCTTAATTTATGTTTTTGTGTCTCGGTTAATATGGCCAAGGGTATAGTATGCTTATGGTTGTCTGTTACCATCAACTCTTTTGGTATGATCCTTGCAAGGGGCTTGAATCCTTATAGTCATATCACTTTACTTAGGTAATTAGTTATGCTGGGTTAGCCCAAAAAATGATACTGTTTAAAACTTACGACAAAAATAAACTTTTTAAATCGGTTCCTAACCCTTAGAGTGCTGGCGGCAACGTGTGTACAGGTGTGACCAGTGCAGACAGAGATCAGCCGGCAACTTTGGGCCTTCTGAGTCCGTAAATTAGAAATTTTCCCTTGACGGATAAATGGTTTTGTCATGAGTGAAAAAAATGGACAATCTATTTAAGATGCAAAGTGAAGCAAGGGGTATAAGAAGTAACAAATAATAATATAATATTAAAAAGTCATACTCATACTATAAAGTAGTTTTTCAAGTTTAAAAAAAACCCTCAAATATCCAATTTTTCAAATAATAAAGCACCCAGTAAATATTGAAAAATTTGCATGCAAAAAATGCAGCTATTGCAATTGTACTGCAAACTAGGGAACTGTCAAGGCCAATGGTAGTTGCCTTTTTTTAGTAGTTTGTAAAACAACTGCCATATTTTGTCAAATATTTTTAAAACAAATCCGCCACAAGGGGTTTATTCAAGTGCTGAAATCCTGTGTTTTCTCTATTCCAACAAACATCCATATATACAAACAAATTTATCATTTTCAAACCATTGTACTTCCAGCAAATAATTATTAAATTGATGACTTTTTGGAGTCTACCTCATTTCCTTTAATGTAGGTGAAATAACTTGTTGAAATGTTATTAGGAATCTGTCTAATTTTGTTTTCAAACTAGTTACCGTTTTTTCCCCAACTTTTTTTGGGGAAAAAAGGATATGAAATTATGAATTATGAATAATGTTCTGTGAAACTGTCCCATTCCCTAGTCATATACATGTACTTACTTTTAAGTGACCATTTTTTCCCAATTTGTAAAGTAAAATTTAATTTGGGATTATTTTTTGTAGATATTTTATTTCATTTAATTTTGGAAATTAAGGATATAAAACTGTTGATCAAATTGCTGTTTAAAAAATGGAACATAAATCAAAGGTACATAACTCGTGTGTTTTGACTTGTTTAATGAATTTCCTAGTTTGGGTGTTTTGATAAAGTGATTTAATGAATTTCCCAATTTTGGTGTTTTTATCAAGTGGTAAATGAATGTCCCAATTTTTGTGTTTTGATGAAGTGATTTAATGAATTTCCTTATTTTGGTGTTTTAATTGACCGATTTAATAAATCTCCCAATTTTGTGTTTTGATTGACTGGTATAATGAATTTCACAATTTTGGTGTTTTAATCGACTGGTTTAATGAATTTCACAATTTTTGTGTTTTAATCGACTGGTTTAATAAATTACCCAATTTTGTGTTTTGATTGACTGGTTTAATGAATGTCACAATTTAAGAGTTTTAATCGACTGGTTTAATAAATTTCACAATTTTGGTGTTTTTATTGACCCAGTTTCTTGCCCAATTTTGGCACTTTAATTGACCCAGATTCTTTCCCAATTTGGCGAGACAGTTAACTATATATAAGTCTACCTTTCCCAAATAAAGAGGAAAATACTGCTGTTATTGATTAATCCTGTTTAAACAATCTACCAAAAGCTCTCGTGAAGATTATGTCACATTAACATTAAAAATGGTAAAAAAAAAAATTCACAGGCTTTTAAATTTCATTGACGAAAAAAAACAAATTCTATCAAGCATTAAAACTTCTTTAACTTTGAAAATAGACCAATGTTTTTTTTTAAAAAAAGCAAGGGAAAAAACTCAGGTGATTTGATGAAAATTCAATTATAAAGCCGTGTTTATGTTTTAAAATGTAGGATGTCTGGTTATAGTTAACTAGTTCCACACACACGGAGCTTACATCTGCTACGTAAGTTAAATACATTACACATCTGGCCCGGAGAAAATCTTACCAGCCACGCATATGTTATTGATAAAACTTTTGCTAAGCAGTTTTGTTACTAGTAGTTAAATCAGATGTATTATGGGATTATTTTTTTACCTTTCGGTCTCTCTTTAGCTCTCCTACCATTGTTGTTAATATGAAGTAACTCGTTACAATTTTCCATTACAACTGACTTTAATGATCATTATTCAGTAAGTAATTCCGTATGATATTAATTATGATTTTTTTTCTTACTTTTGATAAGGCCAACTTGAAAAAATTAATATTTTACTTACTTTGGGAATGTCCTGATGAAGGTGAAGACTTAGTATTGACCAAAACTTTCTTACTTTGATAAGACAGACTTACAAAAATTGTTAATTTACTTATGTTGTGAATGTCCTGATTGGACTTAAAATATATCTTTAAACCTGTCCCTGGGTCCAAGGTAATAGAAAAATTCCCTGAGTTTAGACTCAGATCTCGTTTATTTGATTGGTCAGAAACTGCCACAAAATGACCACTGACCAATAAAAATCCTGAAATTTGGTACAGAACTTGGAAAAAAGTTGATATGGCCAAATAAAAGTCAAGATAACCAGATGTTGTATATGTTTTTTCATTTTTTTTTTCAAGCTATTTTCTTTTTCAAAAAATATGTGAAAATATTTTGAGTGAAAAGAAAAAAAGAAAATATTTTGTGTGAAAAAAAGAAGAAAAAAAAAAGAAGAAATTTCGCATACTTACTCGATTTTTTTAGGTCAGGGCGCAGAAACAAAAATCTTTTTTGCCTAAAAGTTATACCACTTCACATAATATTTTTTCTTCTGTTTATGTAATAGCATGTTTCCGCTGCGTCTTTTTTTGCCCTGCTGCTTTGTTTTCTTGATAATCGGGGATATTAATTTACCAGAATTTTAATAGTTTTATAATACACTTTGTTTCATCTTTGTTTATCATAAACTTTGCTATATCTCTGTTTTGATGGTTAGCATGTTTAAATTGCTATTCACTTGACTATTAATAATCTATTCCTTAACTTTGAGAATACTCCATCTCTGCTTTTCTGGTATGTTCCAATGTAATTGGTCTCATTTTGGGCCCCTTTTTTACAAGGCCTTTGACTTACTTGTGAATGTCCCTAAAACTTTGTTATGTCCTGAATTAACCTAATAGAAAGCAGTTGCAATTGGTCAACTTGTGTACTTACTTGACCCTTTGACCTTGATATTCTCATACTGCAGGTGATTGCAATTTTTGTGTTATCAAAAGATTGTTTCCATGTGCAACAGGTGCAGTGTTGGATATTGTTTGACCTAACATGACCTTGTTGACCATATGGTTAGTGACTGGAATTTCTCTCTCAAATCCTAGTGTCACAGATGCATGTGCCACCAGTATACACCTACATGTATGTGATATCTTTACTGTTTCACACACAGAGAGTTGATTGGTCACAAAAAGTGGTATCTTTGCTGTTGCTGTAACAGTGTTTCACATAAAGAAAGTTGATTGGTCGAAAAAATTTGAGGTGCTTATGTTTTGCAGAGCATGTCAGCGAGTGAAAAGGCGAGATTTTAGCATTAAATCATTCTTTAGCGCCTTGTCCGGTATATACCGGAATACTGCATTTAACGTGTCGCTCCAACCCAGTTTTTAGTCTCACTCGTAGAAAATCATGTCAACAGATGCCTATCCATATGGCATAGTGTGTAGAAACTATGTCAACATATGCCTATCCATATGGCATAGTGTGTAGAAACTATGTCAACAGATGGAGATTTGGTGCAATCTGTTTATTGTTTATATATATATGCCACAATATGCCACATGAGTTTAGTCTGTTACCATGCTTTTATATTGTCCTTTTTCTATCTGCTGCACATGCTGCAGTTACATAATATTTATAATGTATTTATACCTTTTACAATGTGCAATATGTCACCTGTGGCTGTAATAATGTCAAGATACTGTACCCATTTGGTGTAAAAATATGTGCCATTGTTGCATTAAAAAAAGCCAGTAAGAATGTCAAGATACTGTCCCCATTTGGTGTAAAAATATGTGCCATTGTTGCATTAAGAACGCCAGTAAGAATGTCAAGATATTGCCCTTTTGGTGTGATGTGTAAATCAGTATAGTTTACAATATGGTATTTGATGCATAAATGTCAAGATGTAAATCAACACACAATTTGCCATTTATGCATAAATGCCAAGATATTGCCCTTCTGGTGTAAATCAGTATACAATATGACATTTGTTGCATAAATGTCAAGATATTGCCACTTTAGTTTAGATTAATATACAATATGCCATTTGTTGCATAAATGCCACTTAAATTATATTGCCACTTTGGTGTAATTCAACATACAATATGACATTTGTTACATAAATGTCAAGATATTGCCACTTTAGTTTAGATCAGTATACAATATGCCATTTGTTGCATAAATGTCAAGATAATTATTACCACTTTGGTGTAAATCGACTACAATATGCCATTTGTTGTTTTAATGACAAGATTTTGCCCTTCTGATGTAAATCAGTATACAATATGCCATTTGTTGCATAAATGCCAAGATATTGTCCTTCTGGTGTAAATCAGTATCCAATATGCCATGTGTAGCATAAATGTCAAGAAATTGCCACTTGAATGTATAATAAAGAAGCCTGTAAGAATGTGAAGATATTGTCCTTTTGGTCTTAAACAACATACAGTACAGTTTGCCAATGGATGCATTGTAAATGCTTGTTTTAATGTCAAAGATATTGTCCCTGTGGTAAATCACTTCATAATTAAGTACTTGTTGCATTATAATCTACAGGGCATGTAATACTTCAAGATACTATTCTTTTCTGAGAAAGAGGAATATAAGTACTCAATAAACCCATTGCTGTTCATAAACTTAGGAGAATGTCAAGATACTCCCCTTTCTTAAAAATAACAGAAGTCATATTACAATAATCAATTGCATAATACTGTTATATAAGAGCATGCAATATGTCAAGATATTGACCCCTTTCTTTCTAGAAGAAGAAAGCATATTGCCTAAAAGAGCCTGTAAATATCAAGATATTGTTCCTCCCTAGTCTTATCCATAAGAAAGAGTTATTAATAAGCAATAAGTGACTTGTTCAATAAAGAGCATCTCATGTCCAGATATTGCCCTGATTTCAATATAGAGCATTGTAATGTGTCCATATTTTGCCCTGATTTCAATATAGTAATGTGTCAAGATATTGCCCTGATTTCAATATAGAGCATTGTAATGTGTCAAGATATTGCCCTGATTTCAATATAGAGCATTTGTAATGTGTCCAGATATTGCCCTGATTTCAATATAGAGCATTGTAATGTGTCCAGATATTGCCCTGATTTCAATATAGAGCATTGTAATGTGTCCAGATATTGCCCTGATTTCAATATAGAGCATTTTGATGTGTCCAGATATTGCCCAGATGTCAATATACAGCATTGTAATGGTCTTTAAAATAGAGCATGATATATCATTTATTGGCTTCTATAATAAGAGTATGCAAAATGAAGTGCTCACTGAGGCTAGTATCTTTAATCCTGTGCTTTATTTCTGTTAACTTTGCCTAAGCGCAGTTGTAAACAAAGATATAGATTTTATAAACGTTTCTAAACCCAGTCTCAGAAAAATGACTGCAAAAACACAGTTTGTTCAGGCAGTGACTTTATCTGGGATAAAGATTATGTGAGGGAGAAAACAAGACTGTGTCATGCTTAAACATTTCTATATCTAAGAAATGCTTTCCCCTTACAGTAGGCAGCTGTGTAAACTTTTCTTCTCTGCGCTGGAGGTCACAGTGAACGGGGAACATCTGCAGAATTTGTGTGAGACTGGTTCTATGATAATTTCACCTGTTTCCTATACTCCAGCACATGTTTTCTGTAAGCCAGTCTGGCATTGACTAGTTCTATGCATATTTCACCTGTTCCAACTCTTTTGGCACATGTTTTGAGTGAATCAGTCTGGCATTGGACTGGTTATATTCTCTATGCATAATTCACCTGTTTTGTGTCTGTGGCATATGGAAATTTTGTGTAACAGTACTGACAGTATAATCAGGTTAAAAAAGTTAGGGGAAAAAACAAGAGGGGGTTGTTTCAATAGTATTGTAAGAGGGGGTTGTCTCAAAAGTATTCTAGGCTATTTAGTAATGGTCAATAAATTAAGTTGGAGGGAATAGTTTGGACAAAACCAATTTTTTCACAGCAAACTTAACTAGGGCTAGTTTGGTCAGTAGCATCATAGTCATAACCAGTTTTTTGCGCAGGGTGTTTGGTTTTATTACTGTTAGATTGGTGAAAGCCAGGTCGGTTCTAATCCAGTTTTGGTCGCAACATTAATGTTCATTGTAAATGTACGTTTGGTCACATACTGTTTGGTCATATCCAGTTTTGTTTTTGTGATATTCAGGTGACAGCCAGGCCAGTCACAGCTAATTAGATCATGTCCAATCTGGTTATTATTAGGCTTGGTGACATCCACTTTGGTCACAGCACCAATCTGGTGACTTCAGTTTAGTAACTGCCAGTTTTATCACAGCCAGTTTTATCACACAAGAATAGATTGGTATAGTTTCTGCCAGTTTGGTTGACATAGACTAGATTGGTTTAGTAAATGCCAGTTTTTACCATAGCCAGTTTGAACACACAACTGGATAGGTTTATTTAATGCCTGGGTCATTTTGTCTCACCTAGTTTGAACCTGGAGCTTAATTGGATTATTTAATGCCAATTTAGCTACAACTGCAGCCACAGCACTAGGTTTGCCCTGATCAGCTGAAATGAAGGAACTGTTGTTGTATAACTGGCCCCATATTTGATCCTTAACAGCCCCTTTGTTTACCCTAAGCAGTGCAAAACAAATTGTTCTTTTAAGGGCATTATGGCTTCTTAGAGAAACTTTTAGAATTTTCTAGAATTGAGTAACAAATTGTTGGAAACCAAGATAATTTTCATCAAAGCTGTCAGGAGATATACAATATTTTTTAACTAACTTAATTTATAATATGTTCCTAAACCGCAGTGTCGTGTATCAGATTTTTGAAATATTGCTTTTGGACTCAGGTGGTCACGTATCTTCTATATGGAAGTGTTTTTTTTCTTGCTGGAGACAAGCATTATAGAAGTGGTTTGATATATAAGCGTTCTATGTAGCATGTCTAAATTGACAGATGATGCCTGGCTTTGCCAGATGGGGTCTAAACTTTTCACTTGACAAAATGATCCATAAATTCTTACCATACTTGTTGATAAATCTATGTTGCAGAAAATTTATGGAAACCTTAACAAACAGGGAGGAGGAACTTGAAAAGATGATCAATATTTTTAGAGATTTTTTTTTTTCATCTTCCATTGGCAATACAATGTTTTATGGCTTATTAAATGAAAAAAAAGAGTTTTATTAATTAAGTGAGTTTTGCTTGTGATTCTATATTGCTTAATTTGCTTTGTCTAGTAGCAGTTTAATAACTGAAATTTATTGCCATGGTTACGCTATTTATATAAAACAGCTCAGTGTTATTTAAATTTACGCAAAGGTTGTTATTTGCGTTTTTTGTCTTCAAGAAATGCATTTACTGTATCTAATTTACAGTCATCTCAAAGTTATATTTTCTTACATTAAATTCTGGAAAAAGGGTGATCCCTAGAAAGCACCAATCACAACAAAATTGCATGAAAATTGCAGACTTGGTTTGAGTCTGTACATGAAGGATAACAAAAAAGTGCAACATCCCTCACTGGCCCCTAGCACCAGCTTGAGCGATACTCAATTTTCAACAGTTCATGTGCTGCTATCAATGATACCGAAGACCTGTATGGGCTTATTAGAATGTCCATGATATTATGATATTATAAAGCTGATACAGTATTTAAATGAGTAAATATAATTTTGAGATGACCGTTGATAATATACATTTTTGAGATGACCCCTCTAAGTTGTAATAAAACATGGCATCCTGGGAAAGCGACAGATGTGTTTGTGAAGTTGGCATCGGTAGAATAGCTGAAGATCACGAGGGTATAAATCATAGGCAAAGATAAACCCATGACAAATTATCCAGATAATTCAATATCTTTATTGCAGCATGTTATAGTGAGAGAGGTGGAGAGGTGTTAGTGGCTGATATACCTGGAAAGGGGGGGGGGAATAAACAGAGAATTTTATAATTACACTTGTGAAACTCCATAATCCTTACCCATCATCATAATCCCATCATAATCATAATCAATTTCTGATTCGACTCTTGAAAATAACTCTATAGTGGGGATCTTTTGAAAATAACTCTATAGTTTGGATCTTTTGTATTCTTGAAACAGGATGAAATAGCAAACAATTTATTGAACATTTAAAAATTTGACGTTTGGGTACTCTCCAACTTTTGGGATATTGGGATGCCTGGTCGAGGGTGGGTTTTAGGTTGCATTTGGCATTTAGGTTTGATTTGGAGAGTTGGAAAATGTTGTGTTGTGGCTAGAGTGGAAGGTGATGTTATGTTTGAGAGGTTAAAGTGAAGAGGTAGGTTGCAGGTATGTGGGAGGGGGCAGGAGTGGAGGGGAGGGGAGGACATAAACAAATCTAGAATAAAGTAAAGCAATGATTTTGATGATTAATTAGCTAAACTAACAGGGGTGGTTACTTCAAGTGGAATAATATGCCAAAAATATATAATCATAATTGAAATGAAATGAATTTTTTTCTGTCCAATTTATTTTAACAGTCTGACTGGAGTCACAAGTGTTTAATTAAACAGTTTTCATTCTTGGTCATTTTACACAATAAAAAATATCAGCGTTGTCCCTTTACAAACAAGATTTGAGCCGCGTCATGACAAAACCAACATAATGGGTTTGCAACCAGCATGGATCCAGACCAACCTGCGTATCCACGCAGTCTGATCAGGATCCATGCTGTTCGCTATCAGTTTCTCTACTTGTAATAGAGTTGGTGAGCGAACAGCATGGATCCTGATCAGACTGCGCGGATGCGCAGGCTGGTCTGGATCCATGCTGGTCGCAAACCCATTATGTTGGTTTTGTCATGACGCGGCTCATTTTTTGCTTCAAGTCTGTAGTGTTAAATACCCACATATGGTGAACAGGTGGCTATGAAATATTTGATACAAATTAATCTTTATTTAACACTTTTTTGACAGGAATTTACACCTACATCAATAATCTGTTTACATTATAACATAGATAATCCCATTCCTCCACTGTTAATGCATGGCGGAGATTAACTTTTGGAGGTCTTGACTGGGCTATACCGGCTGTAACTTTTATATTACCCGTTACTTTTATTAAAATCTTGTGAAGTATTTATTAGTCATTGAAATTTATATACTTCACGTTTGATATTTCCCATTGATAAAAGAGGTTAGCTTGTTATTAGAGCACTCCCACTTTTCTAAATTCTAAAAATGGTGAATGAAATTAAAAAAATCAATTCTATCAAAGGGAGATGATTGTGTACAAGTTATAAAAAGATAATGTGTAAAATATAAAAAGTAAAAATACAACCGCCCCATTCATCCTCCCCCTTCCCCCTCAAAAAAATAAAAGAAAAAAAATAAAGGAAATTTTAAAAAAGAAAGAAAAAAAAGTAAAAACCACTGAAACAAAACAAATGTTTAAATTTAGCTTCAGTATTTTGGTTTAGAAGTTGTAAAATCACATGTAAAGTTTTATAGGGCATCACCATGAATAAGTTTTGTATTGCTTGCAATACTTTGAAAATTGCTTGTTTGAATAATATAAATTATTTCCTAGAATAATCAAAAAAAATCTTATTTCCTTATTGGTAACCCTAACCGTCACCCTAATTGGTATGAATTGGAATCCAAAGCTTATTTCAGATAAAAATTCAAGAATAATATTTGAATTAAATTAAATTTGCGAGTCATTGGAAACATTAGGAAGAAAGGAATATTTTTGCTTCCTCTCTGCGGTGGGTAACGAGAGACAAATTGTCAGCTGATCGCTACCTCGTGCCGATCTCGCTCTCATATTGATCCGTCTATTGTCCAGACTCCGGTGTCCAATCATTAAAACAACAATATTCTCGGCAACAAAACACTAATTTCGCTATTTTCTACCTTTTATGACAAAGTTCCGCCATCTCGAGTTTATCTGGTTGGGATATTAATGCGCGATTAATTCTGGCAGAAATTTGATTTGCAGTACAGTATGCGGAAATAAATTTTGTATATTGCAAACAGAATCTTTTGTTGGCCCATTAAGTTACTCGGAAACAGAGGGTCGACTGTTGATTCCTGGAATTCGTTATTTAATTCTAGAACTTACTGAATTTTCTAAATGGATTTGTCCCACTTCAATTTTGGAACAGTCCATAATCAAGTTTAGGGATATCAAGATGAAACTTGGATTTGGTTAAATTTAATTCCCGAACCTACTTAATTTTCTGAATGGAATTGTCTTACTTTGGGAACAATCCATAATGACAGGCTGGCTGATCTTCTTTTAGCAAAAGCTTGATAGTTTTCTGGAATTTTCTGGATGGATTTGCCCGGACAGTCCATAATCAATTTAGGGATATTAAAGTTGGACAAGCCGTCTGAACTTCTTGTAGCACAGGCTTTGTAATTTCAAAACTGAGTATTGTAAGGTTAAAAGTAAAAAACAAACTGTTCTTGTTACTTTTTAACGATAAAAGGGTTGGACATGTGCAGAAAAAATCATCTGCAATGGACTCTATAATATTTCAGTCAGTTAACTTTTCATCAGAATCCTTAAATGATTTTTTCTGACCAGCGTTGACCTGCTTGAAGTGTTACTGTTTAAACCTAAACCAAATAAGATTGGCTACCTGTTGATTTAAAATTCTTCTTTATCAAAGTGGACCTTTAACTAGTCTGGACTGGGAAAAAGAATCTTAACCAAAAATGTAAATGTAAACTTAGTGTAGGGAGATATCAAAGTTGAGTCATTTTAAACTAATTTTGTGTATTTTGGGGGTATATAGTGTCTTTAGACGATCTTAAAACCCAGTAAAACACCTGGCAGTGTCGAACAAAGAAACCCGTCTGCTGCGAGACTGGTCTATCTTGTGTAAAACAAATCCTTAGATAAACCAGTCTGGTAGACCGGGGATTTTCAAGTTTACATGCCCGATTTAACATTTCAATCAAGGTTTAATGCAGATACTTTACCCTTTTGAAATGTTTATTTTTTTCTGTCCTTAAAATATAATTTTTGAGATAAAAATCAATTACCCTATTCAAAGCCAGTATTGACACAGAAATTTTTTTCTTTCAAATAAAAAACAAAATTAGCGCACTATTTAATTTGCGAAATTTTAACGAAATTTCAAAGGCAGATTTTACAGACGGAAACTTCAAAAAGAAGTACCAATATAAGTTAATACAGTGTTTATAAAAAGCCAAGTCATTTTAGGCGATCATAAATTAATCGCTAAGTTTGAAAACGTGTCACTTTATTGCTATTGCGTCAAGTATAATTAAAACTTGTCATTTATAATTGGTCGCTAAATTGTAACTTGAAATAAGTATATAACGGATTACAATATTACCACCATGGGCGAACATGTAACACGAATATTCATAGCTGTCAATTTAATTCTTATAATAGACACATCATTTCCCTTTGATGTGTGTTAAAACAGCTTTGTTAAAATTTTATAGATAAATTCTGTATTTAAAAACCTTAAAATATTTTTTGTTTGTTTTTCTTTGATAAGCATATTTTCTTCAAAATTAGCAAGTCATTTTAATGATTATCCAAATTTGGTACTGGTTGGAAACTTAAATTTTTTTTCCAATATGCCTTAAGTTAAAATTAAGAATTTGATATTATTTAAGACGAGAATATCTTATACAGACCAGACATCCTATTTGTAGAGATATTTTCATTAGCGAATACTTAGAATTGAACCGTTTTTGATTTTTCCTTTCAAAGACCAACAGTTTCTGATCATGTTATAAAAGACGCAATATTTTTTTTTTTATTATTTTTTTTGTTGCCCTCGGTTTTTCTATTTGCAGTCACCTTTGTGGTAGATCAATATGTAATATTATGAATAATATAATAATACTGTCCCTACATCGTGAACGGAAATATTGTCCTTCAATGACAGGAGAGTAATTAGCCGTCAAAAACACTTGGTAGTCCCCGCTAACTTATTGATTGTCACATGACAGGAGGGCAATCATTTCCCCGACAAAGGTCAAATTAGCCGAGACTAATGTAATTGAATTGTCAAGCATTACTGTATAGGGATAAAACAAGTAACTTTTATTAATTCAGTTCAATTCCGGTAGTTACTTTTTTAAGATGTTGATAATACTAATGTTACATTGTATATTGAAAAAAAAAACACCCCACAATACCAATTCTTTTTGATTTTACTCTTGGGTCCATTAATTTAAATTTGAAGATTTTTGTTTAAGGTTGAGGGTCATTGTTTTAGTAAATGGGCTGTTTTACTCTTTCATGGTTTATTCTAGTGGGCATTGCTCTACTTTGTTGGTCTTTGTTTTACTGTAGTGGGCATTGCCTTACTTTGTGGATCTTAAATGTTTTACTTTAGTGGGCATAGCTTTACTTGAGGATCTTTATGTTTTACTCTAGTGGGCATTGATTTACTTTGTGGATCTTTGTTTTACACTAGTGGGCATTGATTTACTTTGTGGATCTTTGTTTTACTCTAGTGGGCATCTCTTTACTTTCTGGATCTTTGTTTTACTCAGGTGGGCATTGCTTAACTTTGTGGATCTTTGTTTTATTCTAGTGGGCATTGCTTTACTTTCTGGGTCTTTGTTTTACTCAAGTGGGCATTGCTTAACTTTGTGGATCTTTGTTTTACTCTAGTGGGCATTGATTTACTTTCTGGGTCTTTGTTTTACTCAAGTGGGCATTGCTTAACTTTGTGGATCTTTGTTTTACTCTAGTGGGCATTGCTTTACTTTCTGGGTCTTTGTTTTACTCTAGTGGACATTGCTTAACATTGTGGGTCTTTGTTTTACTCTAGTGGGCATTGCTTAACTTTGTGGATCTTTGTTTTACTCTAGTGGGCATTGCTGACTTTTGTGGATCTTTGTTTTACTCTAGTGGGCATAGCTTTATTCTGTGGGTCTTCGTTTTTCTCTAGTGGGCATTGCCTTTCTTTGTTTGACTGTAGTGGGCATAGCTTTACTTTGAGGAGCCTTGTTTGAACATTGCTTTGCTTTGTGGGTCTTTGTTTTTCTCTAGTAGGCATTTACTCTAGGTTGTTGATATAGTGAGTGGAACATTTTGCTCAAGGGAGTATTGTTGATTTAGTTTGTTGCTATACCAGTCAGAAAATTCAGTTGAATTGCCTATATATTTATGTAAGTGTATGTATTTGTATTTTATGTAATATTTTGACATTATTTTATTTCAGGTGAAGAAGTTGGATCGTCATGGTCACAAAGTCACCAGGGTCACCAGGGTCAACCACCTGGGTACAATGAGTCAAGAGTATGTATATTGAAAATCAAATTTTTATCAAGATTATTTTCAAATGTAGTTTATTTTTAAAAAAATTATTAACCTTGGCAAATGTACCAGAAGACTACAAAATTTTTGGAACCACATAGCCATTTATACAAGTAGTTTTAAGACTATACAAGTGTTTTTAAGACTAATACATTAGTACAGCCTCCATGGTCGAGGGGTTAGAGTCGAATACTTCTAATCCAGTTACCTCTCTGGCCTGGGTTCCATCCCCGGGAGATAATTTGGTAGTTTAGCGCGGAGGAAGGTTGTCTAGTACTGGTGTAACTCTCCAGGAACGATGGTTAGGAAACTACCTGCCTATATGACTGAAATACTGTTGGGAAAAGGCGTAAAATGAAACAAACAAACAAACAAAGCTAATAAATTACAAAACATAGATGATATCTGATTGGCCAAGTGATTTTATAAGGCATATCTAGCTTATGTTACTTGTAATAAATACTTTTAAGCTGACATATGAATTGTTTTAACAGCATGTGATGCTCTTGTGTATGATTTGTTGTTTACATAAGATCGTTTGAAGTTGTGTTTGATCTTTATTTTCAGATGTTTTCTGACAATCAGAATTTCAACAACGGTCATCCAGATAATATGCACCCATTTGTAAATAATAATGACATAATAAGTAAGTAAAAATGAGTAATAAGTAAGTAAAAGGAGTAATAATTAAGTAAAAGGAGTGATAAATAAGAAAAATGACATAGTAAGCTAGTAAAAATGAGTAATAAGTTTTTAACGACTTTCAGGTTTTATTTTCTATTTGAAAAACAATTCTATTTTGTTCCAAACTAAGTATTTCAGTAACTTTATCTTGGAAAAGTGTATCATAATTATGACGCATCAGTGACGATTGTTTCTTAAAATAGATCAGGAAATGAATCGTCTTCTTTCCTAATGTAAATCGATAGGTAAGGGGTCAGGAAACAAATCGTCTTCTTTCCTAATGTAAATCGATAGGTTAGGGGTCAGGAAACAAATCGTCTTCTTTCCTAATGTAAATCGATAGGTTAGGGGTCAGGAAACGAATCGTCTTCTTTCCTAATGTAAATCGATAGGTTAGGGGTCAGGAAACGAATCGTCTTCTTTCCTAATGTAAATTGATAGGTTAGGGGTCAGGAAACGAATCGTCTTCTTTCCTAATGTAAATCGATATGTTAGGGGTATGGACGAGTTTCCTTATTGGTTAAGATTTCAAAATCAGAACTGACTGAACAGATCTTGGAATGCTCTGGTGGCATAGGCGGCTATCTACCTCAGGATGTGGAAGGTCGTTGGTTTTACCATACTAATGTTTTAAATATTTTTCTCAGAATTGCAAACATTGTCCTCTTGTTTGTAAAAGCTGAAAGCGTACTGTTACAAAACTAAAGCCTACTGTTACAAAACCTTTAGTGTTGGTATGAGTTGAAACAAGAGACAAGATTGAGACAAGAGAAATCGGTGAACAGTGTAAAGAAAATTATAATTTAAATGATTTATAGTTAGGAGATACAATGAATGATTATGTTATTTTTGTTGTTGTTTTTTGTAGATAAAAATTCAGATCTTCCATACAGAAGTTTTAACAGGGACAGTATGACCCCTCAGGTACAATTTTGTAAAAAATAATTTATGTTGTAACAAAATAAAGGTCATCTTACGCTTTGGAATCAGTCTATAAATATAGCAAGTAAAGTGTTGGAATTTTTAGTCAGAAAATTGATTAGGAGATATTCTAAGCAATTGATTTAATATTTGTATTGTTTGCCACGTAATTTAGGAAAATTAAAGATACCGAGACTTGGAACTATTTTCTTTCGGAACTATTTTCTATGGGAGGAAGTAATAATGTCAGCTCGTGAGAAATTTGTCACATTTCATGTCTCTAATTAGCACTAGTCTCAGATGGTCAAGAGAAGGTTTCTGTCGCTTTCTAGTTCCTTATTTGGTATTTATCTGCCCCTTGAGATACTCTCCGAAATGGAGGAGAAGTGAATTCTTCAAAAGGAGGCAGAAAAAGACCCCAAAGAGAGTATCCGATTATTTGCTCACTTGACAATGGAGATTTTTTCCCTAATTAAGCTGAGTAATGCAGTTTCAGGAATCTATTTTATAACTTAATATACTGACTATATAGTATACCTATATAGTATACCTAAATTGATTGAGGTGTCAGTATTCCAGAGTATTTTGTAGAGGTCAGGAACGAAACATGGTCATGATGATTTAAAAACAGAAACAAAGACATAAAGATGAAAAAAAAGAAAGAAAAAAAAAAGATTTAAAATTTAAAAAAACAAAAACAAAAAAAAACAACATTGCTCGTAAACAATTAAAAGACTTATATCTTGGCTTGTAGAAGATGATTTTATAAATCTGACCAATCAAAATACTAAAAACAAATGACAGTAGTGAAGATGTTTCTACAACAATGAAAGAAAGCGTTTTTTTTAATGCCACCCGATCCTATACATTGTATTAATTGCCATGAAATCTGAAAGAAAATAGAAAACTAAATCTGTTTTAGTTTTTTCCTATCGTAATTGGAATGGAAACCATAGCTATTAACATCATACAAAACAATGATCAAAGATCCGATCACAAACAAGTGAAATGCGAGTAGGGGAAACATTAGAGAACGTTGTAACAAAAGTTAACGACTTTGTGTGAAGCAAATCCCATTGTATTTTTTTGTTGTTTAATGAAATTATAATACAGCGAAATAAAACACCTCCCTTTAAATGGCAATCAGCGGTAAACGTCTATGAATGGGTAGCTTGAAAAATATAAATGTGTAATAAATATCTTTGTGATTAGTTATATTAAAATGGTTATATTAAATATCTGTGTAATTGGTTATGTAAATCATCTTTGTGCTGGTTTTGTCAAATATCTTTGTGATTGGTTATATTAAACATGTTTGTAATTGGTTATACTAAAATGGTTATATTAAATATCTGTGAAATTGGTTTTATCAAATATCTTTGTGATTGGTTATATTAGGATGGTTATATTAAAAATCTGTGTAATCGGTTATGTAAATCATCTTTGTGCTGGTTTTGTCAAATATCTTTGTGATTGGTTATATTAAATATGTTTGTAATCGGTTATATTAAAATGGTTATATGAAATATCTTTGAAATCGGTTTTGTCTAATATCTTTGTGATTGGTTTTGTCAAATATCTAAATATATGTGTCATTGGTTATATTAAGATGGTTATACTAGAAATTTGTGTGATTGGTTTTAATTAATGGTTATATTAAAAGTCTGTGTAATTGGTTATTTAAATATCTGAGTGATCAGTTAGGTTAAATATAATTATGTGTAATTGGTTTTATTAAATGTCTATGTGTCAGTGGTTATATAATATATCTGTACAATAGGTTATATTAAATATTATTGTCACTGGTTATATTATTTGGTTATAATATCTGCTTATTGTTTATATAAAATATTTGTTTGATTAATTGTATTAAATGTTGGTGTTTTTGGTTATATTAAATATCTGTGTAATGGATTATATTAAATGTATGATTGATTTTATATTCAATATATGTGTAATTGATTATATTATATATTTGTGTGATTAGTTACATTAAATATATGTGTAATTGGTTATATATAAAATGTAAAATCAATTTAATTTAAGCTGCACAGTTCCTCCTAAATAAATTTTCAAAAGAAATAAAAAAAACTTTAGAAAAATGTTTCTCATTTGCTGTAGCCGCAACACTGAAGGATTTCATGAACATTTTAAAGACCAATAGTATCTCAGTATATTTTTAACTCGGGTAAAAACGTTTGAAACTTAGACTCTTCCCCTTTTCAAAGACCAATAATAAGTCAATTGGAAAAGATTCCTGTATCTGATCTTATCAAGATTTCAACCAATCAAAATAATTTTCCTTTTCACGATTTTTTGCAGATATGAACTAATTGGTTTTGTATGACGCCAGCTGAGCACATCTATAAATTCACGCCATTTTAGAATCCTGATATATTAAATGATATTTTTATACCACTTTTTCAATGCATCAGAAATCTGTGCAAAGTCTGTATTCTCAGAGAAATTCCGCAAATGTCATAGCGTATCGACCAATCAGAGGGATTGTTACATTTTAAGTGAGGTCTCTCGTCCAATAAGAATGCCCGTTACATTTTTTTTGAAAAGGGAGAATCAATTAGTCTATGGGTGAAGAGTCTTGGAAATTGTAAGCTTACACCAGTTGGCAGGCATATGGGACTTGCTAGGAATACTTTAACTGTGGACATTCGGATTTTATGCGTTAATTTTGCGAATGATTAATCTTGCGCTATCGGCACCTGTGCGCTCTTGCAAAATTTTTATTCATTGACATTTTATAGGAACGGTGAAAGGAAAATTATAAATAGCATATAATGATGTAACGCGTCAATTGTCATAATCGCATTTTCATAAAATGTTGAATGAAAACGTTGTTTTTCATTTATTTGCTATTGTTGTCGAAAATTTGTAAAAAATTTGAATCCATGTCTTTTGAATGGTGTTTCTATGAAAGGGCTTTTATTTAAATTTAGTGAGAATTGTGTCAACTGGTAATTTATGTTGGCCTTATTTTCCGACAAAGGTTTTTATGTCTGTAGAATGATTTTCTTATGTATGCTTTTTTTCCTGGCCGCAATTTCTGACGAAAGGGATTTAGTATTTTGCGTAAAATCTTCGTAAACGTCTATGCTATTTTCTACATTTTTTTTTACACCCGAATGATTTTTTTATAAACTGTACAGATTGATTGTTTCGTAAAGCAACAGAGCTTTAATTTGTTTTATTGAATTTTATATTTTCAAAGAAATACAGTGGGACTTTTTCTTTCCTTTTGTTTTTCAAGTGGCTTTATTTAACAAAGTTGAAAATGCGTTTTTTATTGCTTTTTTACTGCCTTTGTTTTTTACTTTCTGCGACAGCTTGATGTTGATATAAATCTTGATAAAGAAAAACGAATGTTTTAATTTGAGACCATGATTAATGTACATCTATTATAATCGTTAGGTTTATAGCTATCGTTCGTTTTTCTTACAAGTAAATTATTGACGAAATCGTAATATTCGTAAGGAGAAGCAGCCTTGTGGCTCCATACCGCCTACTGGTAAATGTGGCAGTTTTATTTAAGCTTAATAATATTCAGTGATATGTTCGACTCTGAGCTGGGGACATTACCGGTACCAGCAATTTTTGCAGTCAGACTGTCTTAGCGGGCGGGCCGATACTAAGATTTTGATTATCTGTGGGGAAATTACCAGAGATTTTTGCAGTCAGACTGTTTAAGTAGGGCGGGGCTGATACTAAAATTTGGATAATCTATGGGGAAATTACCAGAGATTTTTGCAGTCAGACTGTTTAAGTAGGGCGGGGCTGATACTAAAATTTGGATAATCCATGGGGAAATTACTAAAGATTTTGCAGCCGGGCTGGGCCGATACTTAGATGTTGATATTCCATGGGGAAATTACTAGAGATTTTTGCAGCTGGGCTGGGCCGATATTAAGATTTGATTATCCATGGGGAAATTACCAGAGATTTTTGCAGTCAGACTGTTTAAGTAGGGCGGGCTGATACTAAAATTTTGGATAATCCATGGGGAAATTACTAGAGATTTTTGCAATCAGACTCAGCAAGGCGTGGCCTTTACTAATATTTTGATAATCCATTGGCAAATTACCAGAAATTTTGCAGTCTTAGCAGGGCGGGGCCGCTACTAAGATTTTGATTATCCATGGGGAAATTACTAGAGATATTTGCAGTCAGCCTGTCTTAGCAGGGCGGGGCCGCTACTAAGATTTTGATTATCCATGGGGAAATTACTAGAGATATTTGCAGTCAGCCTGTCTTAGCAGGGCGGGGCCGCTACTAAGATTTTGATTATCCATGGGGAAATTACTAGAGATATTTGCAGTCAGCCTGTCTTAGCAGGGCGGGGCCGCTACTAAGATTTTGATTATCCATGGGGAAATTACTAGAGATATTTGCAGTCAGCCTGTCTTAGCAGGGCGGGGCCGCTACTAAGATTTTGATTATCCATGGGAAAATTACTAGAGATATTTGCAGTCAGCCTGTCTTAGCAGGGCGGGGCCGCTACTAAGATTTTGATTATCCATGGGGAAATTACTAGAGATATTTGCAGTCAGACTGTCTTAGCGAGGCGGGGCCTCTAATTGAGGTTTTTCACTCTATTAATGTTAAGTGTGTCAAACTGGTGAAATTTTAATTGAGGCTGTTTACCTTGATGTTTGTTTCGCCATATTGGTGCCAACTTGAAATGTACTTAGGATTTGAACACCAGCAACTTTCTGTTGTTTTGCTCTGCAAATCTTAATTGAGGCTGTTCACTCTAATTGTGTTTTGCAAATTTTTTTACTGGCTGTTTACTTAACGTATTTTACCTGTTTAGGCATCTTTATCTAACATTTTATATTGAAATATGTATTTTACATTTACATATTGTTAACGCAGATTGTTGCCGTATGTGTTCTAAATATGTGTTGTCAGATGACCTGTTTCATATTTTAGAGGGATACTTTTCACTTTAAAACGTATTGTTACGTTGCATATGAGGACATGAGGCTGTTGATGGAACTTTGTGTTGTTGCCATTTAACATATTGCGGAGTCGAGTAGGGAATGTTCACACGTGCATAACATACGTATTTACACGTTGTTCAAATACAGGTTTTGCATTACACACATTGTTTGTTTAAAACATTGCAAAATTAAAGAGAAACTGTTCACCTTGCATGTAATATACATAATATACCTACGACTTGTTGACGATTGTTTAGTATATTGTAAAGACAAGTGTGACACTTTGGTGAAAGGACGTTTAAATTCAAATTTCCATACGAAAGAAGTACAGGATGGAGCATGAAATGGGGATGTCGGATCCTTCTTGGCATCTAAGTTATCCGCAAGGATACATCAACAATTATTTTGTAAGAAAGTAGTTCCCATCCTTTGTTTGAAAATTACTCATTTATAAATACAGTAAACTCCACTTATAACTATATCAATTATAACAATATATTGCTGTTGCCGCG
Source organism: Ruditapes philippinarum (assembly GCF_026571515.1). Taxonomy (NCBI): domain Eukaryota; kingdom Metazoa; phylum Mollusca; class Bivalvia; order Venerida; family Veneridae; genus Ruditapes; species Ruditapes philippinarum. The sequence goes on along the minus strand of NW_026854185.1, from coordinate 335,799 downwards.
GTCTTGACTCTCATTTTCAATTGGTTGCCTCTCGGCTATAACCCCTGCCTATTGTTATAAGCGGGGTATAATGTATTAATACCTTCTTGTAAGTAAGTAGATCTAGGTTCATTTTATAAACAAGAAAAAAAAATACTTCCTCTTCCTCTCTAAAGATTTGTTTAAAGAAAATAGTTTCCCATATGTCAGTTCCCCTCTCTAAAAAGAGTTGTTGAAAGAAAATAGTTCCTCACACATCAACAATGTCTTCAGAAAAAAATAGTTCCGAATGTAAAATAGTTCTTTATCTCTTACACAGACAATTTATTTTGTAAGAAAATAGTTCCTGTTTATGCAAATTATGCAAACAATTATTTTGTGAGTAATGAAAAATGTTCGCAATAGACTAGAAAAAAAGTGATTATAACATGTAAATGTTTGGTTATTTTAGAATATGATGGGCAATACATCTAACATACCAATGTCACCTGAGCAATTATCGCCACGGAAACAGATGTCTCCATATTATCAGAATTATAAACAGACTCCAATGGACGAATCTATAAGAGGTAACGATGATCATTTCAGATTTGAACCCTAAGCCTGCTGGAACCGAAAATGACTAGCTTTTGCCATTAGTGTAGAGCTCGAACAGGCTTCACATCTTGTAAGGTAGCTTAATTGTAGAAATATCTGCTGTGCTACCTAGGGATCTTGAGTTTGAGCCCTACCTGGGCTTCATCCATGATTCCTCATGTGACATATTGGTACTGGTTAGTTCCAGGAAGTGGACTTGAGGACAATTAATATAGCTACTGGACTGTAGCCTGATTAATATAAGTTGCAAGAACATGGCAGTCTGGCTAGATGGTTTACACATCAGACTAGAAATCTTAGGATTGCTGGCCATGTGGGTTCAAACCCAATTTTTGCGAACCGTTGTTTCTGTGGGCACTCATTGCTCAGTATTGGTTGGTTCCAGTAAGGGATTGGAAAGTGTGTCTATGAGCTTTCTACAAAATCAAACTAAAATAATCAATTTAAGTAAATTCTGTATTAACCAAGTAAGTCTTAGATTCTGTGTATGCTTTCTACTTGGTTAAGTTGACTATAGGCAAGTTGATACAGATAAAAGTGATTGTATCAATTTCTGTCTTAAGAATGTTACAGAGCGATCACAAAGCATTACAAAGCATTGTCCAGTTAACAAATATGATATTTTTCCCGATGTTATTTATTCAAATGTTGTTTTCTTTGTCCACAGGTCGAAGAGGCAGTGGTCAGTCCAACACGAAAAGACCTAAAGGCTCGGTAAGTGTTTATATGTGTAGTATTAGGAAATAGATATCAATATGAGCTTACCGAAAGTCAGTCTACTGTTCGTGCCTGAAATAATGCACAGAATGGCACCAGTCCTTAGGTCTTTCTCAACCAGTTACCACCAGTAAAGCTTGAACGTAAAGCTATGACCTGTGCTGTGTCTGTGTGACGTACAACCCATTCAAACAAAAAAGATATCACTTTTGTGTGCATTGTCGTACAGAAATGCAGGGGTCAAGTTCAAATGGGCAGTAATAATATCATGAAGTCTGGTAGACCTAAATAATTAATTAAAAAGCATTTGAACATTATATACTAACATGCAAGATAAAATTAATATCTATTTCCATTTTAACATTTGAATAAAAAAAAACCAACAGAATTTATAAAAATATGTTGAATCGTGCATTAATTTTATCCTCTAAATATGTTATTTGAATTTTATTTGTTATCTTAATTTCCATTGCTTAATTAGGGATCTCATATTTATTAAGGAAAAAATTAAAAAAGATTGTCTATTGTTTAACGCCATACTATTAATTGAATATTTGATAGCATACATGTACGAGATTTAATGTATAACATACATGTTCAAGTTATATCAGTTTTACCGCAATAGCAAGATACGTTTTAAAAAAAAAATCTATACTGGTTTTTGCTTTTTCTGATTTGTTTTAGTGTTAACATTTAAAATGGGAAGCTATTGTAACAAAGTGTTAATTACCCCATACATATATTGGCTTGTATTTGATTGAGATGGTCACAGCTTGCTGTTTGAAATGGTGAACTAGGTTAGGTAAAGATGTGGAAATAGGATACATGCTGCACTGAAAACCTGATCAATGGTTTTATAGATGTTTTCTTGAAAAAAAAATGTTCTTGAAAAAAATATTTCTGACAAATTTTCTGACAAATATTTTGAAATGGCTGTTGTCAGATGTCTTTATTCTTTTACGTTATTGTTGGTTTGTCTGAATCAGGGGAGAGCATCATATTTCGTAATTTAAAGGGGCCGATGGTAAGATTCTCGAAGCAACAATTTATCCATGACAATATTGATCTTGGGCATAAAGCTAATGATAATTTGTCTAGAAAAATCTTGTCACTTAAGAAAAAGATAACTATTGGTTAGTTATCCAGGAAAGCCATGTTAGGGCTTAGAATTGAGATATTTCCAGAAATGAATTTAAACTGGCATGTCAACCAGACAAACAAACATAGAAACATGATTTTATAGAGCTAGTTCTTGTTCTAGGCAGTCAGTTGCAGAGAAATTGGAAATACCTTGTTAGTATATATATAATATCCTAGAAAACCATGGTGATTTCTACTGCAAGATTTGACCAAAATCATGGTAAATCAACTAAAAAAACATAATTAGGAAAAAGCAAACAAATATCTACATAATTATGGATAAATTGTTAATTTTGATTTCATTTTAATTGTAATAAATAATAATGTGTTGTTTAAGAAACAGTTAATTGTCTGGTTCCACCAGATCATTTCCCCCTTCAGATAAGATTTTACCTGTCGTTATTTTTGAAATCTCATTCGAAGGTTTCTTTGACTGCTATGTTTACTATTGTTTTACATTTGAAGTCTAATCTAAGAGTTTGAGGGCTTCCCTGTTATTTATGGACTCAACTTTTGTATTTGTTACTTTTAACAATACTGTAGGAGCGTCTATGGCTAAGTGATTTCTGACTTGTAATCACTGGCCACATACCACAATTGTTTCAAATCCTGCCTGAGATTTTTGATACTGTAATGGAAATTTAGGGTTCTAGAACCCCTTTATTATTTTGTTGACGTAATCTGTATTTTGTTATTTTTGTTGTCTCGTCATAGGGTTTTAGGTCCGCTGGATTTATTTATTGACACAACTGCGGTTAAGGAGTTTCTTTTATCAGCATTAGTGCAAGTACTGTGTAAAATATTTCTCTATCCTAGACAGCCACAAATCTTTAGGGAAATATAAAGTCGAATAATCTGGCACCGAATCCAGTTTTTTTTTCTTCTCATTTTATTTTATTTCCAGTATAAAAGCCATTTTCTACCAGTTTTCTTTAGAATAAGGATAACAGGTGCTTTTTATTTACTGTATAGTTTAAACAGGGAATATTAGCTGTGAGTATTTTGTGATAATTTCTCACCATCTGGTCTCCGTTAAACTGGAGTAGCAGAAAATCTGCCGAAGCAGCTGCTTGTTCATTCATAAATCACAGAGTTACTGTTCTTGACTGGCAGTGTCAGTTATGACTGCAAGAGTGACTTCCCTTTTCCTTTTCATATTGTTGTTAAAGAAGATGTGATCACACACTTAAAAGTCTTTTTTAGACTTAAGAGTTCTTGTAAATTTGTTTACAGGAGAATTTGCGTTGACGGGAAAAGAAAGTTGCTTGTTGTAGTTTAAAATATCTTTGGGTTGATTTCTGTTTATTGTCTGTTTATTCATAAACAATTTTCATATACACTTAAATCTTATAACATGTTTATATTAGTATTAGGCAAAAAAAATCGTCAAGAAAACAAATTACCATTTGATGTTGAAGTGGAATATAAAGAATAGAATAATGAAATGAGGTAACAGTAAGTAAAAATATAGGGAATACAGTAAATTCAAGGGAATATGGGAAAAGTAAATTTGAAGTGAATGTTGCAACTAGTATATTAAAGGAAATAACGTAAAAGTAATTCAAAGGTATATTAAAGTAAAATAGAGGTAATTTCATAAAAGTATGTCAGAAGGAATATGTAAAAGAGTATTAGATAAAGAATATGGTTTAAGTACATTGGAAAGTATATGGAAATCATAAGCAAGTGGGTAAATGGTAAAAGTCAATTAGAGGGGAATGTGGTAAAAATAAACTAAAAGAAAAGTAGAGGGAAATGGTTAAAGTGAATTAGAGGGAAAGCGGTAAAAGGAAAAACGAAAGGAATATGGTAAAAGAAGATTAGAAGTAATATGGGGAAAGTGAATTTAGGAAAAGTTAATTAGAAAGAATATGGTAAAAGTAAATTTGAGGGAATATGGGAAAAGTGTATTAGAAGGAATATGTTAAAAGTGGCTTAGGGAGTATAATTTTAGAGAATATATGGTTATCATAGATTAGAGTCTATATGGTAAATGTAAATGGCAGTAGATAGTAAATAAGAGTTTAATGTAATTTAGAGGGAATATGGTAAAATTAGTTTAGAGAGTATACGGTAACTATAAATTAGAGAGTATACGGTAACTATAAATTAGAGAGTATATGGTAACTATAAATTAGAGAGTATATGGTAACTATAAATTAGAGGGTATACGGTAACTATAAATTAGAGAGTATACGGTATTTATAAATAGAGGAAATATGGTAAAATTAGTTTAGAGGGTATACGGTAACTATAAATTAGAGAGTATATGGTAAATGAAAATGGCAGTAGCTTGTAAAAACTGCACAGTGATTAGGAATGTGTCCAGAATTAGATAATTAATTCTCCAGGAAACTCTAGCAGAGAACAATGTTAATCTAAAACATCTGGTTTCAATCACATCCACTCTCATGGGAAGGAGAAAGCCATGGCGTTTGAAAAGTGGAGCATATGTAGGTAAAAAAACCAGGCATCAATGATTTTGAATGGGAAAATAGTAGTTAAATTTTTTTATATATTTTTTCTATATTTTTTTCTGTTTTTGTTCATTTTGAAAGTTTTATTGATTTTAAAGGCTATGAAGTTAAGTAATTTAATGGACTGATGGTAAATTAGAAGAAAACTGGGAATATGATATTATTGGTAGTGATAAAACAAGGGTGTTTTTTAAAAAAAATCAAACCAAAGTATCATTAATTTGAAAGAATAATATTTGGTTGATACAGTCTAAACCTTTGCTGAAGGGGTTCCTTGAAGGGCAGTAATCCTCTTCCACATACCCAAGGAATTATATTTAGGAAGAGATGGTTAGGAAGAAGTCAAGTAGTAGCTTTCTGCCTGTCCATGCACTATTGGGGTCCAATAAGAGAAAAAGTGCAAAAAAACTGTCCATGAAAAATTGCCATGGAATGAAAGAAATATATAAGAAAAATCATCAATGTCAATGGGTTTAGCATAGCTATGAAAACATAATATTGTCAATAGAGTTAAGTATAGGAGAAAAAAACTGATTATTTTGCAACATAAAATTTAGAAGGAAAAATAACGACAAACAACAAAAATGTATAGAAAACAAAGATTTTTGTCAATGAAACGTTTCTGCAGTGTTATGTCAGCAATCAACGTCTATATCAAGGCATGGGTGTGAGAAGTGTGTGAAGTGCGTGAAGTGGGTACTTGAGTGTGACATCACCAAAGTTAACGGTTCTGTTCGCACATCTATAAGCATGTTTTGATGAGGGGGATTATTGGCACTTACGAAAGCAGGATAAATACGCATTGATCTATTTGATTCTAGTATTATATAACAATTGTTTCCCCATTCATTCTATGTTGGTACACTTACTATTAATACCATGTCAGAGTCCGTATCAGCTCTGTACAAGACCGCAGTCACATAGTCCTGAAAACATTATAGTCCTGAAGATAATTGTTGCCAATGTTAAATGCTTAATATCATTGTTTGTGTGTTACTGTGCATGTACTAGCAATATCATGCAGGAGTTTATATGTTGTTTGAATAAAGGGCTATAACCCAGTTTTAAAAAGAAGTTATTGGCAATGTATTTGATTGGTCAATCACTGGTATTGTGGGGTTCATGTCCAAGTTATGGCTTTATTACCACACTTAATATCTAAAATGGTATCTTTACCACACTTACCACACTATCTTTAATGGAAACCTTTACCACTCTAAATATCTTAAATGGAAACCTTTACCACACTAAATGTATAAAATTGAAACCTTTATCACACTAAATACCTTTAATGTAAACCTTTACCACACTAAATATCTTAAATTGAAACCTTTACTATGCAAAATAGCTGAAATGGAACCCTTAACAAATGGAAACCTTTACCACACTAATAGTATCTGAAATTGAAAATCTTTACTACACTAAATATCTTAAATGGACTATCTTAACACAAACAATCATCATTTTAAGGTTAAGTTTCAAGATGTATACTGACTGAATAGTGTACAGTGCAGACCATGATAAGATGCCAGGGATGTTCCAGGTGATCATGGTCTGCACTGGTTGGTTGGGTAGATTCATTTACCTCCAGCCGGCTTTAATGGGTTAAAGACCGGGGCGGGGGGGGGGGGGGGGTTTCTAATGATGTAGATATGAGAGATTAGACTGAAAGAAATGTAACGTGGTATGTTGAGGCAGTAAGGAATTTTAATCAAAGTTATCTTAAACACTTTATCTGAGAAGTATCAGGTTCCCTCCAGTGTGACCTGATTACTCTTATATCATAGAAAGTTATGTTGCTGGAATTTTTGTCCTACAGGAAGTTGTTAAGAAAATCTTAAAATTTTTATTTTCACCTTCTGTTCTCAAAATTTTGGGATATGTTCGCTTGCAAAGCACCATAACAGGGAATCTTGGGTTTTTAAATTCTTGAAGTAAAAATCTATTAGGATTTAAAAAAAAAATGGGATTTAAAAGAAATCTGATTTCCATTTGCATTGGGAATCAAACTTGCCATCTCTGGATTAGTTTTCAAGTAGTATTACAACTACAGCATTGCACAGGCTCCTGAGTTGGGGACCATTGGAGACTGCATCAGCTCTGAGTTTTGTGACCTCTAGATTTGTTTTCTCAAAACTTTCACCAAAGCTGGAGTCCTAGAATCTCTGGATTTGTTTTCCTAGGTTGGAGTCTTGAAATCTCTGGATGCACTGCACACTGACTCTGAGTTTTACAATCTCTGGATTTGTTACTAAGTCAGATAGAGTTACAACAGGATCAAGCATTGCACCTTCTAATAGTCAGGTTTCACATTAAGGAATGATATTTATTTTTGTACCTAAGTAATAAATAAATAGTCATTTCCAAGATTGAAAAATAAGCAAACACAGTAAAGTGCTTTTCACAACTTTCAACATATTTTGATGGATAAGCCAAGGGATTATATAATGGACTGTAGATTAAGATTATAATAATTGGATGGTGGTGAGAGTGGATTTTGTAGCATATAGGTGAAAGTGTTAGGTATTTACAGCTTACTTATTATCATGCTGTCAGTTTGACTTGTACTGTTTTATCCCCTGCCAGGACACCGGAATGATGGAAACCAGATGTTAGTAATTCATCAAATGGGAACATAAATAAATGAAGGACTGCCGGTTCTGAGCTGCTCTATTGGTCATTATCTACACTCCGTGTAAATTAACTCTGTATGCCATTGTACCGTGCCTGTAGCTCGAGGGCTGGAGATACTGTTATATACTATACTGATTACCATCATGAGTCAGTGTTCATAATTATATTATATTAGGAGTTTGAAAAAACAATATAGTATGTCAGTTATATAGGAATTAGAAAAAAACAACAATGTTATATGTATGATATATAGGAAATTGAAAAAACGATATTATAGTTATATGGGAATTTGAAAAACAATGTAATAGTTATACCGGAATTTGAAAAAACAATGTAATAGTTATATAGGAATTTGAAAAAACAATAATAGTATGTACGATATATCGGAATCTGAATATGATATAATAGTTATATAGAAATTTGAAAGAAACAATATAGTATGTCAGTTTTATAGGAATTTAATAAACGATAGTATGTACGATATACAATATATAGGAATTTGAAAACAATGTGAGATATAGGAGTTTTGAAAACAACATAATAGATAAGCAAATAATAAAAAATGAGGAACAAAAGCGCAGAAATGTGAAAATAGGTGAATTGTGAAAAAACGTGGAATGTGAATATAGAATCTATATATTCTGTGATTTTCGAATTGATATCTTTATTTTTTTTCCACAATTTATTATTTTTGTAATAAGGTTTTGTTTGTGGAGAGCAACAGTGTTACAATTTTAGGTCAAGGAACACAAAAACGTTTTTCCTGAATAATTTGTATTTGATACTGAAACAGAAGGATGTTTTATTTACCATATTCTCAGGTAAGTAAGATGTTTTTACCTGGCCTTCGAGATATTATGATATTGTTATATTTCACAAATATTTTTTGCCAATGTATTATGGTATTCTATATCGTGCAATGTATTATATGGCCTCATAATATGTCGGGAATATCTGTATCATAAGTATCATTTATTGACACTTCCTACGAAATGAGCTGACAAATGAAATATGAAGCTTGTGCGAAATAAAACAAAACTTTCTTTATTGTAATTAGGTTACTTTTTATACACCCAAATATTTTTTAAAAAATTTGGCGTATATTGTTATCTGGTTTACCATCCGTCCCTCTGTTAGCAGCTTTTGTGTCCATATCATTGTAATTTATGTCAGTTAATTGAATTTGATATTATTGTTTCATTTATGTCTAATGGACGTTCAAGTTCAATTTTATGAAAAATTGTCAAATTGTTTCTTTTATGTTTGGTCAATTAAAAAAATTATTTTATTGTTTCATTTAATTGTAATGGAGGGTTAGTGATTGAGAAAGGAGTTAACTGTTAAATTTATGTCTAATGAAGGTTCAGTGATTGAGAAAAGAGTAAATTGTTTCATTTATGTCTAATGGAGGTTCAGGAATTGAGAAAAGAGTAAACTGTTACATTTATGTCTAATGGAGGTTTAGTGATCTAAAAAAATGATTTAATTTTGTGATTTATGTCTAATATTGAAATTAGCTGGCATAATAGAGGCTCTTATGTTGAAATATGATTTAATTGTTTTATTATGTCTAATGGAGGTTCAGTAATTTGAAAGATTAATGAATTGTTTTATTATGTCTAATGGAGGTTCAGTAATTTGAAAGATTAATGAATTGTTTTATTATGTCTAATGGAGGTTCAGTAATTTGAAAAATGATTAAATTGTTTCATTTATGTCTAATGGAGGCTGTGTGAACAAAAAATTCAACTGCAATTGTTTCATGGAAATATTTGATTACAATATATGTAAAACTTTTTCATACATTGCTTCAAATGTTTTGCATGGTTTGTATGTCAGGCTTGACAGGATGTTGGCAACTTTAGAAATGTTAAAGAAAAAAAGTTAAAGTTTACAAAAGATTCATTGCTTTTTTTTCTCAGTTTATAAATGTTACTTCGACATTCATAATCAAACTTGCTTCTATTTATAGATTATTAGAAAAAGAATGACTGTCCTAAATGAAACGATGCCAAGGATTGTATAATATGTCTAAAAAGTAATGATCTGAAATCTAGGCACTAATATATGACAAATAGTTGAACATCCATCATCTTGTCTTTGATTTCCAAAATTAAATTTTGTATTGCAGTCCTAAATTAAATAGGGTATTGCAGTCCTAAACTGAAAAGCCTTATGCAGTTCTAAACTGAAAGCATACAGGAGTCCTAACTGAAGAGTGTACTATATAGTCCTTAACTGAATAGTGTACTGCAGTCCTTAACTAAATAGGGTATTACAGTCCAAAATTGAATAACTTACTGCAGTCCTAAACTGAATAGGGTTCTGCAGTCCTTAATTTAATAGCATACTTTAGTCCTAAACTTTCATGCCCCTGGATAGCCCTGACTTGAGTGGTAAAATTTTGATATTCAACACTAACATACTGTTATCCCGAAGGCCCAGAAAATATATAACAACACTATTAAAATGAGTTTCAGGAAGCTGAATATGGTAATTTCATTATCATTTAAATATTTACATATATTTTGATGGATGCACTTAGTTGAGAAGAAATAAATTTTTCCATTTTGCCATAGATATCAGTAAAATCACCTGTCAGTGTACTGATTGTAAACATAAACGACCTGGCTGGCAACATGCATATTGACCTTGTCCCGGTCACCTGTTTATTCCATGTGTAATAAATCGTGTAAACCTGTTCAACATCATGTCAGTTTGCACCTGTCTACACAAAAGATAACACAAGCATCTGGCATGAAAGGGAGGTAAATCAGTCGGTGAGTTTATTGAAGAGTTGAGTTTGAATTGTCTCCCTTTAGGAAAATCAGGATTTTGTCATAGGGGGGAAATGCATAGCATTTGTGACATTAATGATTATTTTTGTCAATTAGCATTTTATGAATCTGTAGTTATTTGTGTCACTGAGAAGAAAGTTTTTGTATGTTTGACAAAGACAATATGTTCCTTTTACATTCATTGTATGTTTTGAAAAGTTATTTAAGATCCCTATATAACTTGAAAGTAGCCATTAAAGGGACTCCACTGAGGTTTTTTGACATGATGGGACTGAAAATATTTATTCAAGATTAATGTACCATTCGATTAAGGTTTAGACCACTAATCTTTGTGCAAAATTTCAGATCATTCGCGCACTTCGTTTTTCCATTAAAATGAAAAGCATTTAAATGCTTTTCACTCAAATCGGGCTAAAAAAAGCATAATAATACGATTTTCAATTTATTTCAAAGTATATTTCTGTTTAAAGTGCCCCAGCTCATTTATGTAAGAAATTCAAATGTTATGATTTTAGGCTTTCAAACCTCAGTGGAGTCCCTTTAATTTAAGCCATGTACTAGGATTTTAATATTTTGCAACATATGATGAAAATGGCAAATTTAGTGGTCTATGAAATAAGATGTCCCCAATCTGTTTTAACCCAAAATCTTTTACAATGGACTTGCCCAGTATTGAATTTGGAACAGTTCATTAGTATAGACGAAGGGTTTTCAGTATTTTATAAACAGTATGATATTTAAAGGAACCAACTGATGTCCAAAAGCCAAACAATTATAAAATTTAATAATTTACCTAGGCACTTAATGCTAAGGAAGGTCACCCAATGTATATATGTAAAATATTAGTCAATAAATAAATGAGCTACAAAAAAACACATCCAATTAAATCTTGCTGGAAACCACATGTGTTTAACCAGTAAAAGAATCCACGTAGAAAAATATGAGAAACCCTTAGTCTGCTGAAAACCACAAGTTGTCACCTTAGTGCAGTAATAAGTTAAGTCATTCTAAATTTAATAGGAGTTAACAAGTTATTGCGCTAAGGTGACAAAGTAAAAGAACCCAACCATGGTAACTAGCACCATCAGCTGATGGAGTAGCATTAAGAGTGTCAGGGTGAATGGGTTATGGTCAAGGTCACTGATGCTAAAATTATATATGCATTGGGTGACCTTCCTTAGCTTAGAGTATTAGGGTGAATGGGTCATGGTCAAGGTCACTGATGCTAAAATTATATATGCATTGACCTTCCTTAGCATGATGAGTGTCATGGGTGAATGGGTCATGGGTGAATGGGTCATGGTCAAGGCCGCTGATGCTAAAATTATATTTTATTTGGTTTTTGTCATTTTAGGAAAATATTTTTAGCTGGAATATCATCGGTGTTAACAGTATTCTTATCAACTTGTGCGTTAAAAATATAAAAATAATTATCAAGTTTAAAATTTAATGAAAATTCTTGGAAGCAGTTTTAGGACAATAAAATTATAGATAAAGTAACAAAATTTATTTATTTTACGTAAATTATGTTTGTTGTGTACATAAATAATTCGGTTATTATATTTTAAACAAAATGTAAAGATTATTTTAATTGAAATTTAAAAAAAAATAGAAGAAAAAAAAGGGAATAATAAATTTTAGGTCGTTTTGCGCAGGTATTTTATCAATTACCAGTTTTATCATTTGAAGCGAAAATTTGATAAATTTTTGTATTTTAAGTGAGTTTAATAGATAGGTATATCGTAAGTCTTTGTTTTATAGGCTGCACTTTATTTGCATAATAAATTTGACGCAAGTTCAGAAATTTCCCATTTTCCTTAATTATGCTGGTATATAACGAAGATCATTAATTCGCCAATAACAAGTTTTTATGATTTTCACACGTGGTGTGAATAGTTTTGTTATTAAGCCCTATCTTTGAAGTTATGGAAAATATTTGATATTAATGGGTAACCAATCGTGTTACAGTTCTCTGTTTAATTAGCCAATCAAATCACATCTCTCATCATGCGTACCAGATGTTTTAGTAGTTATATTATGTGTATATAAGAAAAAAAATAGTCCCTCGGAGCGAAAATGTATTAACTTAAGTTGCAAGGAAGACTGTATATAGTTCCGTACCGCGTTTAACACATGAGCAAAGATGCACCAAAAATTCATGCTATAGCCTTCGCAGACTTCTAGAAAATGTTAAAAACATTTTCCAGATGTTCCGAACAAAAACTTCCGTGAAACTTCTTCGCTCAAGTTTTCTCTCGATGTGTCTGTATACTTTATATTCCATACTGTCAAATCATAGAATGTAAAAAATGAAAAGTGCCGTTTTTGATACGTGCCGTGTGGAATATTACAAGAGACGTATAAAAATTCTACTGGGATAGTGATACAAAAATTGTGGATATATACATTGTGAATTAATATTGTAAATTAATGAATTACTTCCTATACTTGATATTTTTAATGTTTAAAAAAAAATGAAAAATTTGCGATATATTATGATTTGTAATGTTTAAATAAGAATTTTCAGTCTATTCAGAATTTTAAATATAAAAACAAATAAAAAATGTTCATATTTAAAGGCAACAGAAATTACGATAAATAGAAACTCATATTATTACGGTGTTCTAAATATATATTACAGAGTCATGTGACATCGTCATTAAATATTTACTGTTTGATAATAACATAATTTTCCGTATTTAGCCGTTGGATTTGTCAGTTTTCAACTATATATAATATAATTATTTGTATATAATTATAAAACAAAACTACATCAAATAATAATCATTAATGATAAAGCATAAAATATTTATAAAGCTTACAGAAATTCTTGGTACTTAACTTCAAATTTTTGATCACTTTACTTAGAGTAAAATTTGTTAGTGAGGTATAAGTTTTAAGTTACAGATTTAAAATATAAATAAAATTACAAAATTATATTAAATTTGACAGCATTATGACAATATCAGTGAATAGTTTGTATTTTAAAATATTGTAAAGATCAATAAAAAACCAAAAAAACAAACCAAAAACAAACAACAAAACAAACAAACAAGAAAAACAGATCATTTTCTCCAATCCTTGTTTAAAATTGACAAATCTTGTAATAGTAACTTCCGTAAATTGTGTACTTTGTATAGTTTTAATAACAAGGTAAAACTATGTTGAAATGAAAAAAAAAAGCTTGGTTTTATATTATAGTCGTTTCACAGGATTCTGATTTGTAATGTAATATGTATTTATTACAATAAAAATATCACTGTTAAATATAGTGTGTATTTGATTACTAGATTGTTAAATATTTTGCTGTATTTAATTACTGGACAAGTGGCGTGCAATATAATGTTAAATTACATTAAAACGAGATTGCCTTGCTTATAAAAATTTGGTTTAATTTCTTCTAGTTAATCCCCTTATGAATATTGAAGCAAAATCCAAAATATTTTTGATATCATTTATATGCTCATTAAACTAAAATCTGTTATCTGTTAAAACAAAGCAACTTTCGATAACTTCAAGCTGTTAATTAAAACAAGACAAATTTCGATAACTTATAGCTGTTAATTAATATAAGAGCTGTTAATTAATACAAGGCAGCTTTTGGAAACTTTGAGGTGTTTTAACAGAGGCAACTTTTTGATAATTTTGAGTTAATAAAACAAGGCAACTTTCAATCGTTGTGTCATAAAATTAGCAAAATGTAAACAAAGTAGTATTTTGACTTACATACAAAATACTTAGTCTGTATACATTGTAACTGTATTTATTGCCAAAAAGCAACAGAAGAAAAGGATGGTGAAGGTTTTTTGAAAATGAGTAACATTTTGAAAACTATAAAAGTTAAGACACCATAGATAAAGAGCTTTTGAGGAATTAAATTAACGCATTTCTTAGGCATAATGGGCCTTTTAAGTAAAACTTTTAGAACACATGTTTTAACTGTTTCATCACTTTTCTTCAAGATTATAGCCATCTGAATAATTGTCTTTTGGGGGATTTTTTTCTTATATGAGTTTTCATGGGTTTTTTTATCAAGAGCTAAGAAAAGCTGGTCAGAATAGATGCTTAATATTTGCATCAACATCATCATCATCATTGTAATCATTGTCATCATCATCATCATCATCATCACCATCATCATCATCATCGTCATCATCATCATCATCATCATCATGTTCATCTTTATCTTTATCAATATCGTCATTTGGTTCTGTCGAAACTTTATTTTAATAATACCTAAATTTGATAAAAAGTGGATAAACTCTTCTCATAATGATTGCCATTTAGTGTTTTAAAAGAATACATGTTTTAGATATTACATCATCATCTTCGTTCGTACTTGATACTTTTCCTGAATCGAGAAGAGGCCGAGAAGAGCCCGTCAAGTGGAAACACTTCACGTCCCTTTGATACTTGAACCCCCCACTAAAGTATTCCTCATTGTTTAAAATCTTACTTCCGTTTGTTTTTACGGTGTCATTCTTAAATATGAATTAAAATATAAAACCTTTTGAGGAAGACGACACAGATCTGTTAACTTTTAACCTGCCAGGTCATTTAATCTAGTGCCGCTCGTTGGAATAATGGAAGTTTAGATTCTTTTAATTGTGTCATTTATATATATGAGCTAGGAATACATGTTTTAAGTGTTAAATCGTCATCAACATTTTATTTACAAAATTAATGAAAATTTTTGAAAGACGCGGCAAAGATTTTGTTTACTTTTTAACTTATTTTAAACTTACTAATTGGAATAACATCAAAGTAATTTTATTGGGACTTATTGCAAAACTTATATTTTAAAGATGGTGCATTGTGACATTAATAATATTAATTAATTTCGTTTTTTAACCCATAAAAACATGCTGAATTTAGTGACATTGTTTGGCTAAGCTTTGACTTGGAACTCTTCGGTATAATTATTATTCAATATCTAAATATTTAGGGATTTCATTATCAGAATGTAAATATTGTGCTACCAACAGTTAAGAACATGTTAAGAACTTGTATGTATGTGTAGCAAATGGTCTGGCGCATCACCGGTGGCAATTAAAATTAATTACATAAAGTTCCACTCATTATGATATAAGTCATTAAGTTTGGGGAATTTTGCATTGAATCATTTCATTGAATTCAGCGTCCATGGTTAAATGGTTAAGGCCATTGACTTTAAACCACTTGCCTCTCACCACATTAGGTTCGAGCTGTGCAAGCTTCTTGACTGACTCTTTCATGTGAGGAAGCTATCCAGCATGCTTACAGAACGTCAATGGTTCTACCCAGGTACATGTTTGTGCCTGAAATTAATAATGTACAGAGGGGCACCATAGGTCTTCCTCCACCAGTAAAGCTGGAAAGTCGTCATATGACTTATATGTTGGTGCGATAAAAAACCCAATTAAATAATAAAAATAAGTAAGAAATAATTAAGAAAAACATTTTCAAAAATATAAAATAACAAAAAAAGTAAAAAAAAAATGAAATAAATAAAAAAAATAACAATAGAGAAAAAAAATTACACTGAAAAGTGAAATATGTTTTAAAAATTTTCTTCCAAAGTGTGGTTATCCACCTATAAAGTAATTGTCATATACTGTATAAATCGAAAATCTCCGTTTAAGTGTCAAATAAACAAACAAATATTTTTTATATGCTTTCCTGTAGAAGGTGATACATAACACACTGCTGTTTCAAAAACGCATTAAAACAATTGAAGCACAATACAATATCTTTCTTTACAACACATAAGAAAACAACAAAACTGATAAAAGTTATACACCACTCTTCTATGTCAAACTGTTCAAATTACGCATGTGACTCAACGAACATGGAAAAATTAGCAACTTTAATGTCTGATTGTGATACTTTTTCTTTGCTGTTTTTTTTTTCGGTTGGAGAATGGTTACGTTAAGGGATATTTAAAGATATAATCGTAATAATGTATGTTATATGTATACATTGTAATGAAAAAATGTAAGAACGTGCGTTATAGGAAAATTGGGGACAATTTTTAGCTCATTTTGGGAAGAATAACAGGAAGAGGATATTGTTAGATAAAATACATGTATAATGTAATTTATATATGTTAGAGAATGTGCAGTGAAAAAATGATATTTTTGAAATTTTTCGCTGATATTGGGGAGTACAGGATAATTATGGAAGGGGATTTTGTAAGATATAGTGTAACATAATTTATATATGTGATAAAATAAGGATATGATGTAGTTTAGGTAAAATAATCTCAAAGGTACAAAATCTAGTTGGGTGGAAATTTATTACTTTATTAATAAGTGGATATTTTAAGGGTTTTGTACTTTTCTAAGAAGGTGTTACAAAAAAGATGTTAGAAAAGTGAATACTAGTAATAAGTTCTGGGAATATATAAGTATATAAATTCTTTCATCTTTAAGTATTGCATTAAAGTTTTATATTCTATTTTTTCTTAAACAGGTTTCATACTTAACTTTTTATAAATAAATGAAATGGAAAATGGAGTGAACAAAATAAACAAGTGAAAGTGTAATTACAAACTAGAATAAAAGGATTTTTATGTTATTCACTGGAAAATATACACAAATACGTTTTTTTTTCAAGTGCATATTCTGTCGGAGAATTTACCCAGAAAAAATTGTGTTATACATGTATACGTTTTTTAAATACTTTGCGGATATCAACATTATCTAAATTACAACTGAAACATAATTTGATGTAAAAAAAAGCAAAGGACAAATGCTAAAAACCTGAAAATCTCAGTAAAAATGAATGTTTTCAAAGGATGATGAAGAAAAATTACTTTCCGAAATTATCTGAAAGTGAGGTCAGACTTGATGCTGTCAAGTAATAGTATCGTAGTTTCTGCTTACTTTCCGCGTATGAACTGTGTATATTATACTATAATACTGTATGATTGAAAAAAAATCTACGAGAACTATTAATTAGTGTGTTGAGGGAATAAAAAAAGGATAAAATATGGTGGACAGGGGGAGCCACTCTAGCTGGTATCGAAGGATGTACTCGCCATATTCTATATATAGGCCGTTCGGGATGTACTTGCCCACGAAACTGTCCGGAGTTAATTCCGTAAGTTATTATATGAGGTTGACTAGTAATATTTTTAAAAAAAGAGAGAACAACGTTTTTTTGCTGGGCATTATAATAGAAAAAAAATAACAACAACTACGGAATACTAAATGGCGCCCAAAATGAAAAGAAATTAAGTCAATTACTCGTACTGTATATGGTCAGGTCAGTTTGAACTAAAATATGTATCAAAATTTCTCACAGTCCTGATTTTAGTGTTTATTCTCATGATATGAATTGTTCTCCAAATCTGTACATTGTTAATGTGCAATTGTTGCATATTTCTGTTGGAATTTTCAGTGGGTTGTTATAAAACTTGGCATAATTTATTTGCTATTATTTTCATAGTTTTGTTCCGAAAATTAGGATTTCTGTTGTTAATTTTAAGCAGGTGATCTGAATGACAGCTTTAAATGTTTTTATGCTATAAATTATATGAAAAAAAAAGCAGCCTGGAGATGGTTTTTTATTACAATCTTTGGGTTTTTTGTATCACAATCTTTGGGTTCTTTTCTGATAATTAGGTTTTTTTTATCACATCTTTGGGTTCTTTCCTGATAATTAGATTCACATGTTGTTGAGAGGGAGCTCTTCAAAAAGTGTTAAATCCACATGGTTTTAATTTTATCAAGTGAGGTCTACACTTAACAGTTGCCAAGATTAAAACCATATCCCTGTTCCGGAACTCAGTTTCCACTTGCAAAACTCATGTATCTCTCCAGAAATTTGATACAATATTGCAGTATTTAGGGCAGTTTTGTGACTGACTTTTGATTTCTGGAATTAAGTTGTATCAAAATTTCTTGTAAAAGATTTACATTTGATTTCAACCAGATATTATATCCAGATGGCATTTAACTGGTTTTCCTGATTTTTTTTGAATTTCCAGATAAAAATAGTTAGAGAGTGACTGTAAGATGTTATTTGAATGTCACCATAGATTAGTTTATCCAATGCAATGTTGGTTATGATTATATGATTAAAATCTTAACAGAAAAATCTCTGGCAAGAAGCAAGAGATAAATATTTACTGGTGTTTTTACACTTTTATTGTTGTTGTTGTTTATTTTATTCTTTGCAACACTTCACATATTTATAAACAATGTGGTTTGAATATCAAAGGTAATACATACATGTTGGAAATCCGGAAAAATCTTTTGAGAAAGTATAGTATATTTATTAGAGGTGCGCGGTTTAACCGGTATACCGGTAAACCACGGTCCGAGACATCTGCGGTACGTACCGCGGTACAGACCTGGAAAACCGGTACTTTTAGCTCTAATTTAAAGCAATTACAGATCCGTAAAATGTACTAAATTAAAAAACTTTTTCTGTTGTATATGTTAATGTTTCTTTGACTTTGAGTAAACCTTTTTGCAAACAACTTTCGCCGACTATTATCATTCTTCGATAGTTCTTAGCGAAAATTGAATGCTTTATCGATTACCGCATGTAAGCAAGAATTGTCGACTGGCATGATCTCAGTTGAAGAAGCAATTATTGTCGACTTACATTTACTTGTCCAAATATCGCTTATTTGATACGAAAACTAAACGTAAAGATTGATAATTCATGAGGGCATTCCTTGCATAAAATTAGGATGTTACTATTTTAAGTATTCATATAAATAGCGACCAATCAGGCTTGGGGTTTTCCTTACGTCACGCACTTACTGCATGCGCATGGCAATTAACTAATTATAGAACGGCGTAGAAACTGGATTAAAAGTAATGTTCGTTCAACTAATGAATATTAATTAAGCAGTAACATGGTCAGCTGTTTTCTATGTCATAATTTTAATTTGCTTTTGGGGTACATGTTTGTTTTGGTTTTTGACACAGATTAATTAAATACTTAGCCCTTGCAATAAAAAAATTACAATAACAGCTGGGACTCTGTTATAAAATTAACCGACAAATAAATATTTGTCATCGGCTAACGTGCATTTGACCTATTATTTTATTAATCAATAAGCAATAAAAACATTTTATTTTTCCATTTTAACTATGCAATTTGTACAACAAATGTTAAATGTTGAAAGAGACAAATACGTAATAAAAAAACAAACAAAAACCAAGAACTGCATGATCCATGACCCAATTAATTTATGATTGTCAACATGCGAAAGTACCTGATTGAAAAAAGTTAAATGATGCTTTGATTAATCTGTATTTTCTAGATCTGCTTAAATTTAATATTTGAAATTCTATACCAGCCTACCTTGATACTTATTTTAGGGATAAAAATTAACCTATAGCATACAATGAAAATCCGTGGTATACCGCGGTTTATACCGTGGTTTTTAGGAAAAAACCGTGGTATACCGTGGTATTTTCTTTCTGGCGGTACCCAACTCTAATATTTATATATGTTTGCTTTGATTATTCTTTATTATCTTTTTGGATAAATTGCTCTGCTGTATTGTTGTTTTAGCTTAAATGAAAATATTGATAATAAGATGAGGGTAAATTAAAGTGTGACAATTTTTATAAACATTCAAGGACTTGCAAGGATGATGCTTTTTCCATTTGTCTCCCTTGAACAGACCCTTAAGATTTTCAACTATTCTGCTGTGTTTTCATTGCCCGAAATGGATTTTCCCAGTTTCGGAATGCAAAATATTGGTCTTTGTTAATAAGTAAAATTTTAGTTGTATGAAAATTTGTCAAAAAGTGGAAACTAGAATGATGATGGTTCCATACATATATTACATTTAATATTTTTATTCAGATATGGTCTCTTGCACATGTATGCCAATATGATAGTTATAACATGAAAAATTCTTGCACATGTATGCCAATATGATAGTTATAACATGAAAAATTCATGCACATGATTGTATGCCAATATGATAGTTATAACATGAAAAATTCTTGCACATGTATGCCAATATGATAGTTATAACATGAAAAATTCATGCACATGTATGCCAATATGATAGTTATAACATGAAAACTTCTTGCACATGTATGCCAATATCATAGTTATATGCCAATATGATAGTTTTAACATGAAAAATTCTTGCACATGTATGCCAATATCATAATTATATGATAAGAGGAAAAATAAATTCACAGATTGAAAAGTGCATAATAATATTATTGTTTTCGCAAATTACAAAGAACGATTTCATTTGTCTTATTTTCAGGTGTATTCCCCAGGCCCGGATGACTATGGACAGGAGTCGCCTGGTCGGTCATATACATCACCCAAACCCATGTACCCAGGAGACAATTATTTTATGGGTAAGGATGAATTTTTATTATCACATTGTTTATTTTTAATCAGGTTCATTTTAGCTTGATTTTGTTGAAAGTTTGAAACTTATTTGAACCGCTGACTCTTGAGTCTGTTTCCTGGAACTTACAAGTACTGGTGTCGTACAAGAAAACTTGGTTGTAAAACATTTGTAGGGCTCGAACCCATGAACCCTAGGGATGAAGCATATGCCTTGATGTCTTGCCCACCACTCTCTTGCCCACATTGTTTCCTATATGAAAATAATGACCAACTGTCTCAAATTTTTGAATTGGTAAAAAACATATTGTCACCTAAGTGCAATAACAGGTCAACTCCTATTAAATAATATAAGGACTTAACCAGTTTCTGCACTAAGGTTACAATATAGCATTTTACTCTATTGATAAATAAGACATTCTTCAAAAACTTCAATATGTGAATTTAGGATACCCAATCCATCCTGTATTATTTGGAGAGATGTTGACATTCCTTGACGTACTGATTAAGAAAGCATTTAGAAGACTGAGATTTTTTAATTGCTCTAAGTCATGTGGGAGCTTTATGTGATACAAATATAGAAGAATTTTTATTGCTCTTAGTCGAATTACATCACAAATTTCACTTAACATTAAGATTGATATACCATTTTATAAAATTTATTGCCTTACATTAAAACAATTTGTTTCCATTGTGTAGGGGAAAAAAAGTGCATAACTATCTATTTTCATTTTAATTTTACAATTTTGTTGATGATGATTTTTGTTTTGCCTATTGTATTGTGTATGAAAAAACGAGCAGCAAAATATGTAAAATGCATAGAGAATTTGAGTATGTCAAATGATTTACCGGATGTTTACTGGATGTAAACATTATACGAATGTTTTAAATGTCTAAATGCAGTATGTTGTTAGGCTAATACATTTTTCTAGTGCAAAAAGGTCACAGTAACCTGTTAGCTTGTTTTAAACAGAATTTTTTATGTAAACATTATAGGAAGGCATTGATTCTATGCAAGGTCAGTGAGTGATTTTACTCAGGTTGTCTGTTTTAAAGACAAAATAAACCCTTTCCGAGCTAAATATCTTAAATTGAGGGCTAATCTCAAAACTGTTATAAGTCCTTCTTTATTTCATAAAAGTAACTGCAGTTTTGCTGTAAATCCTCGATTAATAAACGATTCCATCTTTCAATCTAGACAAAAACCAATTTATCAGTTTTAGTGGGAAAAATATCAAATATTGAACAGTGCAGACCGGTATCATATGTATTATTGTATTATATGTATTATTATGTTATATGTATTATTGTGTTATATGTATTATTATATTTTCAGAAGGACCTCCACAAGGATCGTCTATACCATGGTCTAATGGTGGTTCAACAAGCACATATCCTGCCTCCATGTTGCCTGGCAACTTCACTCAATCCTCCTCACACAATAATCTACATCCCCATGAAATGGTAAGTACATTTAAGACTGAGGACAATTGTGACTTTTCATTGAAATATCAACTGAACGTCACAAATTTAGAGGGTCGTCACAAATTTAGAGTGTCGTAACTTTTCATTGACATTGAAATATCAACTGTAACAGGGCCGTAACCTTACATTAGAGACCTAACATTTCATTGACATTGAAATATCAACTGTAACAGGGCCGTAACCTTACATTAGAGACCTAACATTTCATTGACATTGAAATATCAACTGTAACAGGGCCGTAACCTTACATTAGAGTCCTAACATTTCATTGACATTGAAATATCAACTGTAACAGGGCCGTAACCTTACATTAGAGACCTAACATTTCATTGACATTGAAATATCAACTGTAACAGGGCCGTAACCTTACATTAGAGACCTAACATTTCATTGACATTGAAATATCAACTGTAACAGGGCCGTAACCTTACATTAGAGTCCTAACATTTCATTGACATTGAAATATCAACTGTAACAGGGCCGTAACCTTACATTAGAGACCTAACATTTCATTGACATTGAAATATCAACTGTAACAGGGCCGTAACCTTACATTAGAGACCTAACATTTCATTGACATTGAAATATCAACTGTAACAGGGCCGTAACCTTACATTAGAGACCTAACATTTCATTGACATTGAAATATCAACTGTAACAGGGCCGTAACCTTACATTAGAGTCCTAACATTTCATTGACATTGAAATATCAACTGTAACAGGGCCGTAACCTTACATTAGAGACCTAACATTTCATTGACATTGAAATATCAACTGTAACAGGGCCGTAACCTTACATTAGAGACCTAACATTTCATTGACATTGAAATATCAACTGTAACAGGGCCGTAACCTTACATTGATTTATCAGCAATTAATGTCACATTTCATGCATAACAATGACTGATTCAATTTGAAAAATTTATCAACTTAACCAAAGGATTTTGTCAGTGAATTAACTGTTTCCCATTTGTAACTTATAAGAGATACTAGTCACTAGGTTCTCAATATTTAAAAAAATGCTCAATGGGGCCAATGGTTTATTAAATTTGTAAAAATGCTCAATAGGGGCCAATGTTTTATTAAAACTGTAAAAATGCTCAATAGGGGCCAATGTTTTATTAAAACTTAAAAAATGCTCAATGGGGCCAATGGTTTCTTCAAACTTTAAAAAAATGCCTCATGGGGCCAATGGTTTCTTCAAACTTTAAAAAAATGCCTCATGGGGCCAATGGTTTCTTCAAACTGTAAAAAATGCTCAATAGAGGCCAATGTTTTCTTCAAATTTAAAAAAATGCTTAACAGGGGCCACTGGGTTCTTTAATGAGCAAAAGCTGATAACTTAGACTGTTTCTGTGTCATAACATCTGTGACGAACTTTCCTTTCACCATCACTGCTGGTTTCCACTTGATCACATGTTTGACCTATATATTCTACAAAATTGCAGCAGACGGGGTCATTAAGCTGTGGTATGTCTGCCTCGCCTCCAGAAGACAATGGTTCAGTTACCTTAATATATATACGTTGTACCGTTTGTTGCAAAATCATTATATTAAAAAAGAAGATATATATATTATTGAGCGAAGAAGTAACATATGAGAAATCGGTGCCCTGGTAAATGCATCAGAAATCTCAGTGGGCTACAGGTTTTGGTAAATGTGTTAGGATACGAGAATGTAATGAGATAAACAGAGACCTAATGAAAACGCCATTCTTCGTGATATACGATCCTCCCAAAAAAAGTGTACGTACATCATGTAGCTCATCATGTAGCTAACCAACGGAGCACATCTTTATTTTTGTTAGAAACCCGTATTGTATTTCATATAACCCATATTGTATGTCAGGTATATAGGTTTGAATGGGATTGATCGATAAAGAAATATTTCTCCGAACCTCGTAATTTGAAAATTGATAGTTTGTCCTTGCTTTTTTTCGCTGGGAGTTATAATAAATAATGTCTTCTTTATGTAAGAAATTCTTTTAATTTAGATGTTAATGAAAAGGTAAATGCTCCTATCAAACGAAATTATATTAATCCATTGAGTTCTAAGATTGAAAAAAAAAAAGATAGACTGGTTCCACCAGTATAGAGACAGACCAGTCTATCGGGTTAACCTGAACATACTTTATACTGTTGGCGGCTATTAATTTCAGTATATTGATCCTGAATTCCCTTAGAACTATTAATAGACTGTCCCAAATTCAAAGAAGGACAAGTTCATTGCACAAATATTGTAGGGTTAGGGCATATATATTTATAAAAAGAAAATGCTTTATAGATATAGTATTTTGAAAAAATAACCATGAAAAATTTCTTTTGAAATGATTATTAAAAAAGTATAAATGTAAATGTATGTTAAAATTTCATTAATTTACAAAGAAAATTATTGTTATATTTCAACAGCTGTATTAATCATGGACTTAATATCAAGCTATTTTGGACCAAAAATAAATAATAAATATAAAATTCAAATTTCTTAGTTGAATTGAAAGCACTAAACATTTTAACATGTTTAAACTTTTTCTGGAATGAGTTTATTAAATAGTTCTTTAAAGAGTATTTAATAAAATTCCTTTCAGCAAAAGTTTGAAGAATGTTTAATGAATTCATTTCAGAAAAGTTAAAAGCATGAAAAGATGATGTCTTTCATTTTCTAGTAGGAATTTTAAATATTTTTTCAAAAAAAAAAAAAAAATAAGGAAGAAAAATTCTACAAATCAGGCATGAGCCATCCTTCCTTTTTCAAAAATGTGTCAACAACATATATTGTTTGTCATATTGGATCCATTGATCAGGAAATGAGAAAATTGGTAACAGGAGCAGGAAATATTGTCGATGAAATATTTTGGCGGGAAAACAATTTACTGTATGTAGTTCTCTGTAATTGTAAAAGCAGACGTTATCGTATAGCGGTTACAGCAGACGGTTTCCTCAAGCCTCCTTCCAGCAGTAAGCAAAATAAATTAGCCACACCACATGTGTGTTTCATAATTTTTCATAGGTAGGAAAAACAGTGAAAAGTGGGAACGTTTTTCCGACATCTGTATATCGTCAGGAGTTGACGCGGCCGGAAAAACAGGAAACTGCAAAGTTTATCATACGTGAAACATGCCGCGGAAGGTTTAAACAAGAAAAAGAAAAAGGAAAAAAAAATCGGCAACAAAAAAAAAATGGAAAAAAAAAATTCAGCAGAACAAAAAAAATGCCGACATTTTATCATGTATAATAAAGAATGAGTTGAGGCATTTTCAGAGGGCACCTCGCATAAATTATAGCGGGACTGCACGATGTAACACTGAATCATTGTTCCGTGTAACTTTTAAATAGATACGTCAGTGATGCATTGGACGCTTGAATTATTAAGACGTTTTATGTTTATGATTTAATTTTCTTTGTGTTGTACAGTAGCGATGGATTGACAAGTCTAAAATGTGTAAAACATTAGAGCGTCTGCTTTCTATTTAGAGATGGTAGAAAACACTGATTAAAAACACACGCCCCCCCTCCTTTAATCTATTAAATGTTGACAGCTTATTTGAATATGTTTATTTATAATGTATACTTTAAAATAAGAAGTAATTTTAATGAGGTGATAATGATAAAGTACAAAAAAAAAAAACCTAAAAAAATATAAATCTAATAAAGAATAATTAAAATTTCGAAAGAAAATTCAGTCTATGCTTGAAAGCAAAAAACGTATTTTGACAATTTTAATGCATTTATGAAATAAAGAAATTCACTTCATTGCCATGATGTAAAGTGTGGTTTTGAAATTTATTCTATGTCAAAGTTTTATGACCAAAGGGTCAAAGGTCAATATTGAAGCAGACGCCATAGTGTGTATTGATGATTGAGGAAATAATATTTATTTTGTTTTTTATGATTGATGACTTAAGCAGTTATTTAATTGCATTATTGGCGCAGTTTCATCGGTGCATGTGCTGAAATATATGGCCAATAACCACTTAATATATGGCCAATAATATATAACCACTGAAGAGTTGCTATTGTTTTCAAGAGATTGAAAATATTTTTACTGTATGCTATATAATTATAAGCCATCTGTTAACATGAAGTTATGTAACAATTGCGTCTGCTCTGAATAGTTTTGTTTCTAATTATTCTTTATATAATTATAGATAATTATTCAAAATATGTAACCTCATTTTCATCATTATTTTCTATTTATAGAATTCAGATAGCCAGGGTATCCTTTCACATCATAATGTTTGTTACTATATATAGATTTAAAAAAAATAAATCTATTTTTAGTAACACATGTTTTAAATATATAATTATATATTTCAGGGCTATCCCCATCCAGTATCACCTAACCAAGATTTATTAAATTCTGGTCTTCCACCAATGTCGACCTTCAGAGGTCAACCAATTCCCCCATCATCAGCTACGTATACCAATTCATCATCATCAGTAACCACTGGCAACCAGGGTCAAGGGTCATCACAAACAGGAGATGCATTAGGGAAAGCTTTAGCCTCTGTAAGTATTGATTTTTAGTGCTTTAATTATATCACAAAACTAACGGAAATACAAGAATACTACCGGAACACCGGAATGTTACCAAAACACCAGAAAACTGGAGTAATAGATAAATATGGGAGATTTACCACACTTGCCGTTCACCAGTCCCCTGTGAACTCAGACTTTCCATGCTTGCAGTGCACCAGTCCTCTGTGGGTTCAAATCCTGTGAAGGAAAATGAATTGTTTGTGCAAACAGAAAGTTATTTCTACCCATATTTGAACTAAGCTGTGAGTAAATCTTGTGTGTCAGTGTATACTAGACTTAATACACAACAAAGTATAAGTGGAAGATTACCTACAAAAAGTCATTGGTTCTAACAGAGGTGTGGGGGGCAGTAAATATATCACTTGCATATTGTATGGTGTATTATTTTTGACAGAAAAGGATTGATTCACATAAATACAAGAAGATGATAGAAATTTAACACTTTTTCAGCTAGATATTTTCAGGTGGATGCATTTGAAAATATTCAGTATGGCATTATTAAAAAAAAATGGACGAAATGGTATATTATATATATTATGCTCTGTATTTCAGATATATTCTACAGACCATACCAGTAGTAGTTATGGTTCGAATCCCTCCACCCCAGTATCATCACCTTCCCCCATGACAGGTAAGTACCGAGAATAATAATTTGATTTTGATAAAGGGTAAGAAGTGCCCTTATAAGGGGGCTACTGACCCTTGAGAGGTTGTTTTTGTAAAACAATGTGACAAAAATATTCTCTAGACTAATATTATAATATTGCCTAGAATAATAATTTGATTTTGATATAAATTATGCGAAATGTTACGAAATACCCTTACAAGCCTGCGTCGCCTTAGTACAACAACTGATTAACTCCTATTAAATTTAGATGGACTTATTCTGTTATCGCACTAAGGTGAGAATATAGGGACTACAGACCCAGTGACTTCGCTTGTGAGCCCACCACCATTTTGTATTTTTACAAATAATAATGTCACTGTGGAAAACACTCAAGGTGTCAAAAAAGTCGAAAGAATACAAAAAATCAGTATATGAAAAAAATGTCAAAAAGGTACCGAGGGCAGCATGAGGGTTTATTATAATATTACCAAACATTTGTTCATTATTACCCGTTCATTAGGGTGTATAATCCTTAATTTAATTTACCATCAATCTACCTTGACAGGTGCCTGTAAAAAAAAAAGAAGCCAAATGCCAATAATTTGTAATGCTCTCAAAACTTAGACTTACTTACGATTTTGTATCTGTAATAACTGCAGCTTATACTGGAAACATCTTTTGTACCATGTTTGTGAATATTAAATGATCAAAATTACTTAAGCTAAGTAAAGGCTTACTATAGTTATGTATATATGTCTGTTGCATTATACCCACCAACATAGCAGCAAGTGGTTCAAACTGAGATTTTAATTTTGGGATGTGCAGTCATATTTACCAACAATTTACCATTTTCTCGGTACTTTCATGTATTTTTTGGCCAAATTTTGATGTTTTTTGAGTTTGATTAAAAAGTTAAAAAAAATTATGTCTGACTTTGCAGGATCTAAAAATAGATTTTTTTTTTTCAGGATCTTCTAGCCAATGGCAGAGACCGTCACAAACTTCTTCTACCTCACCGCAGTTTGAAGGACCCTTACACTCATTGGTAGGTTTATTTTGAATTATTTATTTTACCAGAAAAATTCAGTTTGCAATAACAGTTTCACTGTACACAGTTTCTCAAATTTTTGTATTTGAATTGGCACCATGCCTTGCCCCACTTAATGTCCCTCAGTGCACGCATTGATTTCCTCACTCCACTAAGTTACCTGATAAAATTAATTCTTTGCTGGCTTTAGGAGAGGTCACATAGCTTTCACTTGTGCGATCATGTAGCCATCACAATGTGTGCAGTCACGTTAGATCTCGATTGTGTTGACACAGCCTTCACAGTTATTGTGATCACATAGCCATCACTTGTGTTGTATTCAACATCACTTGTGTTGTAGCCCCCAAGAGGCTTATTGTAAAACGGTTGCAAATTGGGAAAAGAAACCCAATTACATTGCATGAGACCCGTTGATACACAATTTATGAAAATTTCAGACTACCCTATTCACTTCCATAGTGTTGACAATAAAATTGTTTTGGATGTAATTCTTTAATAAATTTACATACTGTTTTAAATCAAATTGTATAAATTTTGATTTTTTCCTTCTTCCATTTCATTTTTAAAGCAAAATGTCACAATGGTAAGTTTAATATATGTATATAATTTATTATAAAATATGGTGTATATATAGTTATAATCCATTGTAATAAAAGCACACAACAAATTCTGGTATATATGTACGATATTCAGCCATTACAAATCCAAATTCTGAAAAATTAATTTAGTTTTTAAGGATACAATATTTAATAACCTAATTTCTTAAATGAATTTGCACAGCTTTCATTTTTTGGAACAGTCCTTTAACCAACTTTGGACATATGAAAATTTATAGTTAGCCATTTTTGAGACTGTTCATAATATATTTTGTGGAGAAATGAAAATGTAAAGTTTAGTCGGCCATTGTTTGGGACTTATCCATTCTACATTTTGTGGATATATGAATATGTAAAGCTACATGCCTCCAGATGAGACAAAATATTTCAATAAAATAAAACTTGAGAAAAATGTACTAAGATGTAAGGAAAAGTAAAAAGTTTCAAGATTCGAGTAATATTTTACATATTATGTGCGATTAATGACTGATTTTTTTGAGTATTTACAACTATATTTCTACTGCTTTACTAATGCAGTAAAGGCTATCTATGCATATTTTGACCACATTTTGGTTATTTACGTTGTTTGTAAGTGCCATTGATGATGTGTTAATTGCCCTTTTGGTTACTTAAAAATATTACACATTCAAATACATTTCCAAAATTTTCATGACAATAAGCATGAATCTGGAGGCATGCTGCTTTAATGTTAGCCATTTTTGGGACCGTCCATTCTACTTTTTGTGGAGTTATGAAAATGAAAATATCAAATAGTTTTGCGCCTGGTTTAGACCATAAGGACCTTTAGGACAGCCTGGCTCTACACTGATGGCAAAGGCTATATACTTCCGGTTTTGTCAGATAAGGATAAACACAATATACCAGAATTTTATAGATATTGTATTCTAACATGTGGAGACAGTTTTAGATCGTCGTTTAGTCATGCTAACTCCATCTGTAACTTGTCAATTGTTTTAGAACCGTAGAAATTAAGTTTTATTTTAATTTACGTAGCAGTTTTTATTTATAATTTTGTTATCGTTTCAGCTATTTTGTTTTATTATTTTGAGTTTTCATTTAAGGTAGATTTAGTCATGTTATTAAAGCTTATAACAGTTACAAAAAAAAACAGAAACGAAGGAATGTCAAGTTACTTTAAATAAAAAAGGGTGTTGTTTTTACAGTGAGTCTTTTTACAGTTAATGAAATATTTTGTCACCTTAGTGGAGTAACAAGTTTACTTCTTATATAATTTGATAGGAGTTAAAAACAGACCGAAAAGATCCAAACACCCATTTTTGTAGGATTTTTTGTTGTAAATTTTTGACATCTGCTGGAAGTTATTCCACAGTTCCTAATTCAGGGGCTGTTTGTAAAGTATCTTAAAGATAATCTGGATTTAATGAATGGGTGCCATCAATAAAAACTGAAATATCGCCATATGACGTTAACAATGTTATGAACGAAACCCAAACCAGACTTTAATATTTTTTTTTTTTCTCACAAATTTATTTTTAAGAAAATTGATAAAAGTGGAACAAACAATCTGCACAGGATAAGTTTTAAGGTTTTATTTAATCATGATAACCGACGTTTCGACTGTCAACAAATCTTCATAAGGGTTATAAAATTTATTTTTTTTGGTTATTAATTAAGGAATTGAAGGAGAGGCAGGTAGTTTATCCGGCATTACGAGGAAACGGGGTAGGTATTGTAATATAATCCGGAGAATCAAGAATTATAAGCTTATATTATATCTCTCGTATTTCTATTATAACTTTTTTTTCCGCAGTACTTGCTGCTTTGTTTGGTAACCTTTAACCTGCTGGATTTCTGTATAATGGATCTGCGCAGCTTTAGATTCGGAATCGGAAGTCCTGTTTGATTTCAATAACAAAATCCTGCTTGATTTCTGTAATGAATTTTTGGAACTTAATTCGAAAAGTAGCAATTTAATTTAAAATCAAAATAGCAAATCCCGAGAATTTCTGTAATTGAAAATTCTTGATTTTAAATTAAAACAGTATTTTTAAATTTGGATATCAATATGAAAATAGCAAAATCCTTTTGGATTTCTGTAATGAATTTGAGTGGCTTTTAATGCAGAAACAGTCATCATGTTCAATTTGATTTTGGTATCAAAATAGCAAAAAAAAAATATTAAACCACCGACAGTTGTCATTACCGGTAGTCTGGTTAGACCGCCTAGATTCCCATTTGGAACAGAATGGTTAATTTAGATTTCAATAGTAAAACAGGAAGATTAAACCAACGACGGTAGTCTTTTGTCTGGTTTGACTGCACCGATTCACAGGCTTGCTCAGTTCTGTACAAGTGGCGAGGGCGCACCATACTCAGATCTGGCAGGTTAAGGGTTAAATGGGTTAAGAATTTTAAAACTTGTCTTGCATATCATTATTATATTTATGTGCATGAAAAATATTTTTATCATATCTTGGTTACATATTTTCCAATTTGGGTATTTATACTTTTTTTTTCTTTTCTTTTTAAAGAAAAAAGGGAATTTTCTATTTTTAAACTACTTTTCTATGATGCAGCTTTGAAAGAAGCAAGCTGATTGGTTTGCTTTGAGGTAGCTTTGTAAGAGCTAAGCTGATTGGTTTATTTTGTTTAGAGGGTTTTTTTTCTACAAACTCAAATTTTTTCATGTTTGGGATTGTTTATAGTATTATATAGCTTTTATTATACAGCTCAGCTTTCTGCTGGCCAGTATTATTCATATTCATATTTATGGGATTTTAGATGTGATGAAAAATATAATATTTCCAGCTGTACTCCTTTTCATATAAAAACAAAATCCTTTTCATATAAAAACATTAAAATAATTTGTGATTTCTTTTCATCAAAATTATTTATATTCTTGGAAATTTATTCAAATTGAATATAAATATATGTTGTTTTTTTTTATAGAGAATAACATGCTGTTGTCTTTTGTTATCAATTTTATCATGGTTGGGCTGGAAGAGGGCGAGGTTTGAAAATAAAAACGCCTGCATTTAACTAATTTGATGCATAAATTATATTTATTACTATAGCATCATACATAATATGAGCCATGTCATGATTAAACCAACATAGTGGGTTTGCGACCAGCATGGATCCAGACCAGAGCCTGCGGGGATACGCAGGCTGGTCTGGATCCATGCTGGTCGCAAACCCATTATGTTGGTTTTGTCGTGACGCGGCTCATATATAATTCATAGAGACAGAGTAATCTTGTTTTATATTCTATATAGAAGCATAATATTTCATGTTCTCTAATCATAGATACTTGTTCTTTCTTCTGAACGATTCCATTATGCATAACGTTTTTTTAGCTAAATTTTTGAAAGGAAAAGTAGAGCTGTTGTAATAACCCGCTCAGTGGTCAGTGTAGGCATTAGTTAACCATTTGGATTAAATTTTTGTCTATGGTCTTTAATTTCAATACTTACAATACTTAAAACAATACTTAAACCAGTTTATTATCCGGCGCTGAGAAAACAGGAGCTCACTGCTTCTTGGACAGCTCTTGTTATGTAAATTTATTTACAGATTATATTTTTGTTTTATTTTTTTTGTTCTTTTGAAAAATTTAAAGATAGTCTGCATGTTGATAGTAGCCATAAGAATTAAAATTTTAAGTTTTAAATTTTGATAAAATGAAACAAATAAAAATCCAAATCATTTTGATATAAAATTTATGGACATTGGAACCTTTTTTTGATTATTTTGTTTTATTATAGAAAAATATATTTGAATATTATTACAGTATGTAAATAAATAACCATATTAAAATTACATTAAAATAAGAGGAAAATGGAGAAGTACAAGACATCAAAATTACATCATTTGGCTTTAATTTGTGTTTTATAGCGAAGATAAAAGATGATTCCACAGATGTGAATGTTATTACTTTAATGTAAAATGTATTCAAGAAACTGTTTATATTTTCCATCTCAAAAATTGTAATTTTGTAGAGGAAAAAAATTAATATATCTTAACATGCATTTGTGCCTAAATTTACATGTTTTGTGTCAGTTTGTACATAAATTTTGTAACATTGTCATTAAATTTTGTCACAAATTACATGAATTGTGTAAAAAAAACAGTTACAATTTTCATGAATTGTGTCTCAATTTACATGTTTTGTGTCACTTTTGACATAAATTTTGTAACTTTTTCTTTAAAAATTGTCACAATTTACATGAATTTTATCACAATTTACTTGATATGTGTCACAATTGACATGTTCTGTGGCACTTTTACATAAATTTTGTAACATTGTCATTAAATTTTGTCACAATTTACATGAATTGTGTCACAATTTACTTTATATATGTCACAATTGACATGTTTTGTGCCACTTTTACATAAATTTTGTATTTTTTCACTAAATTTGTCACAATTTACATGAATTGTGTCACAATTTACTTTATATATGTCACAAATGTTATGTTTTGTGACACTTTTACATAAATTTTGTATTTCTTCACTAAATTTGTCACCGTTTACATGAATTGTGTCACAATTTACTTGATATGTGCCACTATTGTCTTTCACTTGACATGTTTTGTGACTCTTTACATGAATTTTGTTACTTTTAACATGATTTGTGTCATTTATATGATTTTAGGGTCGCATGGAGGAGAGACTAGATGATGCTATACATGTTTTACGTAACCATGCGGAGGGCCAGATGCCGGCACATTCTGGGATGCCAGGTCACATGATGTCATCGTCACATTCCAATGGAATCATGGGAAATATGGGATATAATAACATGATTGGACACGGTGGCCATGTCGAGTCACCACATATGGTAGGTTCTTGTTGAGTTGAGGAGAAGAAAAAATGTTGACTCAGCAAAATTTATAGGAAAACACTTCTGTACACATTTGAGCATGTCTTTTTAATTAATTACATGATACTGTTCATGCCTAAGAGACTAGTGAGAGGAAAAAAATACAAGTTTTAAACATGGGTGAAAGAATGTCATGTGAAAATATATTTACACTTTAAATTGGGTAATAAAATGTCACATGAAAATGAATTAACACTTTATTTTAGGTAAAAAAAATGGCGTAACATTGGTAAAAAATGTCATGTGAAAACAATTTAACACTTTAACTTAGGTAAAAAAATGTCATGTGAAAATGAATTAATACTTTAACTTAGATAAAAGAATGTCATTTGAAATTATGTTAACACTGTAAGATAGGTAAAAAAATGTCATGTGAAAATGAATTAATACTTTAACTTAGATAAAAGAATGTCATTTGAAATTATGTTAACACTATAAGATAGGTAAAAAAATGTCATGTGAAAATATATTTGAAATTAAGAAATTTATTAAATAAATAAATAGGAGATTAATTAAATTAAAGTTTTCAATCACAAATATTGAAGATAAGAAATGAAAGAAATGAAACTTTAAATGAAAAATTTGTTTTTCAAAATTATGTATCCAGTAGAACATAATGGAAACTTAAATAACAAAATGAAATTCAGTTACGACATTTTTCCTCCTGTAAATCCTTCTAGCTATTCTGTTACCAGACGTCGGCACTCGCACGATTGATTCTAAATTTATAAATAGTTCTTATTACAAGACAGACGCGGGCATTATATAAAATGTTTGATTGCAAATTGTTGTGCGCAATAAATTACGGAACTGCTTCGACTAACAGATGGCTGTTCGACACTATAGAATAACATGCATTACTGAATATAGGTAATTTCAGCGGAACCTGGTCTCTATCAGAGACAGGTGGTATCATTCGGCACAACTGTAAAATCAAGAAATTATTTTTGATGAAATTTTTTTTAAAAATTTTTGTGGGTGCAAGTCAGCAATATTTCCACAAAGGGCAATAGTGCCTGTATATTTATAATTATAAATAATAATATTTTTGACGAGATTTTTTTTTTATTGGGAGATTTTTAAAAAAAAAAGACAGTTATACATATATTATATTAATAATTCAAAGTAATAATAATGATAATATTAATAATTATGAAGACTATTTAAAGAGGCAACAATTGAGTTAGGCATGCCCAGTTCTTAACATGTTTTTTTTTTTAATGAACAATAGTCCCTCATTGTTACTACATTGACAGTGTGACATTTACATTTTGTTATGTAAATAAAAAAAAATGGATGGAATATAGTACTATTCTTATGTGGTTTTAACTTCTAAAACTTTAAAAACTTTTAAAATTAATGTGGGTCGACTGCTACAAACTAAAGTTAATTCATTATTAAAATGAATTGGTCATCACTACACTTAAAGTGAATTGGTCTGCAATGGAAGGTCTGTAATACAATGAATAATTACGCTATCAGACATAACAACAAACCACTAAAGAATTATAGATGGATGTTTACTGGCAAGTGTGAGATACATGATTGCTGAAATTACATATATTTTTATATAGCAGATGACAAAATAAATTTTCTAATACAAAATATTATTATTCATCATATAAATGTAAATCATAGAAATATGACATACAAAATCACTTAGAACTTTATCATCAAC
Organism: Ruditapes philippinarum; assembly: GCF_026571515.1. Lineage (NCBI taxonomy): Eukaryota > Metazoa > Mollusca > Bivalvia > Venerida > Veneridae > Ruditapes > Ruditapes philippinarum. The sequence goes on along the minus strand of NW_026854185.1, from coordinate 300,327 downwards.
ATTTTTTTAAGCAATATTCTATAAGAATATTAGAATGATACATTTCTATTGTTTTTATCAATATTTGAAATACTTGTGGAAAATGTGCCTAATGCAGGCCAATCCACTTTAATGCAAAGTCATATTAAAATATAGGCTATTGTATTTTGCTTTTTGACATGGAACATGGAATCATGGCAGTTTTGAAACTTACCCAAGCATATTATTTGGGAAACATACAAAAAAAAAATATATGTGAACATTCCGTTTTCAACCATAAATCGGAACAAAAAATCTACCGTTAATTTATTGCAAACGCCGTAAAACACATTTTCATTAAATCGAGTAGATAGAAATCTTTACCATACGAAAGATCTCAACGTGCCGCAACTACGGAAGTGTTCGTTCGTGCAGGTGTTCAGGAAAAACCCACTTCATGCCTTACATTGCAACATCATGATAAACACATCGGAATTGTAAATTTTTTTTTTTCTCGCCTCAATTTTTGAAATGAGTTTGTTTCAGATTTTTGGCGTGAAAAAAAACGGCGCGTTAATACAGATCACCTGTGTTTTTATAACTGTGTAATTATTTACGTATATATTACAGAAATAGGTGTGGTTTTAGTAATGATCTGTTATGAAAGTTACCTCGTCTTTAATGGATTTGGCAATGCGATTTAGTATGTTTTTTTTGTATCCACTCGTTTCTATAGGATTATGTTACAAATGAGGTCTTTTACAGTTATACTGTAGCTTTGAATAGAGAACATGACGTTCTACAGTAGAGGGAGGAGGGTGGGGTTATTACTATTAGGGTTGGAATTTCTTTTCATATTTAAACAGAGACAAACATGTCGTCACTATTAGGGTTGGAATTTCTTTTCATATTTAAACAGAGACAAACATGACTGTGAACAAAGGCCATTTAAAGGAGATCAAACAATGCCTTTATATACAAGTGATCTTTTTTCCTAAGTTTGTTCTGTAAATCAAGAAAGGGTTATTGAAAGTGGCCTTTATTTACAGTGTTATCTTTAGTAGGAGGTAGTCTTTTAACACAGGTTTGACTGGTTATTTGAAACATAGATTCAGAGTTAAGAACCTTTTTTAGGACATTGACTTAAATCTTACATAGGGATCTTTCACAGCCATCACTGCAAGAAAGATGACCATATTTAGAATTGGCACGATTGTTTTACCAGTTAATAATTAGTGGTCATTAAGATTCCTACACAAACAGAAGAAAACAGAAATGTTCATAGCAATCCCCGTCATACAGAAATATATAGAAAATAATCTTTGATTCAATCGCAGATGATATTTCCAATTCAATCACAGAAAATTACCGGTAAAAACCAAAAAAAAAAAAAAAATTAAAATGCTTACTGCAAAACTTGAAGGGATAAAAAAAATATAAATTGGCAGTTCGGAAATAATCTGTTGAAGATTTTAAACATGGTTAATAAAAAAGAAATGCCGTCCACTGATTTACTGATGTAAACATTTAACGCGGTTCACCTGTTCGCCAGATGTTTACGTCGTTAAATGTTAAAGCACTAAATTTTACGTTTTCACATTAACTTATTAAAGACTGATGGTTTAAGCAAATGGAAAAACGTCCCACCCATGTTGTCTTTAATAGGGGGGAGAAAAACATGTAAATATGTTAAAAGACTACACGTGTTGTCTAGGTTGACATACTGTAAGTGTAAAGTTTACACGGGGTGGTTATCCTGGGGGAAAAATGTAAATATGTAAAAAATGTAAATATTTAAAAGACTACACGTGTTGTCTGGGTTGACATACTTAAAGTGTAAAGTTTACACGGGTTGGTTATATTGCGAAATAAATGTAAATATATATTGACTACACATGTTGTCTGAATTGACATATTTTAGCATTAAGTTAACACAAATTGCAAATTATGAAAAAATGTAAATATGTATAAGACTACACATGTTGTATAGATTGATTGACATACTTTAAGTGTAAAGTTTACACAATTTTGTTTTATTCGAAAAAATGTAAATATATATTGACTACACAATCATGTTGTTGACTACACAATCATGTTGTCAAAATTGACATACTTAAGCATTAAGTTAACACAAGTTGCTATATGGGGTTTAAATTTCAAACATACTGGTGGCTGTATTTGAAAGGAAATTTAAAAGCTTAGTTAAGGGGGAGGGAGGCTGTACGCTTTGAAAATTACTAATACATGTATTTGTTTTTCATTGACAGAGTAAAACTTGAATCCTATAACAGTTAGTAAACAGGTTCTACTGTTATTGTACCACTTTATTAACACATGTTATATTACAACATAATGTGTAATTCGAGGGCGTGTAAAAGTTTATGTTAATAACACAAACAATGCGCAAACCTTTGCTTGAGGAGGAAACCTTAAACATTTATGTTAGAGCCTTGTGAGATAAATGTTTATGTGACTTCTGATTAGTGGTATTTTATATCACGTTTGCTGGTAATTTATACAATCGTGACCACAAAAAATGTATCCGGGTACTTTCTGTTAATAAAATATTCCAAAATGAGACAATAATTTTATACATTATGAAAAATCAATGTTCCAGCAAAAATATTTATACTTTCACTTTGGTTTTACACTTTAATTAATATGGGTTTTTACTGTTTAGTTAAAAGAAAGATGATTAATCATGAATAGATGCTCAAAAGTTGTTTGTAAGATTATGAAACATTAAAAATTTTGTATCATTTAAAAAAAAATACAGTAAAGTAAAGTCTGTCTGTTGAATAAAAACTCAGATCTTAAATTGATCAGTTCAAATATATAATTTTCCGTGGCTTTAGTGGTTAAGCCATTGTTATTAAGCCAAAAAAAAAGCATGTTTCTGAATTTGGAAAAAAAAGATATGATTGTTTTGTATTTGCTGCTTGAAAGTTTTGTGAAGGCTGCTAAAATAGTAGTTATTTTTGGATTTTCAGGGTGGGCCGCCGCCACTGACAGATTCTGGGTCACAGGGAATGTCTAGTTCTACATCACATGAGAGCCAGAAATCTTTAAAAAGTAAGTATGGTATACAAAATACTTTCTCATAGATCACAATGTTGTATTTCCACTTACTGTGCGGCGAAATTTTTCTGTGATATTTTATCTCACACATTGACTCTGATGGTCATTTGTCCCTCACTGCTGATTCAGAAATGGTTAATCTAAGTATCTAAGTCTGCTTGGTGGACAGATGGCTGAGATATGACCAAAATGTGTTAAAATTGGCTTTAAAACAAGTATGTCCACTTGTTATATGTGATATCAGGAGATCTATGACAAATGAGGAGGAGCTGTGCCTTAATGAAGGAGTTTTGTCTTTATTTAGGAGGAGCTCTGTCTTAATTTATTGGAGCTCTATCTTAAGGAGAAGCTCTCTCTTAATTAAGGAGGAGCTTTATCTTAATTTAGGAGCAGCTCTGTCTTAATAAAGGAGGAGCTATGTCTTAATTTAGAAGATGTTCTGCCTTAATTAAGGATGAGCTCTGTCTTGATTTAGGAGGAGCACTGTCTTGATATGGGAGGAACTCTGTCATTATTTAGGAGGAGCTCTGTCATAATAAAGGTGGATCTCTGTCATAATAAAGGAGGAGCTCTGTCATAATAAAGGAGGATCTCTGTCTTAATTAAGAAGGAGCTCTCCATTAATCAAGGAAGAGCTCTATCTTTATTTAGGAGGAGGTCTGTCTTTATTTAGGAGAAGCTCTCTCTCAATAAAGCAGTACTAGTTTTAGTCATTAAACAAAAAATACCTGTGAATTAAGTGAATCTAAAAGATGGGGTTGTTTCAGCAGAAGCGCCAGTGGAACACAAAGAGATCGTGAAGGCGGAGAAGCCAGAGGACACGAAGAGTGAAGCGTCCAATGAGAGTAAAGCCAGTATATCAACACCCGTAACAGAGAAATCAAAACTTGCTCCCCCACCCTCAAAAAGATCAAGGTATGTGCATTAATTATTTACATCTAGATATCTACATTTACATGATGAAGTATTAAATCCTAAGTGGACAAGTGAAAAATTTTTAGTGGCCAAGTGAAACGTCATTTTCAAAAAACAAATTGTTAAAAAAAGACATGTTTCACACCAAAAACTTTATCATATTGAAACTTTTTTTTTTACTTTTACAGAAAGCAACAAAGTCAGGATGAGGGGTAAGTAATTTTATATACATATTTTTTAACGACACCCACATATCTCTCAAGCTCTGGCTGTTACTATATATAGCATTGCTTCGTGAATGAATTGTCTCCCTTTCCATGCACTGGCAATCTTTTCTACCTGCTTGAATCTTTTTATGGCTTCCTTGTATATAAGTGCATTGTCCACTTGGTAATGGTCCAGTATGTAGATGTGTGACAAAAGACTTAATTTGTGAAAGTTTTGATTTTAAATCTTTACCTTTGTGTAACGAATGAACTTGTCCTGCTATGATTGTGGCACAGTCCATTAGAAGTTTAAGGGATTTCAATATCTAAGTTTTAATGAGACAGCCTGTCCATTGTCCTTGAGGGTACAAAAATAGTAACATATATTTGTATTCTGTAGAGTAAAAGAGCAAAAGTTTGGTAACCATTCGTGCATGATAAAAAGATTTTGTCAATTTGTGCACCAGTCTGTAGAACAAGAGACTGGTAACCAGACTAAATCATAAAAAGATTTTGTCAATTTGTGAACCAGTCTGTAGAACAAGAGTTTGGTAACCAGTCATGCATTATAAAAAGATTTTGTCAATTTGTGCACCAGTCTGTAGTACAAGAGACTGGTAACCAGACTACATCATAAAAAGATTTTGTCAATTTGTGCACCAGTCTGTAGAACAAGAGACTGGTAACCAGACTACATCATAAAAAGATTTTTTCAATCTGTCAACCTGTCTGTAGAACAAGAGTTTGGTAATCAGTCATGCATCACAAAAAGATTTTGTCAATCTGTGAACCTGTCTGTAGAACAAGAGTTTGGTAACCAGTCATGCATCTTAAAAAGATTTTGTCAATTTGTGAACCTGTCTGTAGAACAAGAGTTTGGTAACCAGTCTTTTCTCACACAAAAGCTCTTGTTTGATAAGCTGCATAAGAAAAACTTTGGCACAGCACTTCCATAAATGGGAATTATAATGAAAGAATTTTTCCATATTGTTTACCAGTAACATTTTGTTATTTTCCACTGCAAAAAAAAATCACGAAACCTTTCATACAAAATTGCATGCTGAAAATAAAAGGTCACAGCTATGAAAAAAGTGTATATATATACTGCAGTATATATTTATATCCTTGACATTCACTAAGGTAAATCATAAATGTCAGGATGGTCTATGTCTATATGACATTGACCTAACTTTGACAGGGATATGTTTTGAAACAAAATATTTTTTTTTAAAAAAAAGAAGAAAATTATTCTGAAAAAAAAAATCTCCTGATATTTAGTACAGTGGTGAAACTGCATCAAATAAATTTAATGTTCACATTAAAGCAAAACCCATCCTCTTTAGTTTGCTGTTGATTGAAATGATGCACAAGCTGTTGAAGTTTTAAACAAGATATTTGTTGCATGTATATGTGTTACTTACTGATGAAATTGATTAAAAGAAAAAAACTGAAAATAAATAAAGAAATGTAAACCAGTGGAAAGGTTGAAGGCAAATCTTTAGGTCTTAAGCCAATGAGAATGGACTCAAGTCAATAATTATGGTCTTAAGTCAATAAGAATTGTTGAATGGTCTTTTGTAAATAAGAATGGTCCCAAGTAAGTAAAAAGGATCTTAAGTCAATATGAATGGACTTACAACAATAAGAATGGTTTTAAATCAATAAAAATGGACTTACAATAATAAGAATGGTCTTAAATCAGTAAGAATGGTCTTAAATCAATAGGAATGGTCTTATGATAATAAGAATGGTCTTATTACAATAAGAATAGTCTTAAGACAGTAAAAATGGACTTAAGTCACTAAGAATGATTTTAAGTCAATAAGAATGGTCTTATGACAATATGAATGATATTTTAGAAATGGAAGAAAACGGAATATCTGAATGTGTTTATAATACAAATTGTGTAATGTAAATATTATCATGGCCATTTAAAGGATTGGGTAAAATGCAGAAAACCACCTAATTTGATAAATTGTTTAAAATTGAAAAAAAAAATTATTTTTTTAAATATTGTATATTAGAAATGTTCCATTCTTTGAGGTGTTTTTGATCAGAAATTTAAATGTTTGTTTATTTTAGTCCTCGAAGTGCAGGTGGTTTGCAGGGAGCTTCAAATGATGATGAAGGGTAAGAAAAAAGAATTTACCAGAAAAGAAAAGCAAATTAAAAAACTGTTGTAGTTTATCTAATAACCTATTGTTTTGCTGTAGCTGTTTGAAAATTTTCTTTTAATTTGTATGGATTTTATACTTTTATACTATAGCCTTGTGTGTGCCCTTGTGGTGATTGCAATCACATTATTTTGAGAAAAAATTTAGATTTGGAACCAGTCACAAAATGATGCCATCTGATTGGTTGATTATTTGTAAAGATTTGAAATGGACCAATAATAGAGCTTGAAAATTCAAATTAGCCAGACTGGTCTAGAATTACAACGTAGATTAGTAGTAAAACATACTTTTATAGATAAAAATGAACTTGAATTCATTGCTTAATAACGTGAATGATTTAGAAAAAAATAATTGGGGGATGGAATGAAATTTATTAATGCATGTTTGGCATTTTTATGAGACAGGCACATGATATGTTTCTAATTGTAGTAGTTTCATGCAAAGTTAAAGTATTTACTTTATTTATCTGAATTTACTTATGTTAGTATGGCACTTAACATTTAAAAAGCTTTAGAATCAAGACCCTGTAATCTTAGTGCATAGAGCAGTTTTAATAATGCATGTTTTTTGGATTCAATATTTTTTTTCCCTTGGAAATTGGAATGGTCTATGCATGCAGTTTTTAAAGGTAAAACTTTCAGCTTGATTTATGGCACAGTTATTGATAATTTTTTTGTTCAACTATTCAAAACAGAGATTAAAGGAATGTAGAGGTTATGAATAAATAACATAATAGACAGAATCGTTTTTTGTTTGAAATGAAATTTATTAAAAGATCTGGTTTTATCAATTTACTTCTTGTACATTGAAAAATACAGCTTGAATACAAAATATGTGAATCATAGATTTTGTAATTAGTGTTTCAGTTAATTGTTTACATTTTATTGAAAGTACATTATGCCTCAGAAACAGATGAATTTTTACTTCTTTAGAAAGGGCAAGCATTAATTTCATTACATTTATATAATGGCTTTAGAGTATGTTAGATGCGGTTACCAGAAGAAAGAAGCACTAAATGTGAAAAGATTTTTTATAGAAATAGCAAAATGTAAACAAAGTAGTATTTTGATTTTCATACAAAAAACTAAATCACTGTGACCAAATTTACTGCCAAAGCGCTATAGAAGAAAGAGATGTTTCAGTATTTGGCTTATGATAATGAGTGATTTTTTGAAAATAACAAAAGTACACCCAAAAAAACAACAAATAAAAAAACCCCCGAAGAATAAAGATACAACCATTTCTTGGGCATAATGGGCTTTTAAATGAAAAAAAAAGACCTAATGTTATAACAAGCATTTTAGATACATCAAAAACCATTGCATCATTCAATTTCACGTTATTTCACATCTTTCAACATCTGAAAATGATTATTTCACATATTTCATTGTGTAATTTCACACATTTCATTGTGTAATTTCACATATTTCACTGTGAAATTTCACATAAATATATTATGTAATTACACATATTTCATTGTATAATTTCACATATTCCTTTATATAATTTCACATATTTCTTTATATAATTTCACATATTTCGTTGTGTAATTTCACATATTTCACTGTGAAATTTCACATATTTCATTGTGTAATTTCACATACTTCATTGTATAATTTCACATATTTCATTGTAATTTCACATATTTATATGTTATTTCACATATTTATATGTTATTACACATATTTATATGTTATTTCACATATTTCATTATGTTATTTCACATATTTCTTTATATAATTTCACATATTTCATTGTATAATTTCACATATTTATATGTTATTTCAGGAGTGGAGATGAAGACGAATCTCCGGAAACGAAGGCTGAGAGAGAAAGGTTACGAAGGCAGGCGAACAACGCAAGAGAAAGGTTTGTTCAATATATAGACCTTGTATTTATATTTGAATGCAGTTATACATACAGTACTAGTGGAAAATTTAGTTTATCCCGAAATTGTCCGAATAAATGTCTGAAAGAAATAGTATTATTAACGCAGATATTGTAGTTTGTTCAATATATAGACCTTGTATTTATATTTGAATGCAGTTATACATACAGTACTAGTGGAAAAATTAGTAAATCCCGAAATTGTCTGAATAAATGTCTGAAAGAAATAACTTTATTAACGCAGATATTGTAGTTTTGCGAATTTTTCATCGATCATCTGTTTTACTATTTGTACCAATAAAATTTGCTAAAATGAATTGAAAATTTAAAATTTTTAAAATGAAATTGATAGGTAGTAATTGCTTTCTGTTATGAAAAAAGTAACTTTTAATTGTACATTGCTTTTTGATGAGTGATTTCTTAAAAGTATATATGCTAAAATTAAGATTGATGATGTTTATTTAAATTTTATTTTAACAAAATTAAAAGGAAAAAAAATATGCTGATAAGAAAAAAGTGTTGTAACAGTAGGAAATATATATTTCAATATCAAAATTAGAATTACATGTAAGATGAACTTTAATACACAATTTTAGATTGTGTGAATCAGACTTTGTTTAAAAGGTGAATCTTTAAAAAAATACTTAATTGTTTCATAACATAATAATAATTATAATGGTCAGATTTTTATAGCATATAAAGAAGATCTGGTTTTCTGATTATTTTGTTACATTTAATTATAAGTCAAAGACACTCTGATTAATTGATCGCATTATAATAAAATTTTGTGCTTATATTATAACGATTTTGTAAGTTCTTACGATTTACAATTATAGTAGATATAGTGCTTCATGTTTTCTTTTGCTAGCCATCTTTTTATTAGTTCTTTTCCTTTCAATCTTAAAAAATGTCAAATTTAAATATAGCTTAACCAAGTGAAGTAACTTAGGAGTTGCATAAATAGTTATTTTTAGCATTTGCAGATTTTGTTGACCTTTAAGATAAAAACAGTTGGTTCATCGAAGTTGCCATCTTGAAAAATAATATTAGTTTGAAAACAGTTTTGTGTAGGACTAATTCTATGTCTGATTTGACATGTTATTTTGCTTGTTAACAAATCTCTGTTTTTACGAGGGATTATTTTTTTTGGCGGCAGATTTTTTTTCCGTAGGTCAACAGTTTGTCCAAGACATTAGTATTCTATGTATTTTCTGTTGTGTATTATTTCCACTTTGTGATTGTGATTTTGTTTAGTTTTGAATTTGGGAGAATTCTATAATTTGTCATTAATTTGTCAAAAATATTGTAACTGTTTTACTCCTTACCCATGCTTTCATTGTCCTTTTCCGAACGGCACTTTTTAGGAGAAAAAAGTCCCGCCGGCAAAATGTTTGGGTATTTTACGTGAGTTATACTATGTATAACAAAAGCTTTTACTAAGTTTAACTTATCCTGTCGACCATTACAGCCTTATTTTTTACGTTGTCAGTGGTATAATTTATGTGTGTAGACTCACTGTTAAATCATTAATGCTCATTATGTTATCAAATTTTTACGGATTTTGAAATTACACCAGTCCTTCCCCATGCCCTTATTTTGAAAAATACAGCACAAAGGAGCCTCTTTTATTGCCATTTTATATGAGCCCTTTGCACTTTATTATACCAATTGTCCCAAAACAACAGCTAAAAAAAAGTAACCCCACCCCTTCCATAAATATTGCAGCCCGGTAAAATCCGGAAAAAATGTTTTTTCCGACACCAAAAAATTTTATACCAATGAAATTTAATGATTTTTCAGTCTATATTTAAGGAAGATTGTTAGCTTTTATCTATTGTTTTAGATATAAGAGAACATTGATACAAGGGAACGGTCATGTACTGCTCTCGGTTTGTTTTTTTTCTCGGTGGATTATGGGGCATAGTCTTCCGATAAATTGTGATTATCATGCCACTTACTATACTATCAGTCAAAACACGCAGTTAGTGATCGAATGGATAAGTTAAATAAAAGCTACGGGAACGCACTTTTTTTTTCGGAGATAAAAAAAACAGATCGGGACGTGACTCAAAAACCATGTCCAGCCAATGCTTTTAAAATAATATTCAGCATGAAATTTTTTTTTTTTTGTTAAATGTTAAACATTTTCCCGTTATCGAATTTCTTGAATTGTTTCGGACAGATTCTTTCAAAAGACGTGCCTGAATTGAATGAACATAACTGATAGTAGTTAAGTGGTGATAATCACAATTTATCTAAGATGGGGGACAAAGCTACAATTTGGTGGGGGAAGGGCAAAATTTAGAATTTATTGGGCGACAATCAAAATTCCTTCAAAAATTTATGTTGTTTTGATGTTTTAAAAGTTTTGAATTTGTCAAAATTGTAAAATCAAAAATCTTTTTATTTCATGCAAAATATTATTTTGGGGAAAAAATGCATTGTTTGGACACTTTGGTTTAAAATTCTTTGAAACGATAGATACAAGTGTAGATGACTCATTTTCGCGGGTCGTTGTGTAAAAGAGAAATTTTCTGTTCTATTTTTCTAAAGCAGTACGGATAAAGAAGAAAAGGATCGATATAGGAGACAAGCTAACAATGATAGAGAAAGGTAAATACATGTTAAAATATAAAACAAGAAAAAAAAAAACCCAAAAAAACTGTGATAGGTAAATATCAAAACTTATTTAAAAAACCCACCCACCCCGACACCACAACATCCCAAACTTAATTTTCTGCCCCACCTTTTAACCAATAATAAAAATTGTTTGAAAAAAACTGTATTTATATATATATACACTGCCACCCCATTATAACGCGCCTCGTTATAACGCTAACGTTAGTATGATGCTCATAGGTCATGGCTTCCAAAAACAAAATCGTAATTTTGCCGATTTTAACTTTTTTCATGTACATGCGCAATATTCGATATACCGCTTGTACATAGGGACAGTCAAGTACAATAAACAATTGTAATTAGGATACTTGTGAACGAAGAAGGTGTGAAAAACATGTACAGGTTAGTGTTAATCCGCTCTTTTGTTTGTTTTACCTGTCCGGTAAAAAATGTTGTGAAATCTTAAATTCCTACCTGATTTAAGTGGCACTCAAATGTAGATAAATTAAGTAAACCACATGGGCCCATTATCTATTTAAAAGACGTCATTTTTTATCCACTGGCAAAAATGAGATAAATGGTGTTGGATTAACTAAGGGATACAACTCAAGCTGGAAGCTTTTTCTACAACATTTGTGATTAATGTTTTTCTTTCTAAGGATTTCTGTTTCTTTTAAATGTAATAGTAATATTTAGCAAAATAATTTAAGTTTACATTATTAAAAATGTCAATATTCATTGAACGGTAGCATTAGATGTATTGGCGGTGGGTGGGGTAATGCAGTAATTTTGCGTTGAGCGTTATATATCAGAACCTCGTTATAACGCGTTGTTAAGACCTTGGACCCCAACATGAGCATTATAACGGGGTTGCAGTGTATATAGTTTTGGCATTAAATTTGTATACTGAAATAAAATACAACTTGACTGCTCAGAAAGTTTGATAAAACTGTTCATACATGTATATTTTAACTGCCAATTGTTAAAAATAAGGCATTTCAATATCAAAATTGTAACATCGAGTGGCCAACAGTTAAAAGTCTGGTAAGATTTCACCTGTGTCTGACTTCATACCTGCAACATGCTATCAAAAGTTTCATTCTTACAATTAATGGAAAAGTTTTGTTTAAAACACAATTAAAGGTACATAACCTTAATATCCAATTTTCTTTCAGATGTCTGATTTTTGTCATGATACTTTGTCAGTTTTTAGTTGAGAGGGGTCTTGAAGGTTGTTTTTTTTTTTTTTTTTTTTTTTGCTGCTCTTTAAAGCTTAGCTAAGGTCCTGATTTTATGTATCTTGTATCAGGCCTTTGCTGTCTTACTATTTTCTTTTGTTTGCTGATAGTGTTGAAAACTGGAAATTACCCCAACCAATCAAACCCTGGTGACCTTCCTAGCCTCCGTTATCAAACCAAATAAAACATGAAGGAAACTGTTATGACAAATAGTGATTTTGGAATTTCAAATCTTTGTTTAACAAAAAAGTTACATTTCCCTTCCTTGTTTTTTTTACGAAATGGTTTTATGTTTTATGCCTTATTTCTTGCTGTGGAATGAGGTTTGCTTGAAATGCGCTTTTTTTCATAGTACCGGTAAATTATCATAAGATGTTCATCAGTCATTGGATTTTTTTTTAATCTCTAAGCCTATCCTAACCTCTGAACCAAAAATATTTTAACCTTGAAGCCAAAATTAATCTCTAAGTCTTTAAAAGTATTTAAACCAAAAAATAGTCTCTGATCAAATTGTAGCCCTAGGGCCAATTTTAATCTCTACGCCCATCAGAAAATCAAATGTTCGTACATGTAATAGTGACCCTTTTTAAGAATGATTTTGAAAATGACCTTGTGAATTGGATGTTAAATGATGACATGAAAAAAGAAGAGATTCTATTAGATTATTAGTTGTTCTGTTTTGCTAATATTGTGTTGTTTTCTAATTACAAATGTACCAAAAAAAAAATGTGTGATATAGAATGTATTAGAAGCTGCGGACACTATTTAACAAGGGCTTGCTAATTGTGTTATGATTACCTGTGAATACCATGTTAGATGGCAACCTAGATGACCAATTTGATAATGCGCACGTAGATATCTTATTTATTATATCCATACATAATCTGACCAAGGTTTGTTGAAACTTTTTTTTTAAAAAAACATTGATCAAAATTTTTTTAAAGTGTATCCGACAGCAAAGATCTCTTTTGATTCAGGGATCTATGCACAGGATATTTGTTTGAATCTGGGGATATAAAAGCAGCTTTTCTAACTACAGAATAATTGAAGAAAAATGTAACTTAAGACATTTTAATGAAAGCAGTAGTTTCAACAGACCTTGTGTTAGTACTCCATTTTGATAAAAAAATTGCAAGTGAATTTGTTTTATTCTGTGTTCTGAATGACATGACATGGTTTTGAATGTTTTGTTTACAGAGTTCGAGTTCGGGATATTAACGAAGCATTCAAAGAGCTCGGCTCGATGGTTACAATGCATTGTGGGACCACACAACCCCTGACGAAGCTTATGGTGTTACAGCAGGCCGTGAATGTTATAACGACCCTTGAATCTCAAGTTCGAGGTAATTTTCTTGACAGTTGTAATCTCTAACCAAAGCCTTAACTTGGAATGAGTAAAAATTAATCTCTAAGCCGGCCGTAATCTCTAAACCAAAAGTAGGCAAATAGCATGGATCCTGATCAGACTGCACGGATGCGCAGGCTGGTCTGGATCCTTGCCGGTCGCAGACGCATTATGTTGGATTTTTAATGACGCGGCCCAAATGTTTACTTCAAGTTGATTATAATCTCTTAGCCTGTCCTTTACTTTAAACCAAAAGTAGTCTCTAATCAAGTTGTTGACGCATTAAAGCCCATTATTTTTTCATGCCCATTATTAAATCTGAGCCAGTGTTTACTGTTTAAAGTATGTCCTTTAATTTTCTAAATTCAAGAAATATTATTGTCAGGGGAATTATCTCGAGACAAAAATATTCCAAACAATTAACAATGTAGTGATTGTTTTTTGTTTCCTGTTTAAAGAACTTTTTTTGTAAACAAAGGACATAAAAAATTGAGAAATTATTTATGTAGAATATAAGAACTGATCATACAGTGGCATGTTTAAATAATGCTAAAGTCCTTATTTTTACAATACTGGCAAGTGCAGCATTAAACTGGGAATGGGTCTTTGGAAGTTGGAGAGATATCAAAATAATATCAATAGGAAAACACAAGGATTAAGTGTTCAACAGTATAGAGTGTACATGTAGTTAAGCTGGACAGTAGTGTGGATTGACCTGGCTCGATACTTGTGGCTTCTAAAACTTTAATTTTTCCTACTAACACTCGGGGGTTGGAAAAAAATTTGGCAAATGAAATTTTAACATTCATTTAATGCAACAAAGAAAATCAAAATATTGACCGCAAATTTTTTCTCTTCAGAGAGAAATCTGAATCCTAAAGCAGCATGTCTGAAACGTCGTGAGGACGAGAAATCTGATGATATACCCGGCCGACCAATGAACGTTAACGCTGAAGATCTGCAACAAGGCTCAATGGGTCCAAAGGTATAATAATTGTTTGAAAGAGCTAGTAATTGTTTGAAAGAACTGTAGTATGTTAACCCATAATATATTGAATTTGTGTAATTGATTTGCCATGCTTTGAAATTCGCATAGTCTGCAAAAAGTTTTAAAAGATTTCAATATCAAAGCATTAAAGAAATTGAGCAGATGTGCAGTCTGGCTGGGTTCTAATTTTGGTGTCAAATTGTTATTATTTTCAGTTTAAGCAAGTCAAGGGTTTTATAACATGTGAAATTTCTGCCATAGACATAATAAATATAATATGCATTCAGGTCATAAATTATGACCTTTACACCTTTAGTTGCCATGTTAAAATAATTTGAAAAAAAAATTAAATATGCATGCATCTTTGACACCTTAGTTGTGACATCATTGACATTGTATGTACCCTTTACTTTCTTCACTACTATAATTACTTACATCAGATGTGTAATCCAAGGGGTCACTAGTTCGATCCTAGGGCGAAGTAAAATTGTCACCATGACAATTTATCTTGGATATTGAGTTTATTGGTCATTTGTCTATATTACCACTAAGTCAGAAATCATATGGGATAAGCAATGATCAATTGTGTAGAAATTGTTAATGGTAATTACTGGTTAGTAAGATATCCGGGATAGCTGGTAAGGTGGATTTACCGCCAAGATAAAACTAAAATGTGTTAAATTCAGCATTACAACCAAGACAAACAAATGCCTTTGATTGGGAGAATGCTTCCATCTTTAGAAAGTGATAATTTTAAGCGGGAAATCTATAATTTTAAGCGGGAAATCCTGTATCAGTTATGTAATTTCTTAAAGAACTTTTTGATTATTGCAAATTTTTTTCCCCTCTATTTCAGTGCCCCCCTGATGTGAACAAACAAGGTGGATGGTGGTAGCAGCAGACGCAATATTTTAAAGAGCATTGGCAGTTGTATTTATGTATAAAGAGACCTGTGCTTGTACCAACGTGTTATACACACTGGATCGTACCACTGTGGTATTTGATAACAAATAAAACAATGAACAATTTAAACTGTTAATTTATGTATAGACACAGGGTCGAAGGACAACATGTGTGTTTTGTGTGAAGTTTCACAACACATATATGAATATGTGTGTTTTGTGTAAAGATGTGTTCACTACACAAGCAAAGAGGAGCACAACACGTGTATATATATGTTTGTGTTTAGTATAAAGATTGTGTGGTTAAATAAATACACATGCAAGACAAACAGAACACGTAAACGAAGTGAAATAATACAGTGATCTCAATTCCATGACATCATTTCCTGTTACAAAGCACATGGGAAGCAGACGAGATCGGAGGTTGTTCTTGATTGTTATATTTTTTTGCGTGTAATTATGCTGAACTATGTTCACAGAGTTTGTGAAATAGGTTACAGGTTGATATGATATTAGTTATTAAGGTTGTTAAAAGATACACATACTGATTAAAAAATGAGTTGATGTTAGAAAACTGCGAAGGTGCTGTCCTCGAGAGCTCGGAAAATGAAAGTGATCATTTGCAAGTGGTGGAGCGAAGAGACAAACCAAAGGGAAATGGATCAAAGTGTCGATTTGCAAACAATGGTTGAAGTGTTACTATAAGACAAGGTACAAGAACATCAAAATGTGACAAAACCAGTATGATATTGTTAAAAGTCTGATTAGGATAAATTTGTAAAAAAATGTGAACCAATCAGATTCTTTAAAGGTGTGTGACGTTTGCAGACATGCAAATATGTCTGAAGTTACTACTTTTGGTACATTTGATTATTCAGGGGGTGCTTTGAAAACATTCGTTGCTGTAAATTTTGTCTCTATAATGGAATAAGATTGGACTATGTAACTAGTATGAACTACTATGTAGTGTGTAATGTTTACTTTGTGCTTGCACCGAAATAGAGGATGAATACCATTTACAAAAAAAAGGAACAAACAATGGAAGAGGAATTGAGGAGTTAAACGTTAATGATTGTTGTGACAAAGATAAGGAGGATCAAAAGTGACGACGGTGTAACTCATTTCATCATTATCAAGTAAAAGTTATGTCATGTTTCGTTTTGAATGCTATCAATCACTGATCTACTTGTATACAATGACTATGTCTCTTTATATTGGATCTTTTTTCTGAGGGAAGTAGGGCTACTGAAATTAAGGTCGTAGTAAAATAGTAAACCACTACAGAGGTTGTACAATTGTTGTATATATATATTATTTCTTGAATGAACTTTGCCCAAGATTTTCATTTCTTGACAGAGATATTAAATACTTTGGTGTCAGCAATAGGTGATTTAATAGCTTAGCTATTTGAACCTCAAATCAACTTTTAAGAATACATTAAATAAAATAATTAAATACATTTTGCGTGTGAAACATGTTGAAATATTGTTTAGAATTCATACAATATTAATTTATCATTGGAAACTAAAGAACAAAACCTTGAGACGTGCTTACCAAAAAACTTTAAACCAAGCTCTTTCTCGAACGATTTATTTATATATTTAATTTATTGAGTAGGAATTTAAAAGTGCTAACCATTTTGATCTTCCATTACTATAAGTCAGTGCCATACCATTTATAATGCATGGTAGGTTAGAGGTTTTAATTATAAATTTCTCACCCGATACCTCATGTAAGCACAAAAAACCTCATCGTTTTAATAAGGTTACTTTATACTGCATGTATTCATCTGTAAGACGGTATTTTGTTTTTACACTGTATGGCTGATTTTTCACTTTAAAATCAGGCTGTGTCTTATATGTGATCTGTCTAGTAGATGAGTAAATAGAGTATATTTTGGGGGATTTTTTTTCAAACTTCCTTTTTCTTTAAGAATATTTCATTATAAAATGTTGTCATTTCTGCCCAAACTTGTAATGTGTAATGATCTTTTCCTGTGTAACATTTGATTAGAATTTTTTTTATTCATTTACAGAATGTGAAATTTTATCACAGTAAAAAAATGTACATGTATTATTGTCACAATGTTCTTGTAATAATGGAAGACTTGTCAAAAAAAAAAGGTAATGGAAAAAAGATCTCATTATTTGAGATTTTAATTAAATTGATCTTATTTGTATATAAATGTAATAAAGAATTTCATTTTTTCACATTTTTTTTGTGTGAAATGTTTACAATACAATTGTTTATAGTACGAGATGAATTTTAAGGGATTTGATCCCACACCGTCATAACTTGGTTTGTAACAGTCATTGAGTTACGATAGTGTGGCATGAAAAAACTTATAAATTGAGTCTCGGGTGTACATGAGTTTTAAGAAATATGTCTTCTCTTTTTAGATAATGAATTATTTGTATATATAGTGATGATATTTGTTCAGTGTTTTTTGAAGAATCATTATAAGTAAGTGCCTCTATACGTTGTGAAAAAATATTGTTATTTATGTGCATTAATATATATATACATATATACATATACAATATTATAAAAGAAGCACACACTTTCCTGTATAAATGATGTAGAAATGAATTATTTAGTGAATATATGAGTGTCATTTTATCATAATGTTTATTATGTGAGGGGACATCATCATAAAAAAATGTTCATATTTACATCAATAGGCTCATAAAAATTATTTGCCATACTGCATCATTTTCCATATCTTATAACCATATAAATATCAAACAAGCTTCCATTTGTCAAAGAGCAAACAAAACAAATCTCTGTCACCTCAACTGCTTTTTAAATTTGTTGAACATGGAAGACTGAAAGTTTGCCATAGTACACCATTGTCTTGTTATTGAACTGAAGTAAGTGTTTTTATGACCAAGAGCAACAATAAAAATCTCTGTCAGCTTAACTGCTTTTTAAATTAAGAATATGGAGGCTATGAAAATCAGCAAAATTACAAATTTCTAAAAGATAAAACAAGCGCCTGTATGTCCTAGATCAACTAGAAATCACTGTCGCCCTGACTGCTTATTACATTAATTAAGGATAAACTAGAAACAGGATTAATGAACTCTGATTACTTTGTTAAGACTTTTACATATAGTTTAAATTTTTGCCATTTTTAAGAACAAAAATATTGATGCCATTGCAAATTTTCTTAAAAATAAGGAACCTTGAATATAACATAATTTGAGATTTTATATGATTTACATGTTTAAGAACAGTGTAAGATTTCAACTATTCAGTTTTGCCAAAAATAATGAGTTATAAGTAGGAAAGGTTTAAGGTGCTTTTACTAAAAAAAGAAATGAATTTTATTTAGAAAATGAAATTTTGCCAAAAAGTTGTTGATAGAAAAAATATGACATTTTTGAATTCTAGCATGAAAATAAATTTGCCAAAAAAAGTGTATTTTGTATTGTTTGAAATGAGAATTAATTTTCTTTTTGCAATTAAGAGGTACTACTTGTCATGTGTGCTATTTTTGTAGGGGGGCTGTAGCCCCTTAAAGTTGTAATTGTGTTTGTTATGATTAAGGTACATTGTCCGTCAGAAGATTGTTTAAAAATTTGGCCTGTTTTGACATATTCTTCTATCTAGCCGTGAAAGAGATAGCCATGACTTGATAAAAAGAAGTAACTTTTATATTCTATTTGTAAACGTTGATATCTGCTTAAGCTTGTGCAAGGGAACCTGCATTTTACAAGAAAAGGATTCAGGATCCATCAAACCAGTAACATTTTTATGGTGTTTGGTCACCTTTAATGGATAACTTCACAACAAGTTATTTACCTATTGACAAAATATGTTAAATATAGAAAAAAATCTATGAAAATTGTTTAACCATGCAAAACCATGATAAACCATGAAAATTGTTAAATAATGCAAAACCTTATAAACTATGGACATTGCAAAAATATGCTTAGTGTTATATTCTATGGAAGTTTTCAAACCATGCTAACCCTTTTTACCATGGAAATTACAAAACCATGCTTACCACTATAAACATTGTTAAAAATATAATTTAAACATTGTAAAAAACATGCAACAACCTTACCATCTGTGGAAATTGTCAAACCATGCAAACCATTATTATATCCATGGAAAATTGTCAAACCATGCAAACAATTATGAACCATGGAAATTACAAAACCATGATAACCACTATAAACTTTGTAAAAAATACAATTTAAACATTGATAAAAAAAAACATGCAAAAACCTTATAAACCATGAAAGTTGTCAAAACATACAAACCATTATTATAACCATGGAAAATTGTCAAGCCATGTAAACTATTATGAACCATGGAAAATGTGAAACCATGCAAACTATTATGAACCATGGAAATTGTCAAAGCATGCAAAACCATTTTGACAAACCATGCAAATCCTTATAAATGATGGAAATTGTCAAATCATATAAAAAGCCTTTATAAAACCATGGAAATTGTCAGAATATTTCAATCATTATGAAGTATGGAAATTGTAAAATCATGCAAAACCTGAAACCATGGACATTTCCAAAACATGCTAATCATTATTAACCATGGAAAGTGTCAAAAAGTAATGTAATCATTATAAACAAAAGAAAGTGTCAAAATATGCCAAATTTTTGTTGCAAGCTGATGTTGGATATGATACCTTAAAATTTGTTATAAGAAATCTGCTCTTCCAAACATTAAAACTTATTATATTTTTTTGTAAAATTCTTTGTTAGGTTTTGATGTCATTAATTCCTTACATATGAATGGAATTTATTACAAGGGCTTTATATAATTATGATGAAATTATTTTTTAAATGAAACAAAATTTTGTTCATAAATATGACTAAATATTGCACTGTTTAAAGTTTTGATTTGCCTTGAACAAAACTAGATGATTATATATAAATTTCAGAATTTTTTCTTATTGGTGACCATGTTGACTGGTTTTTAATTTTCTTATTTTTATTTTGTAAATTGGTATTATTTGATACAGATTTATTGAACAATAAACAATTATTGTTGATTTTATTTATGCGATGATTATTTAATAAATTTTTATTTTTCACCTTATTGATTTTGTTGACTGCCTTTAATGTTAACAGAAAAAAATGCCATTTTTAAAGGCCTGTTATGCCTCAGAAATGCTTTAATTTTTATTTCTCATAATCTTTATTTTTTGGTGTACTTCAAAAAACCTGCTGATTGGCCAATTACCTGAATAATCTGTTTCTTGTGTTGCTTTTTTGGCAATTAGTACAGTTAACAGCTTCCGTGGTCGAGGGGTTAGAGCCGATGACTTCTAATCCGGTTACCTCTTTGGCGTGGGTTCGATCCCCGGGAGATGCTTTGGTAGTTTAGCGCGGAGGAAGGTAGTCTAATACTGGTATAACTCTCCAGGAACGATGGTTAGGAAACTAGCTGCCTACAACTGAAATACTGTTGCGAAAAGGCGTAATATGAAACTAACAAACAAAAAACAAACAAACAGTTATAGAGATAAAGTATTTTGCATGGAAGTCAAAATACTACTTGTTTACATTTTCCATCTTTAATGACAGATAATTTCATAAGTATAGCTACTTTCCTCGGGTAACAAGCATCTTAAATGCTCTAAAACAATTATTTAAATGTTATAAAACTTATGCTTGCCCTTTTCTAAAGAAATAAAAATTTATTCGTTTCTGAGGAATAATGTGCCTTTTAGTTCAATACTTAAACAGTTTCCAGGACCGAGAAAAGTGGAGCACATTGCTTCTGTGACATCTCTTGTTTACCTTAAAGTTTATATTAACTGGCACTGTCAGTGAATTATTGAACAATAGATAATGAATTATTATTGATATGATAATGAATATTCTTACATTTTCTTTTTGATTTATTACATTTGATCAGGTATTTATTTTAAAATCAGAGTTTAGAGTCTTATGTAAGTATACACATGTACATTAATTCTTACTGCGATGTAAATTTTTAAATCTATGTAAAAAATGATAATTGAAACAAATTTTTATGTTAAAAGTGAAAAAAAAAAAAAGAATTGGGATCCCTTTTAATTTGTGATTTTGGGTTTTTTTGCACGCTTTCTTTTTGTATTTTAGTTTACCAATTAATGCAGTGTTCATTAAGCATTTTTGTTTCTTAATTTAATATATATAAATAAATCTGAATTTTAGGTATGAATCAAATGTGAAAAATTTGCAGAAAAAATGTGTGAAAAAAAAAGATTTATTATGATTTTATTTGTATTCTTACTTTGTTAATCACTAATTGATGTGAAATAGAAGGAAACTTCAAAGTTTTCCTTGAAACTTGTAAATTTATCCTTCACAAATAGGAAATGTCAATTTTTTTCCACACATTATGTTGGCAAAAATAGGTGCAAAATGGTCGTAACTCTTAACGAAAGAATGGATATACAACCCTATTGCACAAATATTCATAAAGTTTGAATTTTTGTTGTCTTCAAGGGGATTTATTCAAAGATTGTGTTGATTTACTTTGCATATTAATTTATCCAGGGTTTCATGTGAATTGTAAACTCGTGTGAAGTCGTTTTTTGAGATGAACCGAGATGCAATTTTATTGCACTAAATGTTAATCATTAAGTTTTCTTTTTCTTTTAAAGGCGGAAATATTTACAAATTGAAATTGATTTATGTTTGCTTATTATGTTATAATTATCCAAGACTTGATGCAAAATGCTTGTAACTTGTTTGCTATATAAGAACAAGGTACAACCTTATTGCATCAGGTATTGTTTGAACCATGTGTCATGTTATGAACGGAAATTTTTTGTATATTTAGCAATGTTGTTTTGTTTTTTGCGATTTTTTTTTTTTTTGCAAGGGATTTTGAAGAGTATATGGTCGCGTCGTCACATTTTTATCATTTCGTCATTTCACAATTGAGTAGCTCTAGTTGATTGAACAATATATAATACATGTTCGTTCCACATGATTTTTAATGTGCACAATGTGGAATTAACAATAAATTTTATATTACAGAATAAAAAACAAGTTTGGTTTCTCATTTATTTTCCCGTATGATGAATAAATATCTGCCCCCGGATGGCCTGGACTTGTAGCCCTAAGCGTTATGTTATTGTTTAAAACTTGACTGTTTGGCTTAGCTCTTTCCTGTTAGCAAAGGCTAGTAACTTTCAGTTTCAGCTGGCTAAAGCCATAAAGGTTAAGTTCCACTTGTTTAAATCTGTATGCTGACTGAAATTTCCTGATACATAAAAATTAACTATTTAAAAAAAAGTCCATGCTATTGTTCTATAACAGATTTCTTACAAGACTATGGGAACATAGCCATATCACAGGCCCATTTCAAAATACTCCGCCCCCTCTCCACCCTAATCAACCACAAGTAAAGCCGACAGCTGCAAAAAAAAATATAAAAATTTAGGGGCAATCTGTGGCTGAGTTATTGTGGTCATTGACTTCATTGTTGCATTAATTGAAAGCCACCCTTCCTTGTTGATTTTGTTTTTCATATTTCATACCATTTGCCCCGGACTGCTGTGGGTTCAAAAGCGACAGGGACTTGGCATTCTTTTATGCAAGAAAGCTATCAATCTAGCTTATTGAACGTCGATCGTTCTAGTCAGGTGCTTGTTCATGCCTGAAATAATGCATGTAAGGGCGCCTGAGGTCTTCTTCCACCAATAAACTTGAAAAGCCACTAAACAAGGGGCCTGTCCCTAAAAAAGCATGAAAAGGCCCTGATCTACCCTTCACTACAGCTTGTTAGAATTGCCAAATCTGATATATACATTTGTTATCGGGTAGTTTCAATTTTCTCAATTTAAGCTGAAGGGCTTTACCCTAAAATAGCTCAAAATGGCCCTGATCTACCCCTTTAGTACAGTTGAGATGAGTTTCAGTCAGGACTGCCAGAGTTGATATATATACATTTTGTATTCCTGTGAAGAAAAATTACTTAAGAACCATGGGGAAAAAAAAGCCATGAATCGTCTGCAAAATGCCATCAGTTTTTCCCAATTTGGGTTTTCTCAAAAATAGCATGAAAAGGCCCTGATCTACCCTTCACTACAGCTTATTGCCAAATCTGATATATACATTTCTAGTTTCCTGTGAAGAAAATTACATTAGAATCTTGCACCCCAAAAAAAAATTATAAAAAAAATGCACAAATCATTTGCCAAATGCATAAGTAAAATTGCATTTGCATAAATCTTATCCAGCAATTAAACACGGCAATATTTTAAACTGACACCTGCATAATGGGGAGAAAAAGGCTTTTAAAAAAAAATTGTGAAGCAAATGTGTGCTTTATTCCAAGATTCTTATTGATACAAGAACTATCATATGGAGAGCTTTATGAACGTTTCGGAAATGATGATTTACATTTACGTACAAGGAGGGAGAAAAAAAGAATTGAGCCGCATCACGACAAAACCAACATAATGGGTTTGCGACCAGCATGGATCCAGACCAGCCTGCGCATCCGTGCAGTCTGATCAGGATCCATGCTGTTCGCTATCAGTTTCTTTACTTGTTATAATGTTTGTAAGCGAACAGCTGGTCGCAAACGCATTACGTTGGTTTTGTCGTGACGCGGCTCAATTATTGAACTACAGAGTTTTTCTTAAGCGCATGTATATCTGCAGGTGTTACTTACCTTTGTGTTAGTTCATACAGAAATTAGGTTTAATTGTGTAGGAAGTTATAAGTCTTATAGACACACTCTCAAATCTGTTCCTGGAACCAATCAGAACTGAGCCATGAGTGTCAAGTTTCGTGCTCAAATCTATTTCCATTCTAAAACACTTATATTAAAGAGAAAGGATAAAAATATGTTGAACTACATTGTAATTTTCCTGACATCTTGCGTGGAGTTCCTTTTAAGGTCTCAGTACAGGACTATTTGTAATTCTTAGTTGAAGTAGCAGGAGATAGTGGGAGATTGTACCTGTGACCTAATGGAGTGCTACCAATCAATCTCCTATGCAGTGATCTCCCCTTATCATTACAGAGATTTCTACCACCACACATATTTTGCAGAAAAGTCATATTAAGGCATCATATTTCTAAACTTTTCATGTGCCTACATTTATATTACATATATAAATATAAACTAGGATTTTCAATCGATTAAGGTGATGTATACATTAACGTCTGTGAAGGTAGTGATTACAATCTGTCAAGGGAGGTAATCACTGTGAGGAGTTTGGCTACCAATTGGTGACTGTGCTCACAGTTAATTAATCTTTTTCTATTTTATGATAAACAAAATTAATAATTAAAAAATTTATTATTTTTCAGAGTAAGGGTTAGAGATATCAATGAAGCTGTGAAGGAACTGGGAGCCATGGTAACCATGCATTGTGGGTCAACGCAGCCAATGACAAAACTGATGATCCTACAGCAAGCTGTTAACATTATAACGACATTAGAATCTCAAGTCCGAGGTACGGTTTTTATTTTCACCGTGACTGTTTCACAGAGCAATCACGGAGACCCTCTCACCCAACCGTACAATTCGGCATCAATGTAACATAATGAAAACTTTATTTCTCACCCAAACACAGCAAAATTTAAAACTTTTTTATATAAATTTTTAACACATTGAAATGATTGGATGAATAAAAATTATTGACATTTTTATTCTGAGATCATTTCAATTTGAATACATTCACTCTCTCAGTAATGATTTCTCACATTATTGACTGCATTTTGCAGAAAAGTCATATTTAGCCATCATATTTCTAAACTTTTCAAGTTCCTCCTTGAAAGAGAGTAAACTTTTCTTGAATTTGTTTTGGTTAGTTCTTTTTGTCAGATTACAATGCATAGTAGGATAATACATGTACAGACTTTATCAAACTGAGTCTGCAATTTTCATGTAATTTTACTGTTTTAATGCTAACGTGGAAACACTTATTTCCAGTTATTTATTCAACATTTTCTTCTTATATTAAAGTTAAATCTTGTTATAGAAGAGTTTTGTGAAATGCTATTTGTTATACTATTCATTCATTTTACGTGATTTTATTTACAGAAAGAAACTTGAACCCAAAGGTGGCGTGTCTGAAGCGACGTGAGGAGGAGAAGGCTGAGATGTCACCACGGCAACCAATGAACCAGAACAGCTGTGATCCCCCACAGGGGCAGGCTCCTCCGGTAAAGAAATTTATTAACATTTAAATTACATAAATACAAATACATACTATGATTTTCAATCATTTAAGGTGATGTATACATAAAAAATGTGTGAAAATTCAATATTTTTCATCTAATGTCTTATCAAGGTTAAGTAATGGTCAAATTTTACCTGGAACTAAAAAACAATTTTGTCAGTTCCCATTGGGAAAAAAAAGGCAAAGTTGGCAAGACGTAATCCTGGTGTTGATGGTTGAAACAAGTTTTAATATATTAAATAAAATCATGAAAATAATGCACAGTGACAAAGGTTATAGTAATAAAGTTGAATCTTTAGCTGATCTGGCAAGGTTTTAAAACCTTTTCATAAGATCAAGCTCAAATCTCAGGATTTTCATTGGTCAATTCACATTTTCTGCCTGTTTCTGACCAATCAAATACCCGAGATTAGAATATGTCTTTATAACCTTGGCCCCTGTGCTGTTTTTAGACACAAGCTAGCATCTCAGTAGAATTGCTGACTTTTTGTTAGCTAGCTTGAAAATATTCAAAAGTTCCAAGAGGGATTTGAACCCAAAACAGTTAGATGCAAGCGATTTGAAGTCAGGGACCTTAAATACTTTGCACTAAGGTGGCTACGGAATTCCTAACATAGATATAAAAAACAAGACAGTTATTTAGCATTAAAATTATCTTATTTTAAAGATTTGAATTTTTTTTTCAGCTCCCACCCCCGGGGGAGAATCAAGGAGGAGGTTGGTGGTAGTTGCCATAGTAACCATTGAAAAAAAAACTTTACAAAAACAGCTGATAAGTGCACAAAGGTGGCAGAAAATTTGATACAAAAAAAAGAAATAAGTGTGCTTTAAATTATTCACATGTTGATAATATAGCTCTTCAATGCGAAGAGTTCAAACGCAAAATTCTACCTTGTGTTAATAAGAAATAGGGGAGACAATTGCTGGAGGACTTTCCATTTTTAATCAAAATTGAATTTTATTCTTGGAATGAAGACTTTTAGGTGAAATAGTGCCTGGAAACTGGAAAACCTAACATTTCAACCAGAAAATGGACTTCTTCATGTCTGAAGGAAATAAAATCACATTTTACAAATTCCAAGGAATAATCTTGAAATCAAACCTGTACAAGTATATGGAGATTTTTTTATAAGAATTGAAGCTTTTTGATATTTAAAAGAAAAAAAACAACAAGAAAACCTTGACTTCAAGAGAAAGTGCCCAGATATATTGAGAAAAAGGTGAAAAAATACTTCATTGTTGAAGAACTGTCTGTATTTGGGTGTTTTTATCCTCGTTCTTCCCGATGGAATAAAACCATAACATGAAAATACTGGCATTAAACTTAATAATGTTGTGACAAGGTATATTTATGTTAAATGAATAAGAAATCTTAATTTATTGAGCTTGATGGAAGGAAATAAGGGAAATAACAGTTTTATTGATTTTATGATTTTTTATATTTTCTAAATTGCTTTGAAAAATATGCATCTTTTATTGCTCCACATATTGTCAAATTTAGCAGAAAATTTGTATAAAGTAGTAAAATGTCTTCAAAAGTCAATTTAATTGTTTTTGTTTTTAATGATTTTAATATTTGATGATTAGAAAATCACTTTTTTACTGTATCTGTTGAAAGAAAGAAAGAGAGACAATATAAAACAAAACTCTATACAAAGATATTGTTTTGAAGAAACTTCAAAATAACTTGAATGAGATGCCCTTTTCATGCATCTGTCATCATTATTATTTGTAAATAGTTTTGTTTAGGTGAGCAAACTGTTGCCTAGTTACTAATGTGTTGTAATTAATATATTAAGTGCCTCTATGTATAATATTTTTTTGTTAAAATAGCCCTAGATAAAAACCGTTTCTTACAGTTGTACATATATTATAAATCTATCTAAAATTATCAGTATAAATTCGGGTTTAAAATTCTTTTTTAGCTCACCTAGGACAATGTCCTCTTGTTTTCTTTGTTTTTAAAAAAAATTTCCCAGCCCATGTTTCAGTATATATAAATAGATGGGTTTTTATGAAATACATTAAAATTATGTATATGCCTATGTATAAATTAGATGAGTTGTTATGAAATACATTATCATGAATGCAAAGGATTTTAAGAAATTACACATGTACAAAGTCATGTACATTAAGGTTTCTCTTGAATTTTACCATAATCATACATTATTAGTTTCCAATTAAATTTACCATGGACATACAAAAATGAAAAGGTTTCTCATGAAATTCACCATAGCCATACATAAATGAAAAAGGTTTCTTATGAAATTTACCATAGCCATGCATAAATGAAAAAGGTTTCTTATGAAATTTACCATAGCCAAACATAATTGTAATGATTTCTTATGAAATTTACCATAGCCATTCATACATGTAAATGAAAATGGTTTCTTATGAAATTTACCATAGCCATGCATAAATGAAAAGGTTTCTTATGAAATTTACCATAGCCATGCATAAATGAAAATGATTTCTTATGAAATTTACCATAGCCATGCATAAATGAAAATGATTTCTTATGAAATTTACCATAGCCATGCATAAATGAAAAGGTTTCTTATGAAATTTACCATAGCCATGCATAAATGAAAAAGGTTTCTTATGAAATTTACCATAGCCATACACAAATGAAAAAGGTTTCTCATGAAATTTATCATAGCCATACATAAATGAAAAGGTTTCTTATGAATTTTACTGTTAGCAAAACATAATTGAAATGGTTTCTTAAATAGAACATTATGTCATTTGATTGTGCATTGAGTCATGCGAAATACTAATATATATGTGAATACAAATGTGTCATATGTACAAATGAAATGTTTCTTAGGAAATTTCAAGTGTGAAAATAAATGTATAGGTATTTTCAAAAGTTATACAGTGAAACCTGTGTAAAAGATCACCTCCGAATAAAGATAACCCTGCAAATAAAGGCCACTTACTGATCACTCTTCATTAATAAAATGAAATAAATAAAACCTCCAAATAAAGACCAATTAACTATTTAAATGATAATTTGTCTGGTGACCTTTCCTTACAGGTTTGACTGTATTTACCACTGAATGTTTCTTAGGAAATTTGAGTATGAAAGTATAAGTGTTTAAAAACATAAATATGTCTCTATATGCTTTTTAAGAAATTATATGTTTAAAAAGTACATGTGCCACATATGATTTTTTTTTTAAGAAAATGATTTTTTAAAACTTTATAATTGATGGGTTTTTTTCGAAATTTTATATGTTTGAAAAAAAATTGCCCAAGGTAATTTTATGGAAATTTTTTTTAAAATTAGATAATTCCCACTACTTTTTTTTTGGGAAATTTTTTAAAATTTATGTTTAAAAAAACATTCCACCTATAAATTTTTTATAAAATTTATTGTTTTTTTAAAAATTAATACATTGCCTTTATGTTTTTTTAAAATTTTGTAATAAATAGCCACAAGGAATTTTTTTATGAAAAATATATTTTTTAAAAAAAATCTTGCAAATGCAAATTCTTATTTTTTGGGGAATATTTTTTAAAACTTCCCCTTTTTTTTTATGATTATGAAAAACCAAAATAATGGTTTTCCCACATGGGTCCGAAGTGGATGGCACTAAGGATTTTTGTTAAAAACCCATAAAAGTTTTAAAAATGATAGCAAAGCAGGATCCTGATCAGACTTGCGGGGATGTGCAGGCTGGTCTAGATTCATGCTGGTCGCAAACCCATTATGTTGGTTTTGTCGTGACGCGGCTCATTTATTCATGTCACACACTACTGTATAGGTGTAGGGGATTATATTATTTTAATGTCATAGTCAAGATTTGTTCAGGCAAGTGTCTGATGCCATTGTCCTTGATAAATAAATACATTTACAAATACCCCGAGTGTTTGTTTTTTTTAGCTCGACTTTTTTTTAAAGTAGAGGTTATTGGTATTGTTACAGTCATGTCGAGCGTTGCCCTCGGTCGGCGGTGGCTCTTGTTTACAAAGAGTGTTGTATGGTGTAGAGCGGCCGGCTCTTGATACAGAGTACGTTGGTTCGGATCTCACTAGTGAGGGATTTAACTCACTAGTGTTGGAGCAATACCTCTAGAGGCGTGCAGAAATCATGATCACAAAATAGAAAAATATCGCTGTTTTCGCTCTTCTTACAGTTTTCATTCATTTTCGTATATAAGTCGGTGTGATTAGGTGACTTTGGCGGGTGAAAAGTAACTAGTTACTAGTGAGGTCATTTTTCGACTACCACAATTGATTAATAACTATAAACCTCACAAAGCAGTCTTCTTGTGTCACTTAAAGCGCATGTGTAGCTCTCAAAAAAGGAATTTGACATCAATGGGGAAAAACAAGACATTTAAATTTAAGGATCCCCTAAATAATTACATATATGTATTTACCCTCAACGGTCTCTCAAGTATGTTGTTAACGATTACTTTTTACAGCAGTAAAAAATCAAAGCACAGAAGGCGCTGAATTTGTTTGGGTCTCAGAATGTCAGAAAGGTGAAGGTTGTGAGATTATAAACAAATTTGTTTTTGTATAGTGCCACCAATGCTGTTTCCAGTGTTTTAACTGTAGTAAATTGGCTATAAGACTAATTGCACTTCAATGTTTATTTGACTTAAACAATTTAAAAAAGAGAGTTCTGTATGACTAAAATATTACACTGTAGACACTTTGATGTTATACCCCTCCCATTTTGTTGCTAGTGAAGTGACTGGACATATGGAACTGATAAAGTGTGCAGGCATTGTGGCAATATAAGGACAATCAGCTGAAGATTGTCATCTATGAGGTACGAGAACTTGTAGTCGGTCTGGGCATGGATTAACCTGTAGGTCAACACTGACTTTATTAATTCTAGGTGCCCTTAAATATTAGGGATTGTATATTATCCTTTATGAGCTTGTATGTCTTTGAGAGCCTACAGTCCATACGTAAATATATCAAGCCATTTAGATTATGAGAAATACCGCTACTGATTTTCTACCGTCAGAACCGAATCGAAATAAATGACTAACGTCAATGACGCCATGTTCACATTGTGACGTAAAGGATATTACCGTCATAACGTCGTTGTTACTTAGGCAGTTAACGTCAAAACAGATACAGCAACCTTTAGAAGCAGACGACAATTTTCAAGCAGACGACAATTTTCAATGAAGAAAACAACACAAAGCGTTGAACGTCTTCAGGACATGTTAAAGTAAGTACGGATATAGCATTTAAATTGTATTTTATACATGAATGCATATTATATGAGATACGTAATTGATGTGCATTGTTAGTTTTGGCAAATTATGTGATTCGTTTTCTTCCAAACCAATAATTCATCCAATAGAACATACCAGATCAAGTAAAATACATGCATTGACATAAGGCAGTGCATTTGAGATATTCCTACCAGAAGGAAATAGAGGATATTGAATGAGTGTAAGTTCAATACTGAATTTATTGCACGAGTTGAATAAAATTATATTATGCGAGCCTCGGCGAGCATAATATTATTTTATTTAACGAGTGCAATAAATTCAGTAATGAACTTACACGAATTTAATATTCTATTTATCACATACCCAAAATAAAGACCATTTAAAGTGAAATAAGAGTCATTTTTCATTGATGCGTCTATAGTATAACGCTTACATTTAGCGCGTCTTTACACTATGTTTGTATTACGCTAATGACGTCACGTCAAAATATTTGCACGGCCGTGCAATACCATATTTACGGAGTCGCAAAATCGGCACGGGTGTGTGATAAAGCTGTTTTTTAACACTTGCCTTGCTAAATATCTTAATCGGATTTGGCCACTTTTCAAAAAAAAAAAAAGTCAACAAAAAAAAAACAACAGAAAAACACAAAAAAAACGAAGAAAAAAAAACAACAAACAAACAAAAGAAAAATAATAAAATACTAGTAAGTACTAACTAAATAGCGAACAGTGCTGACAATGATCTGAATATATGGATGTGCCGCCTGCTTCTTGACTGCACTGATTACATGGACAGCATCTGTTACTGCAGACATGCTAAATGTTTAATTGAATACACATGTAACTGGAAAGAAATAGTAATATTTTAGTTTACAATTACATGTATGTTCCTGTCAAAACTCGCTCACTCGTGATGTCAATAGATAAAATGTCATTAACTTTGTTTTGCAGACATGCATCCAGAAAGAGGAAGCGGTCTAACAGTCCTGATAGCGAGGCTCTACCCCCAGCAAAGCGTTCACGACTGAGGGTCATTACTCCTCCTCCAATGCCAAGGTCATTTTTGAGAAAGGTCAAAGCGTGGCAAGACCGGAAAAGAAAAATTGAATTAGGTAATTATTAACATTGGAGAACTTTCAAAAATGTGTCATTTAATTTTATAAACCACATACAAACTTTGTTTTTATATTTCAATTTTAGAACGATTAAATATTTTCCTTATAAACCACATACATACTTTGTTTTTATATTTCAATTTTAGTACAATTAGATTTTTTTTTAACATTGATACATAAAACTTTGGATATTAGTTGAAGGCAAAACTATTCTTCGATCAATGAGTTACATATTAATATGTGTTTTATAAAGATATATATATGTTTTATATATCTGCAAACAACTAAAATTCCTGAAGCAATCTTTGATCAATTGATCAAACTTTATTGAAAATGCTTTAAGAGTACATGCCGGTGTCTTTTTTGCAGGCATTCCCCTTTACTTAGATGCACAGAGGCAACAAATGGCCGACGCACTTCCTTCACCAGCAGCGCCCTCTATGTCTCTATCAGAAGAAGCTTTATCTGGTATTAGAGCAGCCGAAGATTTGATTGAAGAAATAACAAGGGAGATTAAAGCCTCAGCTCCTAAACGCCGCGGAATTATCAAGAGGTTGGCTTCCAACGATGCTGCAGACGACAGTTTGGAGGTCAAGGTCATTCCTGTAAAGCGTCGTGGAGGATGGAGAAAGAATGGGCAGAGGCGATTCTGAATTTATTGGAAAAGAGATAAAAAAGCACATAAAATCTTGCAAAACAAAAAGACGCTACTTCAGTGTTTCGGGGTAACTAAAGGGAAATCAACAACATTTTTGACTGAGCCTGTGCATAAGAGAAATGCATTTTCAGTGCGTATCAGAAAATATGAAAAAAAAGATCAACAAGGAAGAGCGGCATTCAATGAACGCATGCCCAATAACAAGATCACCGGCAAGGAGCCCAGCAAGACACTTAATGATCCCAAAGGACTAGAAAAATATAGAAAACTATTTGAGTGGAACATTAACGAATAAGGGACACTGAGACTCCTATAGATATTGATTGGTTTCCCATACAATTCACTTAATTAATCACTTAATTATATTTTTAGGTATTCAAATGAAACAATTGAATACTCTATCTGTTTGTTTGTTTTTTACTTTATATCTTTATCTATCTTTTTTATTTCTGTTTAATCAAATGACACATTGATTGATTGGGTGAATGAATGCTGAAAGATTATAATATAATATTCAGTTCGTCGTTACGCTTTGTTAGTATAACGGAAGTGACGTCAAGTTAAAATAATATAATAATTATATTATGCATATTATGCACGAGCGTGCATATATTTTAAATGAATCGCAAAACCGGCACGGGTATGTGATAAAATCACATATTTAGATTTCAATAATAGTGGACATTCCCCACAGCAATACAATCATACATGATAATAAAATGAAATATACATGAACTGTAAATGGAAAACCCTCGATGCGGATGCGCAGGCTGGTCTGGATCCATGCTGGTCGCAAACGCACTATGTTGGTTTTGTCGTGACGCGGCTCAAATGATGATTAACATTTACGTACAAGGAGGGAGAAAAAAAAAAGAATTATTGAACTACAGAGTTTTTTTAAGCGCATGTATTTCTGCAGGTGTTACTTACCTTTGTGTTAGTTCATACAGAAATTAGGTTTGATTGTGTGGGAAGTTATAAGTCTTATATACACATTTTAAAATCCGTTCCTGGAACCAATCAGAACTGAGCAATGAGTGTCAAGTTTTTTTGCTCAAGGAAACAATGGTTTGCCCCTGATGGGGTTTGAACCCACACATCTGATGCTCCTTTAAGATCGCCTATATGATTGAAATACTGTTGGGAAAAGGCGTAAAATGAAACAAACAAACAAAAAGCTCCTTGGATTATAAGTTTTGCATCTTGCCATGTCTGAATGCCTGTTCTTAACAGTAGCAATTACCACTACTGTAGGAAATTAATACTTGATATTTGTAAAGTAAAATCTACAACAGTTACCTTTCATACTAAATTGATATCTAAACATGTACAAAATGTATATCTCTACACAGAAAATTTTGATATACAATATTACCTCTTTATAACAACAGTATCATTTCTTACCTAAGAACAACTTCACAACAGATACTGATATGACCTCTGAAGAGCAACACCTCTCAGAAACAACCAACATTTTTTTGTCTCCTCAAAGGATATTGCTCTGCATACTTATTCTAGAGTTTTTCTAAATCTTTACCATTCTAAGTTTGTGTAATGGACTTGTCCAGCTTTTACGGATTTCAACAACTATCAGTTTAGGATGGACTGACTTATTCAAACCTTACACTGCCAAATTTGTATCATGAGCTTGACCAATTTTGAATTTGGAAGAGTCCATTTGTAATTTAGGGATTTCATCAACCATCAGTTTAGGATGGACTGTATTACTTGAACATTACACTGCCAAATTTGTATAATGAACTTTTTCCAATTTTGAAATTGGAGGAGTCCATAAGTAGTTATTAAATAATGGATTTCAATATTAGAATAAAGTAAATTAATAAAAATTAATAATGAGCAGTCAACATAGTCTATACAGATCTGAGTTTGGAATGAGGATGTGCTGGTCGGTCTGGCTTATACCTGGTGGTATAAAGTCAAAACTAGAACATCAGAAGATATATGTTCATACATGTATAAGATCAGAAACCAATATACTGTAAAATTCCTGTTAAATGTCCCTCCCCAAATAAAGCCTCCTCCACAAACATGCCCCCTTTTGGAAAGTGTTATGTCCCCAGGGATGTTTAATAGGAATTTAATAGGAATTTTACAGTAAGTGAGTTCTTTTGAAGACTTTAAGTAAATTTCTTTAGTCTAATAGGGAAATTGTTAACAGGAATGTCGCCATTATGGAAGAAAACAAAAAATTGTTTTATCTATGGTTATTTTGCTTGCAAAGCACTATAACATGGAATCACAGTTTTTGATGTCCCATCAGAAAGACAATAGCTAACTTCTTGTTAAAGTAGTAGGATATTGAACTTCTAATCCCTAGATTGGTAACCAGACTGTGTTACCTCTGGGTCACTGTCAATGCTGTTATAGTCTGATTTTATTGACCTCTCAAATATGAATACATTATAGGACTCATTTAAATATTCGATCCCACTTCCCTTTGGTCCCTGTATTTTATGAGAATTAATGTGGCGTATATTAGTCATGGATTGAAAGTCACATCAGCTTAATGTGAAGGTTTTTGTTAATTCACAATAGCACAGTCAGGTAAGTTAATGCCTTATAATTAAGAGGTCTGTGGTTCGATCCTTACTGATGACATTGTTTTAAGCCTATTTTTTTCTCTTTATTTTTGCAGTAAATTTTAAATAAATCGATTGTAGTGTGTTTTACGGCAATGAAATAACATTGATTGATTTTAATCCGAATGAATTTTAAACATGAATTCTTAAACCATGTTATTTAAAAAGAGTATAGACTTTACAAAATTAAGTTAAACATAATAAACCAAAACTAACAACATAGAAAAAATCATACATAGCTTCAATAATGATGAAAATATTAATAAGGAAAAAAAAACATGGACCAACGCGGTCTCGAACTTAAAACAAGTATGGCACTTAGATTATAAACTCATACTTTACCCTATTGCGCTATAACGGTCAGTCCACTTATTTAAATTCCCTCGTACAGTGTACATCTCACGAAACTTACCGAAAATCTACCGAAGATTAATATATTGTGTGCATTGACCGAGTAATCAGTATGTAATTGACAGGTTAATAAAATCAAACATTAATTGAACGTTATTGTTAATAAACAAACAACAATACTTATCCTTTATTAGCATGCAAGATGTCAAGCATATTACTCAGGACCTACTAATTTCCTTAAAGGGACTCCACTGAGGTTTTTTTACATGACAGCACTGGAAATAATTTTTCAAAGTTAATGTTCCATTTGATGCAGGCGTAGACCAAAAACTAACATGCAAAATTTCACAACATTCGCTCACTCTGTTTTTCCAGAATAATTATTCTAATTGTGAAAAATGATGAAAAAATTAAATTGGACTAAGATCAGCTCAAAAATACTGTTTTCTATTTATTTCTGAGTATATGTCTTAATTGTATTTCGCATATCTTTCTGTTTTAAGTACCACAGCTGATCTTTGTTAGAAATTCAAATTTTATATTTTAGGCATTTGGGCCTTTGCACCTCAGTGGAGTTCCTTTAAAGGTCTCAGTACAGGACTATTTGTAATTCTTAGTTGGAGGAGCAGGAGATTGTGGGAGATTGAACCTGTGACCACCTGGACTGGTAACCTGTCTGTGTTACTAATGAGTGACTGTGCTCACAGTTAATTAATCCTTCTCTAATTCGCGTATTGTGATATACAAGATTAACAGTTAAAACATTATTTTTTTCAGAGTAAGGGTTAGAGATATCAATGAGGCTGTGAAGGAACTGGGAGCCATGGTAACCATGCATTGTGGGTCAACGCAGCCAATGACAAAACAGATGATCCTACAGCAAGCTGTGAACATTATAACAACATTAGAATCTCAAGTCAGAGGTACGGTTGTTATTTTCACCGTGACTGTTTCACAGAGCAGTCAGCAGTAAGACTTTCTTATGGCATCAATGTAACATAGGGGAAAATTTACTTGTCACCAAAACACAGCGAAATTGAATTATTTTTATATAATTGCAACACATTAAAATGTTTAAATGAAATAAAAATTGGCATTTTTATTCAGAGATCATTTAAATTTGAATACATTTACTTATCAGTAATGACATGATTGACATTATTGGCTGCATTTTGCAGAAAAGTCATATTTAGGCATCATATTTCTAAACTTTCATGTTTCTACTGGAGAGAGTAAACTTTTCTTAAATTTGTTTTGGTTAGTTCTTTATATCAAATTATAACGCATTGTACGATAATTCAGTTTTCAACATTTTCTTCTTATATTCAAAGCAAATCTTTGTATGTCTATGTTGTTTCATACTGTTTTGGTGACACTTTTGCTTGTGTCCCTTGTTGGTTTCTTGTCTACGGTAAGTATCTTCCCCATTGCCTCTAGTTTTTATTTCTTTGATAAACACCCCCCCCCCTTCCCCCAGTCTCCTGTCCCCTTCCCCTTTGTGGGCCTATTTTTCTTTTCTTTGAATTCCTAATCAGTTACAAATTAATTATCATTTAATGATTAACCTGTCCGTGCTCTGTCTTTGCCCTGTCCTGTTTTTGTTTGGGGTCCGCCTGGGCTCCTTGCCACTGGTTCTTGTGGCTGGGTCATATGGGGGTTGCGTTCATTGAACGCCGCCTTTCCTTGTTGATCTTGTTTATCATATCATTTGTTATTAAAGAGGTTTGTGAAATGCTTTTGTAATACTACTAATTGATTTTACGTGATTTTATTTACAGAAAGAAACTTGAACCCAAAGGTAGCTTGTCTTAAGCGTCGTGAAGAGGAGAAAGCTGAGATGTCACCACGGCAACCAATGAACCAGAACAGCTGTGATCCCCCACAAGGACAGGCTCCAGTAAAGAAATTTATTTACAATTTAATTAATTCTATAAATACAAATACAAACTAGAATTTTCAATCATTTAAGGTGATATATACATAAAAAATATGTGAAAATTCAATAATTTTCATCTAATTTCTTATCAAGATTAAATAATAGTCTAATATTACCTAGAATTAAAAACAATTTTATCAGTTCCCATTGGGGAAAAAAAGGCAAAGTTGGCAATACCTAATCCTGGTGCTGATGGCTGAAACAGGTTTAATATATTAAAGGGACTCTACTGAGGTTTAAAAGCCTAAAAACATAACATTTGAATTTCTTACATTAATTAACTGGGGCACTTTAAACAGAAATATATGCAATGATAGTTAAGAAATATACTTTAAAATAAATTGAAAATCGTATTGTTATGCTTTTCTTGTTTAAACGCTTTTCATTTTTGGTCATTATTTTACAATTTGAATAATTATTCTGGAAAACAAAGTGTGCGAATGATCTGAAATTTTGTACAAAGAATAGTGGTCTAAACTTACATTAAATGGCACATTGATCTTGAAAAAATATTTTCAGTCCCATTATGTCAAAAAACCTCAGTGGAGTCCCTTTAAATAAAATCATGAAATGCACAGTGACACTTTAAAGGTTATAGTAATTAAGTTGAATCTTTAGCTGATCTGGCAAGATTATAAAACCTTTTCCCTAAGAATCTCAGGATTTTCATTGGTCAATTCACATTTTCTGCCTGTTTCTGACCAATCAAATACCTGAGATTAGAATATGTCTTTATAACCTTGGCCTCTGTGCTGTTTTTAGACACAAGCTGGCATCTCAGTAGAATTGCTGACTTCTTGAAAGCTAGCTTGTAAATATTCAAAACTTCCAATAGGGATTTGAACCCACAGTAGTTAGGTTCAAGCGATTTGATTGTTTGTTTTTGTTTGTTTTGGGTTTTACGTCACATCGACACAGTATAGGTCATATCGTGACGTTCCAGCTTTTCTGGTGGAGGAAGACCTCAGGTGCCCCTTCGTGCATTATTTCAGGCACGAACGGGCACCTGAGTAGAACCACCGACGTTCCGTAAGCTAGCTGGATAGAAGTCAGGGACCCAAAATACTCTGCTTAGGTGGCTTTGGAATACCTAACATAGATATAAAATAATTAAACTTATGTTTGGTGAACAATTAAGTACTGGGTTGGTAAAGCCTTTCACATTAATATGAATAAGACATTTATTTTGCATTAAAATGATCTTATTTTAAAGATTTGAAATTTTTTTTTTCAGCTCCCACCCCCGGGCGAGAATCAAGGAGGAGGTTGGTGGTAGTTGCCATAGTAACCCGTGAAAAAAAACTTTACAAAAACAGCTAATAAGTGCACAAAGGTGGCAGAAAATTTGATACAAAAAAGAAATAAGTGTGCTTTAAATTATTCACATGTCGATAATATAGCTCTTCAATATGCAAGATTTGTACCTTGTGTTAATATGGAATAGGGGAGATTATTGCTGGTTTAATCAAAAATCAATTTTCTGCTTGGAGTTTAGGTGACATAGTGCCTGGAAACTGGAAAACCTATCATTTCAACCAGAAAATGGAATTCTTCACGCCTGAAGGAAATAAAATCACATCTTACAAATTCCAAGGAATCTTGAAATCAAACCTGTATATGGAGATTTGTTTAAGTATTGAAGCTTTTTGATATTTAAAAAAAAATTGACTTCAAGAGAAAATGCCCAGATATATTAAGAAAAAGGTGAAAAATGCAGAATACCCTAATGTCGGAGAATTGTCTGTATTTGGGTATTTTTACCCTCATTCTTTTTGATGGAAAAAAAATCCTTGAAAATACTGACATTAACCTGAAGTCTCTTATTACTATTTTTAGTATTTGTATGAATACATTAGAGTGTATTTGGGTATTTTTACCCTTTATTAAAATGGAATGGAATATAACAATAACACAAAAATTCTGGCATTAAACTTATATATAATGTTGTGACAAGGTATATTTATTTTAGATACAAAAATCTTGATTTATTGATGGATTTTATGGAACTAAATAAGTTAAATAACTGTGTATTTAATTTAATTGTGTTTTTTTTAATTTTTTTAAT
Source organism: Ruditapes philippinarum (assembly GCF_026571515.1). Taxonomy (NCBI): domain Eukaryota; kingdom Metazoa; phylum Mollusca; class Bivalvia; order Venerida; family Veneridae; genus Ruditapes; species Ruditapes philippinarum. The sequence goes on along the minus strand of NW_026854185.1, from coordinate 260,927 downwards.
TGTTTTGAAAAAAATATGCATTTTTTATTGCTCCACATATTGTCAAATTTATAAGGAAATTAGTCTGAAGTAGTAAAAAAGTCTTCAAAAGTCAATTGTTATTCTTGGTTTGATGGCTCTTTTGATGCACCATATCAAATGAAGATTTTAACATAGAAACATTAACTAAATTCTTAGAAATTATACTATATAAACGGGTTTTGAACTACTTAAATGTTAAATTTTCATGTAATAAATTAAAATTTATTATTTTTGACAAATGCAAAATCAAGACATTGGAATTATTATTGATATCATTTTAAGAAAAAATAGGAATTTTTAATGATTTAAATTTTTAATGATTAGAAAATCACTTTTTTACTGGATCTGTTGAAATAAAGAAAGAAAGAAAGACAATGTAAAACACAACTCTATACAAAGATATTGTTTTGAAGAAACTTCAAAATAACTTGAATGAGATGCCCTTTTCATGCATCTGTATTACTGTACCATTATTTGTAAATAGTTTTGTATATTAGGTGAGCAAACTGTTGCCTAGTTACTAATGTGTTGTAATTAATATATTAAGTGCCTCTATGTATAATATTTTGTATTGTAAAATAGTCCTAGATAGAACCGTTTCTTACAGGTGTACATATATTATAAATCTATCTCAAATTGATACAGTTATAAATTCTGGTTAAATTGCTTTTTTAGCTCACCTGAGGACAATGTCCACTTGTTTTCTTTGATTTCTTAAAAAATGTATATGCCCATGTTTCAGTATATATAAATTAGATGGGTTCTTATGAAATACATTTAAATTATAATGTCCATGTATAAATTAGATGAGTTGTTAAGAAATACATTATCATGAATGCAAAGGATTGTAAGAAATTGCACATGTACATTAGGGTTTCTTTTGAAATTTTTAATAATCATACATTAGTTTCTTATTGAATTTACCTTAGCCATTTATAAATGGAAAGGTTTCTTCTAAAATTTACCATAGCCATACATAAATGAAATAGTTGCTGATGAAATTTACCATATCAGAATATACATAAAAGAAAAAGGTTTCATATGAAATTTGTTACAGCATTACATAAATGAAAAGGTTTCAAATTAAATTTACCTATGGAATGAATAGGTTTCTTAAGAAATTTGGCATGAAAACACTGTAAAACATAAATGCAAATTGTTAATAATGGGATATGCCATTTTTTCACATGTTGTTGTTTGTTTTTCAAATTAAATTTACCTATGGAATGAATAGATTTCTTAAGAAATTTAGCATGAAAACACTGTAAAACATAAATGCAAATGGGATATGCCATTTTTTTCAATATGTTGTTTTTTTCCATGTAAATTAACCTTTGCAAATTTCTTTATATTAAAACATTGTATGCTAATGTTTCATTTTGGAGTACTTGATTAACATTTTATATATTTTTTTTGCAAAATTTGTTTTGTTATAGAATTATTCACTACCTTTTTTGATAAAAAATACAATGAAAACTACTTAAATAGGAACATTTTTGTTGGAAAATTGCCATGAATATTTCATTACGGCAAAAAAATCATGCAAATAAAGTTATGCTATTGCAGCAATTCTCAACAACATTCATATTACATGTATATGTTCTTCCATGATTTGTCCGTTTATCATGCAAAGTTTCTTAAGAAATATTCCATTTTCAGTCATGCATAAAATCATTGTAACTATTATGACTTTTATTGTGATTATTAAACATTTAGATACACCCATGTTAACATATATACATTTTTACCAATTTACGTCTTTAAAATTATATGATGCATTACTTTTGATTAATGAAAAGGAAAATGTGTCAGGAATTTGTCAGGAAAATGTGGTTTGATTCTGATTTTAAAATTTTGTTTGTTTTTAGTTAATTAACATGGAAATCAATTTCTTATTAACCAGTGAGAAACATCAAAAATATCAAAAGTGTGCCGAGTGCAAGTGATTATATGAAAACAATACTTTATTCAAAGTGAGATATATTTCATATTTCACTGAAAGCAAACATCATTTTCTTTTTCCTTTTATCTTTTGTAATATTTTGTAGTTTTTTTGTTGTTTTTTTTTGCATGAAAAGATATAACGCTATATCATATGAAATATTTTTACAGTAAAATTAAATGGCTTTAAATAATGTTATGGTCCATTCTACAATGAGTTGTAACAAAAAATGCTTCTATTATTTAACATACATGATGAATTTTGTACTTAACAGAATAAAATGTTCTGGAACAAAATATTATCCTGCTATTTGTTTAGCAATGGTTTCGTGCATGCACCATTCACTTTTAAGACAATTAATTTAAAACCATATTTATTTTAAACAAACATTTAGGAAATAGATTCCATTCTTTTAAAAAATTCATTCAATAATTTTTCCAGCAGATATATAGCTTTATACACTTTAAAACTAGATGGTATCTCCAAAAATTATTTTATTAAGTAAAGAGAGGTTGAAAGTTTCTTATGTTAAGAGATGCTGATAGTTTCTTATGAACTGGTTGTATCATTAAAATCATGCAATGTTTCATATTACAGAAGCCTTTAATGTTATTAAATGTATATATCAGTTAGCCAGTAGATTTAACAGTACATTGTACTTGTTTACATGGATGCAGCAGGGGTGGCAAAAGCAGAATTTCTTAAAAGATATGTTAAAGAAATGTTTTCAGATTCTTATAAAGTTATCATAAAGAATGTTTTCATATACATGTACCCAAAAAAATCATTTAGAGAAGTTTCTTTAAAAGAATTATTACCCATTAGCTTCTAATGAAGTTTACACAGCTATGTGAATGCTTCTATATAAACAAGTTTCCAAGTTTCTCATAAATTTGTAGATTGGAAAGTTACTGTAACACATTGATGTTTCTTTGTTTTGTCAGATATTATATGCAAGGTTTCTCAATTTTTTGTTTTTGTACATGTATAAACATTGCTATGTTTCTTATGAAATTGTCATGTAAAGCATTAAAGGTTTCTTAAATAGATACATTATGTCATTTGATTGTGCATTGAGTCATGCGAAATATTAATATATATGTGAATACAAATGTGTCATATGTACAAATGAAATGTTTCTTAGGAAATTTCAAGTGTGAAAATAAATGTATAGGTATTTTTAAAAGTTATACAGTGAAACCTGTGTAAAAGACCACAATTATTATAACCCTGCAAATAAAAGCCACCTTTTGATCACCCTTCATTGAATGAATGAAGCAAAGATAACCCTGCAAATAAAGGCCACTTTCTGATCACTCTTCATTAATAAAATGGAATAGGTAAAACTTCCAAATAGAGACCACTTAACTATTTAAATGATAATTTGTCTTGTGACCTTTGCTGACAGGTTTGACTGTATGTATCACTGAATTTTTTTTTTAGGAATTTGAGTATGAAAGTATTTGTGTTAAACATGGCACAATATTTTTGTTCAGAAATTTTAATATATTATGTGTTTTTAGCTACATGTGGCACATAGGAATTTTTTGTATGAAAATATATTGTTGAGTGTTTCTTTAGAAATTTTAATATATGTGTTTAAAAATACATGTGCCACATATGAAATTTTTATTTGAAAACAGGGTGTTTTAAAAACTTAGATACATGTGCCACTGACTGTTTCTTACGAACTTTTAATATATGTGTTGAAAATACATATGCCACTTAGTTCATTTTTGTATGAAAATACATGTATATTGTTTTAAAGCTTAGATACATGTAACACTGCGATTTTTTAAAGAAATTTTTAATATATGTGTTTAAAAATACATGTGCCACATATGAAATTTATTGTTTTAAAACTTACATACATGTGCAAATGCATGGTTCTTAAGAAGTTTGTAATATATGTGCCACTAAGGATGTTTTAGTATGAAAATATATGTATTTTAAAAAATCATAATGTACAAATGCAAATTCTTTTTTTAGAATGACTTCCATTTTTTCATGTCACACACTACTGTATAGGTGTAGGGGATTATATTATTTTAATGTCATAGTCAAGATTTGTTCAGGCAACTGTCTGATGCCATTGTCCTTGATAAATAAATACATTTACAAATAACCCCCAGTGTTTGTTGTTTTTAGCTCGACCTTTTTATGCCACCGCAGCATCTGCGATGCAGTTGCATATAGCGATTCACCTGGGTGTGTGTTTGTTTGTGTGTGTGTTATATAGATTATAGAGTGAACTTCAAAAATCTTCTTGTGAAAAACCACTAGTCCAATTTCAACCAAACTTGGCAGGATTGATCCTTGGGTGAAGGGCTTCCAAAATTGTTCAAAGAATTTCATTCCATGCAGAAATCTGGTTGCCATGGCAACCAAAAGGAATTATAAGAATAAATTTATAAAATCTTCTTGTAAAGACCCAAAAGGCCTTGAGCTTAGATATTTTGCACAAGGCATTGTCTGGTAGACCTCTACCAAGATTGTTCAAATTATAGCCCTTTGGTCAAAATCGGCCCCGCCCCGGGGGTCCTTGATTTTCAGTATATATAAAAACTTAAAATACCTTCTTGTAAGGACCTAAAATGCCTAGAGCTTAGATATTTTGCATAAGGCATTGTCTGGTAGACCCTTACCAAAATTGTTCAAATTATAGCCATGGGGTCAAAATCGGCCCCGCACCGGGAGTCATTGGTTTTCCTTATATGTATATAGTAAAAACTTATAGTAAAAACTTTAAAAAAAATTCTTCTAGCAATTGACAAATGCTAGAGGTTAGATATTTTGCATGAACCTCTAGCAAGATTGTTCAAATTATAGCCCTAGGGTCAAAATTGTCCCCGCCCCGGGGGTCATGGCTTTTCAATATATACATATAGTAAAAAATAAAAAAAATCTTATTGTGTAAAGGTACAAGGCTTAGAGCTTTAATATTTGTTAAATGATATCATCTATAGGTACTCTACCAAAGTTGTTCAAATTTTGCCTCTAGTGTCAAAATTAGCCCCGCCCCGTGGGCCATAGGTTTTCCTTATATGTATATAGTAAAAACTTAAATTAAAAAATCATTTTCTCTAAATTTACAAAGGCTAGAGTTTATTTTGCATGAAACATTGTGTAGTGAACCTCTAGCAAGATTGTACAAATTATAGCCCTGGGGTCAAAATTGGCCCCACCCCCAGGGGTCATTGATTTTTAAAAATCTTCTTGTCTGAAGGTACAAGGCTTAGAGCTTTGATATTTTGTATATAATATCATCTATGGGTCCTCTACTAAAGTTGTTTTAATTATGCCCCTAGTGTTAAAATTGCCCTGCCCCAGAGGCGATATTTTCCTTATATGTATAAAGTAAAAACTTGAAAATCTTCTTCTCTGCATTGACAAAGGCTAGAGGGTAAATATACGGCATGAGACTTTGCGAAGTGAGCATCTACCAAGATTGTTCAAATTAAAGCCCTGGGGTCGAAATTGGTTCCGCCCCTAGATTTTGATGATGTGACCTACTTTCTTGTCCTTTGATGTACAGCTATGAAATTTGAACCATGTGCACACAAAAGTAAAGTGAACTTTGATATCAGCTGACCTAGATTTTGAGTGTCTTACTGTGTTGTCCTTTGATGTTGTCATGAAATTTAGGCTGTGTGAAATATGACCTTCACCACCAAATTCACTAGATATATTCCTACTCTGATCTTTTATTGGATTAACAATAGATTTAACCACTAATATGATAATAAGAATTAGATAGGTCAGGGATCTATGCATTATGACAATCTTCAATTGTGTAGAAACAAAAAAAATCTGTTCCTACACTACTATTTAGTGTTGTATTAATGCGGTGGCATAGCATTTTTCTCAATGCAATCTTGTTTTGAATTGGTATTGTTACAGTCATGTCGAGCGTTGCCCCCGCCCGGCGGTGGCTCTTGTTTACAAAGACTGGTGTATGGGGTAGAGCGGTCGACTCTTGATACAGAGGGCTTTGGTTCGGATCTTGGTTAGGGATTTAACTGACTCAAGTGTTGGAGCAATACCTCTAAAAGCTTGCAGAAAAAATCGTGATCAAGTAGAAAAATATCGCTGTTTTCGCCGATTCCTACATTTTTCGGTCATGATTGTACAATGTATATAAATTGGTGTGAATAGATGAATAAGAGGCTTAAAGTGCATTTCGGCGGGTGAAAAGTTACTAGTGAGAATTTGTAGTCGGTCTAGGCTTTGATTAAACTGTAGGTCAACATTGACTTCTTATCAGTTCGACGTACCACTATTTATAAGGGAATGCTACATTATCCTTTGTGAGCTTGTACATATTTGAGAGCCTACAGTCAATTGTAAAAAAAAATCAAGCCATTTAGATTATGAGTCATCACAACTGATTTTCTAGATATCATGCAATCCAGTCAGAAGCGCATCAAAATAAATGACCAACGTCAATGACGTCATGTTCACATTGTGACGTAAAAACCATTACCGTCATAACGTCGTTGTTACTTTGGTTAACAACGTCAAAACAGATACAGCAATCTTTAGCAGCAGACAACAGTTTTTAAGCAGACGACAATTTTCAATGAAGAAAACAACACAAAGCGTTGAACGTCTTCAGCACATGTTAAAGTAAGTACGGATATAGCATTTAAATTGTATTTTATACATGAATGAGATACGTAATTGATGTGCATTGTTAGTTTTGGCAAATTATGTGATTCGTTTTCTTCCAAACCAATAATTCATCCAATAGAACATACCAGATCAAGTAAAATACATGCATTGACATAAGGCAGTGCATTTGAGATATTCCTACCAGAAGGAAAGCTGTTTTTTAACACTTGCCTTGCTAAATATCTTAATCGGATTTGGCCACTTTTCAAAAAAAAAAAGTCAACAAAAAAAAAAACAACAGAAAAACACAAAAAAACGAAGAAAGAAAAACAACAAACAAACAAAAGAAAACTAATAAGATACTAGTAAGTACTAACTAAATAGCGAACAGTGCTGACAATGATCTGAATATATGGATGTGCCGCCTGCTTCTTGACTGCACTGATTACATGGACAGCATCTCGTCGCCCTAATTCCATAATGATGTAAGTCGTATTTTTACCATTTTGAGAAAATCGACTTCAAAGTTTTAACAGGCTATATCTTCACACTTACTCAACCAATTTTTATATAAAATACATCATAGTGTGCAGAATTATTTTAACTTTTACCCTTTTAATTACGAAGAAGTTCCTGTAGATAGTTTTTTAAAAAATCAAAATAAAAAAAATGAAAAATCAATGAAAAATATATTTTATTGACAAAAATACAAGAACCAGAATGCTGTAATAAGTTACAGCAATGTGACCCTAAAATATCATTACATTTGGGAGTTAAAACAGTGTGAAATAATGACTATTTTACTGTTTTATACTGAAATTATATTAAATTTAGACGTTACTAGAAATTGAATGCTTTAACGAATAGTCTGGATCCACATTTATTTAGGCACCACAGAGCATGTAATGTGATCAGGATCAAAACAGTAAATTTAGTCTTAAAAGTCAAGAATAGAAATCCAAACAATGCAGTGAAGTGTGAATAGCCACGAAAAGGCATTTTAAGGTTGAAATTGAACTCGGGCTTCATTATCTTATGACCATTTACATGCAATAGAGACATAGATAAATACAGAATCCCTAAAGAAAGCCCAACACGGCAAAATTGAAAATGTTGCAGGCTCGGTTTGATTGAGCCTGTTCATGGACGGTACTGGAAAGTGCAAGTAACCGTCCACGCCCCCAAGCACCGGCTTAAGCAGAATTCAACATTTAACATGAACTGGTAAAATTTAGAATTTTGAAACATCCGCAGATGTGTTCATATGGCGGTTATCATGGAACCTTCAATGTGACACGTTAGTGCCATTCCATGAAAAGCGGCATATGGTCCCCAAGTAAAAAAATGCGTGTGCCCTAAACGAGAAAACAATGGGCGGAACTAAATAAAATGGAATTTTGAAAGGGGATCTGAGGTTATGAAGCCTGCGTATCACAGATAAGACGTCAAAAGACCAATTTAAAAAGCAGGCAACATATCCTAAGGGTGATTCAACATTATTCAAGTAGGAATATTGGAACCACCCAACTAGAAAATGCCAAAAAGTTGAAACTAGAAATACCACAAGCACAACAATAATGTCGTGCTGAACGATCTTCAAGGAGCCTTGAGCCTTGCAAATGAACAAAAATAATAAAATATTACTGATTTTGTAAATGTATCACATTGAGTTAAACAAAATGAACTCAAAATTTAGAAACATCATCATTGTATTGATATTTACCACAATAAATAGCAAAACTTTTATCATATGATATGCTATTTTCACATTAACACTGTACACTATAAAATATTTGGAATTCAGATTTACTTTTGGTTTTGTTTATTATATCATTAATTCATTCCAAATTCAATTTTGAATACCTGTTTCTTGCATACAAACAGCATGATGAACACAATTTGACTTACAAAACACACAAAAATGTTTGAAAGATGTAACTGCTTAAACTTTGAAAAACAACATCAACAATGAGTTCCTTTCTCTGTAACATGAAAAAGAATAAACCTATGTATTTTACTTTTATAAGTACAGCATTACTTAATGTTTTGTTTAAAAAAAAGAAAAATATGAAACACAACTCAAAGCTCACAAATTTTCAAAGATGCTACAAATCTGGATATGGTGTTTCAATGAACCACTGTACTTCAATTACTACATGTATTTATATATCAAGTGGCATACAACTTCTTTACATACAATAACAATTAAGTATACGTTTGCTTTTAATGTTTTTAACTGAACTGTTTACATCAATAACTCATTCGTATAAATACAATGCTCAATATCTAAGAGTTTCAGTCAAATATTAATTCTATTTTACTTCAACAAACGTTTGATGAATTAAATATGACAATTTAAAGATTCCTTAATGTTTTATATGGTCTCAAGACTTTGTAACATTTTTTCACAAAATCATTTTTTCTACGTTTCAATCGAATGACGCGTTTTAACTAAGCATATTTTTTTTTTCTTTTTAAAAAATAGTTTTGGTAATGGATAAATTTCAGTTCAAAGGTTCAAATCACTTGATAATTGCAGGTAGTATTACCTTACGAGTTGGAAGTAGATGTACAAGAATTATTTGTAACTTAGAAACTTAGATTTATTTGCTTTGCATGTTCCAATTACATAAGAAATTTTAGCATAAGATTGAAAATGATTATGTTGACAAAAAGGTAAAGACTGGCACCCTGTTGATTTATGCAAAATAGCTGAGTAGGTCAACAGGGTGGCATTCTGTTTAATAAGTATTTGTTGTGCAAATGACGTCTCTTATTCAACGCTAAATGGTGCATCTGAGACAACTCGATCTCAGCTTTTAAACTTTTGTTATAGGGATATTGTCAACTTTAACCCACCATATAGTCTTTGACGTTTGGGCGTACTGTTTTAAGAACACAAACGAGTGATGTAGGACTGAACACTTCTGCCATTTTAAAAGTGTTTTGTCTTTCTTTCTATATGACAGTGGGTATTGTTAACCACTCTGGATTGCATAATGCCTTGGACAGCAAAACTTTTGATATTTTTGTGATGAAAGTGCAGAATTTTGAAATTATGAATTATGAAATATACATGATTAACCTAATTTAACATCAGTTATGAGTGGTAAAGTTATATGTGTAAATTTTATTCGAGTCACTTAGCACCAGTACGGTAATTTGTCTTATATAAGTAAAGAAAAACATGGTACAAAATGTAACAATGGCAGTAGCATGTTTCTATTTGATGAGTTTTGTTTGTAAGTTAAAAGTATAAACAATCTTATGCAAAACCTGATTGTCCGTATTTAATGGTAACATTGATCAATCAATCATATAATCAATCACATATCAAGTTATTAACATCTGATACTTGTGAATATTGAAAGTTTGTATCAATTTATCCGATTTCCATGCTATCCGAATTTCATGACACAGCATGGTGCTTTGAATTTGGCTCAAGGGTTAAGAGTAGTTATTATTTCTTTTTAAGGTTTGAAACAGTTCAATAAAATATTAATATATAGATAATTAGATAACATCTAAAGCAAAACACTTACATGTTATCAAGAAATATAAAATGTAAAATGTCATTCATGATACCTTGAAAAATCTGCCATTTTGTCAAAACAGCATCATGTGACTAGAATCTTAACAAACTATTGGTTCAGAAGTTACGATATTATGGACTGTATTTTTATCACAATTTTTGGACTTACAGCACTCTGACCCATTCAATATATTGCTACAGGCAAGAACCAGGGTGATGTTGTTCTTACCATTAGATAGAGAAAAAAATTACGAACATTTTGATACCAAACACTCATTTTTTTCAAAATTGGAGTTACGACACTCTGGAATTAGGACGACGAATTCTGTTACTGCAGACATGCTAAATGTTTAATTGAATACACATGTAACTGGAAAGAAATAGTAATATTTTAGTTTACAATTACATGTATGTTCCTGTCAAAACTCGCTCACTCGTGATGTCAATAGATAAAATGTCATTAACTTTGTTTTGCAGACATGCATCCAGAAAGAGGAAGCGGTCTTGCAGTCCCAATAACGAGGCTCTACCCCCAGCAAAGCGTCCACGACTGAGGGTCATTACTCCTCCTCCAATGCCAAGGTCATTTTTGAGAAAGGTCAAAGCGTGGCAAGACCGGAAAAGAAAAATTGAATTAGGTAATAATTAACATTGGAGAACTTTCAAAATTGTGTCATTTAACTTTATAAACCACATACAAACTTTGTTTTTATATTTCAATTTTAGTACAATTAAATATTTTCCTTATAAACCACATACATACTTTGTTTTTTATATTTCAATTTTAGTACAATTAGATATTTTCTTTTTAAAATTGATACATAAAACTTTGGATATTAGTTGAAGGCAAAACTATTCTTCGATCAATGAGTTTAAGAATTATGTTCTTACATATTAATATGTGTTTTATATAGAATAAATCTGCAAACAACTAAAATTCCTGAAGCAATCTTTAATCAATTGATCAAACTTTCTTGAAAATGCTTATAGAGTACATGTCGGTGTCTTTTTTGCAGGTATTGCCCTTTACTTTGAGGCACAGAAGCGAAAAATGGCCGAGGCATTTCCTACACCAGCAGCGCCCTCTATTTCTCTATCAGAAGAAGCTTTAGCTGGTATTAGAGCAGCCGAAGATTTGATTGAAGAGATAACAAGAGAGATTGAAGCATCAGCTCCTAAACGCCGTGGAATCATTAAGAGGTTGGCTTCCAACGATGTTGCAGACGACAGTTTGGAGGTGAAGGTCATTCCTGTGAAGCGTCGTGGAGGATGGAGAAAGAAGGGAGAGAGGCGGTTTTGAATTAAGTGGGAAAGAAACACACACAAAAAAAACCATAAAATCTTACAAAACAAAAAGACACTACTTCAATGTTTCAAAATGAGACAGAGGGGTAACTAAAGGGAAATCAACACCATTTTTTTGACTGAGCCTGTGCATAAGAGAAATGCATTTTCAGTGCAAATCAGAAAATATGAAAAAAAAGAGAGATCAACAAGGAAGGGCGGCATTCAATGAACGCATCCCCCAATCACAGGATCACCGGCAAGGAGCCCGGCAGGACACTTCATGATCCCAAAAGACTAGAAAAATATAGAAAACTTTTTGCGTGGGACATTAACGATTAAGGGACACAGATACTCCTACTTTACATTGATTGGTTTCCCATATAATTCACTTATAGAGTTATATTCTTTAATTATAAAAAAAACCAACAAGAATTCAATACTCTATCTGTTTGTTTTTTACTTTTTATCTTTATCTATCTATTTATTTCTGTTAAATCAAATGACACATTGATCGATTGGGAAATGATGTGAAAGCGCGATGGCACGATGATGGAAATGCGATGGTACGATGGTGAAAACGCGATGGCGAGATGGTGAAATCGCGATGGAACGATGGTAAAAAAACGATGACACGATGGTGAAAGCGCGATGGTACGATGGCGAAAACACGATGGCGCGATGGTACGATGGTGAAAACGCGATGGTACGATGGTGAAAACGCGATATAACATTGCTTTTTCACCATCGTGCCATCGCGATTTCATCATCGTACCATCGCGTTTTCATCATCGTACCATTGCGTTTTCACCATCGTACCATCATGCATTGCGGGTACAGACTAAATAAAAAATCACGTTTGTCCACGTGAACACCGTAATAATATAATAATGTATTGTTTGCTTTTGTATCTATGAATTCACTTGTGTTAGATGGTCTTTTACTTGATATATCGGCGTAAAACAAAAGTCACAAACTTTATATTTATTACATAAGATATTATGAAGATGAAGCCCTTGAAAACAACAACAACAAAAAAAACCCCACAAAAATAACCAAACAAAAAACCAAACAAAAAAAACAAACAAAAAAACAAAAAAAAACAACAAAAAAAAAACACAAACATTTACAGTAGCCGCTATTAAAATGTCGTATGTCATTTGCAAATTACATATGAATACCTTAAATATTCTCGGAATAAACGGTGCTGGTTTGAAAATCGCAACTTCTCGGTCCTTTCCGCCAAACTTCATTGTTGGCGGGCAACATGTCTCCCTTCTAGTAGCAGTTTTCAATCTTTAAATAAATGATCTCTTAGGATCAGAAAATCATTGTTTTACGGATTTAGATGCATTACTGCTAAATTGAGCAGACAATAGTGTTGCTAAAAACAACAACAAAAACAACAGAATCCTTAAAGAAAGCCCAAGTCAAAATTGAAAAAAATGTTGCAGGATCAGTTTGATTGAGCCTGTTTATGGAAGTTGGTGGTAACTGCAAGCTACCATACACGCCCCTTAGCACCGACTTAAACCAGAATTCAGCATTTAACATGAACTAGTAAACAGATACGCAGATGTGTTCATATGGCGGTTATCATGAACTTCAATATGGCACGTAAGTGCCATTCTATGAAAAGTGAGTATAAATATAAAGCCTGGCCTCAAGGTTATAAAACTTTTAATGAGTTCTGTCTCAAATCTCAAGATTATTATTGGTCAGTGAACATTCTGTGGCAATTTCTGACCAATCAAATGCCTGAGATCTGAGTTGAGCTATGAAAATTTCTCCATAACCTCGGACACAGTGTTTTCAATCCTGGTACCATAGCCAATGTCGTTCAGGAAAAATATCTTTGATCAATTTATATGTAGCATTTCCCAAAAACATATATAGATCTGCTTCGATGTTTATTAACGTCAATGACGTATTTACATTGTGACGTAACTGACGATATCGTCATAACGTCGTTGTTACTTTGGCTAACAACGTCAAAACAGAAACAGCAATCTTTAAAAGCAGACGACAATTTTCAAGCAGACGACAATTTATAATGAAGAAAACAACACATAGCGTTGAACGTCTTCAGGACATGTTAAAGTACGTACTTACATGTATTTTATTTAATGATTTGTTTCTTTTTTTCAAAAGCGGTCTGATTTGGAACAATCTAATTGAAATAATTGAACTGGATTTGTTTGGATTAGATAATGGCAAACATAGGTTGATCTATGCTTGGTTTCTTTCACAACACATATTTATCACTTTGTTATTAAATATAGATTTTTTTCGGACGTCATTGTCATTACTTATATCAGTTATATGTATTTTAAAAAATATTTTTCAGACATGCATCCAGAAAGAGGAAGCGGTCTAGCAGTCCTGATAGCGAGGCTTTACCCCCAGCAAAGCGTCCACGGTTGAGGGTCATAACCCCTTCTCCATTGCCAAGGTCATTTTTGAGAAAGGTCAAAGCCTGGCATGATAGGAAACGAAAAATTGAATTAGGTAATTATTCACATTGTAATTCTTTCTTTAAATTCATATACAATTTGTACTTCGCAAAATTAAAACAAAAAATGAATACAATATTAATTAATTTATAAATCTAAAGGCATGTTTCAATAATTGAAAATCTGTTCCGTTCCTTAAGGATACAATCACCAACTTGAATATACGAACAAAATTTAACATAAAAGGCAGTCTATGGTTGCGGCGCCAATTTAGCATAATACATTGTACAAAGGCATATTTGAGATTTTCGTTCACATATAAACCACTTCTGTGCACGTAACTAAGAACTTGTAATTCATTAATGTAAAAGTAAACTATATAATTAAATGGACCATAAAAATTATAGAACCTTATGTCCGCTTTTTGTTTTAGGTATCGCCCTTTACTTGGAGGCACAGAGGCAAAAGATTGTCGACGCAATTTCTTTACCAGCTGCGCCCTCTATGTCTCTATCAGAAGAAGCTTTATCTGGTATAAGAGCAGCCGAAGATTTGATTGAAGAAATAACAAGGGAGATTGAAGCATCAGCTCCTAAACGCCGCGGAATGATCAAGAGGTTGGCTTCAAACGATGGTGCAGACGACAGTTTAGAGGTCAAGGTCATTCCTGTGAAACGTCGTGGAGGATGGAGAAAGAATGGGCAGAGGCGATTCTGAATAAATTGGAAAAGAGACAAAAACACATAAAATCTTGCAAAACAAAAAGACGATACTTCAGTATTTCAAAATGAGACAGAGGGGTAACTAAAGGGAAATCAACAACATTTTTGACTGAGCCTGTGCATAAGAGAAATGCATTTTCAATGCGTATCAGAAAATATGGAAAAAAGAGATCAATAAGGAAGGGCGGCATTCAATGAACGCATCCTGAATCACAGGATCACCGGCAAGGAGCCCAGCAGAACACTTATTGATCCCAAAGGACTAGCAAAAATATAGAAAACTATTTGAGTATGACATTAACGATTAAGGGACACAGAGACTCCAACAACACATTGATTGGTTTCCCATATAATGCACTTATATTATTATATTCTTTAAGTATTCAAAAGAAACAACTGAATACTCTATCTGTTTGTTTGTTACTTTTTATCTTTATCTATCAATTTTATTTCTGTTTAATAAAATGACAAATTGATTGATTGGGTGAATGAAATCTGAAAGATTGATTGGTTCATTACCAAATTGATTGATTGATTGAATGAATGAATGAATGAGTGAATGAATGAATGAATTATTGAATGGATGAATGAATGAATGAATGAATGAATGAATGAATGAATGAATGAATGAATGAATGAATGAATGAATGAATGAATGAGTAAACGAACGAATGAATGAATGTCAATTCATTTGAAGATTACGGGCCTTAAGTTCGACATTGATTGTCAAGGGAACCACCGAAATTCCCAAACGAATTTTAATCGGGAGTGATTTGATATGTTTTATGGTTTTAAGCATTAAGAATAAAGACAACCGATAGCTAAGAACAATAACTATGGAATTAACAACTTTGCAAATATAATAACAATATAATGAATCCTTGATACAAAGAGACATAGAGCAATAGCAGTCACTGACATTCCCTAGTAAAATTTTGACATGACAATGCTAGAATCTGAGATACTTTTGTTCTGGGTCAGAATCTCTATTCTCATAGAGGGGAGATATCGCCCATACAATAGATAGCATACCATCTCAACTCAAAATACAATTATTTGGACTTTGAAATGTCTATGACATTAAATTACATGTATATCATATCGGTGTTGATTATATAAACACTAATGATTATGTTACCATAACAGATTGCTGCCAAAATTATAAATAGATTAAAGTTTATAATTCTTCTTACAAATATTTATTGGATTTTACGTTGTTTACTCGACACGAGAAGTTAAAACTTTACATGTACATGTATTTCTTATTTTCTTTTGAGGACAGTTTTTTTTATTGAAAGAAGTATACTTTGCAATTCACTGCATAAACAAATCAATAAGGAAATACTTTCGTGGCATGGAATGGAAATCTATTTACAAAAACACTTGAGGAATCTTGAAGTGAAGTTTTTATTCTACGAATTTAGATAATTTATGAAAAAAATTATATGAAAACAATTAGCTTTACAGAGATATGGCCCCATTTTTCTTTAGTAAACTGTTTTTTAATCGTGTTCCAAAATTACATTTTTTTCTCAGTGGCGGAAATTATTTATCGGACAGTAGTATTCGCTGTAGTACTTTGTTGTATTTGGTATTTTTTTTTTAGATTTTAAGTACATGTATTTATTTATATTACTAGCAACAGATAGTTAGCCTATTGAGGTAGTGATATTTAATTACCAAACACACGGACTATGTATTTTCAGCCAAAGCTACGGAACTTTGATTAACCATTAGATTGGCTATTCAATTACTATATTAAAGTGATCCGTAGTTCTGTAGATGGTTTCACCTATGGATCTCTTCAGCACATATAAAGCTCGACTGGAATTTTGACTTGCAATTCCATTATTTTGAGCCAATTCTTAATATATGTTTGTTTGAATGTTAAGCATCGTTTGGTGGTACGATTTTATGAAAACTTTGTATTTGGAATCCGTTTAGTGACATTTTCTTCATACGCATTACATATTTTGTGCACCACCCGGAGCCCCATGGGCGGAAACGAATATTCTCGATGGAGACTGCAGGAAAAATCCCGAACAAAAAATGAGTAAATATGGAACAAAAATGAGTAAATATGGAGAAAAGCAAGGAGGGTAGAATCACATTTTGATTTTCTTGAAAAGAGTTTTGAATTTTATATAGATGTTTAAAATGTTGAAAACTTACTCTGTGATTGCCCTATTTTCTCCTTCACATATCGAGTAAAAGCTCACATCTGGAGTAGCGGAAATTCACATACTAGTATATTTTTTACCGATGCTCAATTTTGAGATTCATATGGAGTTCCATCCCATGGATTATGTTATCAAGCTATTCTCAAGTAATTTTCAAAGTACAGATTCAGTCAGATTGACACACTCTTAGTTTACATAGAATTTATTTTTGTACAATTTTGTGTTAGAAGCTATTATATAAGCTTATGGAAACACTCTCGAATCATCAGTTCTAAGAAACATAATATAATAAGTGTAAAGTTTTATGCTAAATGAAAAAACCGATTGACCCTGAAGAGGTTTAAACCCACTATGCCAGAAACTCTTAGATTACTTAGAAGATTGCAGCATTTATTTTATTTTTCTAAAGTGTTGGAAGTGTATAATAACTTAAGAATCCATAACTTAAAAAAATCAGTGCTAAGCAATTTGTGTATTTTTTTTTTTTTTTTTTGCTTGCCCCTTTACACGATTCGAACACGCGCCGCCAGCAACCCATAGATTAATACAGACGAGTTAAACGACTTCTAGGTCAAGTTACAAATGGTGGCTTATTTGTGTCATTCGTGTTTTCGCCCCCCCCCCCCCACCCCCCAAGCGAAAAAGTCGAGAATTAACAAGTTAAAACGGCGGGGTCGCGGGCCCCCCGCCAAGCGAAAAGTCGAGAATTAACAAGTTAAAACGGCGGGGTCGCGGGACGAAAACACGCTAATTAGCGGGGCGTGGGGAGAAGATTTAATAAACTTCGCCCGCGCCCCCGCTAATTATCGTGTTTTCTTTCCCCGCCGTTTTATTATAATATTATTATAGATGTTGAAATATGAATTTTTTTCAAAACGGCTTATATTAAGTTTTTTGATATATATGATCAGTACATGTGCTGGAATTTACAAAAATGCATTTTATTTGAATTTTAAAGGCGTTTTGAGCTCCAAACCCCAAGTGTCTGTGTCTTGGCCTACATTGGTCGCATAGGTATAAATTGGCGAAGACGTTGACAGTCACTATATTATGCTTTTGTTACATAAAGAAATGATTTAATTTACACAAGAAAAAAACCCATATGGAACAAAGTAATATAATATCTCAACTAAATAAAAAGCTGTTTCATGCGATTTCGTTAACCAAGGGAGCTAACATTAACGTCTTATTTCCCTTTGGAATGACAGACTTCTTCCCCTTGCTGAGACATCTCTCTTTGTTGGCAGTAAAATATATAATCCTTCAAATATTTATACTTTTGGATTGAATTTATGCAGTACTTTTTTAAGGGGTTATATAAAGTGGCTATGCAACATAAATCATAAAATGTCAATTTTCCTTATTAAAAATGGTTATCACCGCAAACTATTTGATTTGTATTTTCTAAAGTTATACGTTACAATACGCTCGACCTAGAAAAAAATGGGCCTTATTTTCTCTTCATTTTTTCACTTTAGCTGAGACCGAGGGTTCTTTGTTTTGGATTTATATCAAACAAAATAAAAAAAATTTCGCACTTTCCAAAGAGAAACCAGTCGCATCAGTTCCCTTGAGGTAAAACACTTACCGCCCCTTCGCCACCAAGTGGAATAATTTAAAAAAGTGAAGCAGGAACTTGATAGATCACTTTTTCACAGCAAAATTTTCACATCTTGGGTTTTGAATTTGAGTCTCTGATCGTGTACACAGCAAAAAGAGCATACAAGTTACCGTCGACTTTCCCACTCGAAACCGGTTTATTTTGTTTGGCGGGTTTCTTGCCCTTAGAAAATTTAAGATTATCAATAGATAATAGTACATTCAAGAATTTAAAAGAAAAAAACATCCTATCACCCATATGGATATATAGAAGTGACAATGAAACCTTCTATATGACATTTTCGTTCTAATCCATGAAAATATATCATGAATATAACCCCGCTTATAACGATATTCAGGAGACTGTCGAATTCATATTGTTATATCCAGATTTCGTTATATCCGAGAGACAACCATTTGAAAACAAGAGTCGGGACCGCGCAACAGCATCGTTATAAGCGGTATATCGTTATAAGCGAAATCGTAATAAGCGGAGTTTACTATATCTTGATTGAAAGAATGTGTTTAAACCCTAAATGAGAAAACAATGGTAATGGCTAAACAAAGTTATTTGAATTGTGCACGTCAAGGAAATGTCCCAAATTAATGGTGATTATACAATACTTAAGCAGGTGTATTGGTCCCAATCATAGATCGAGAGAGAAAACAAAATGATATTTAAAGAACGAAAAGTGCCGTTAACATGCTAAAATTCTTAGCGGTCGCATGAATTTTTTTTCATTAAATATACGGCGACTTTTTTACGATCACCACACGGAACACAGAATATTCATTTGACAATAACAAGTTAAAGAGTGAACTTATAGCAGCATGACTCTAGATTCATGCTAATTATCATGAACATTTTTTTATTGTTACTGCAAAATCAGTGCTTAATCGCACATAAAGTGTAAATTATTACTTGAATCTTAAATATTTTTTACTTTTCTTAAAATCTTACTACATTTTTCTGAAGTTGAATTTTTATGAAACCTTTTTTGGCTTATCTGGAGGCATGCAGCTTTAAAGGTTTATATTAATGCATGGTTTTTACTAAAATTGTCATCACTTGTAAATCACTCAGTAGTTAAGATTTTAAGACCTAACTAAACTAATAACTGTGCGAATTTTACATTTTTATGATTTACAAGTACAAATGTACATGTACGAGGGTCTTAGAAATAAAACTATTAGATATGTACATGCACATTTGTATATATTTTCAAACTTATATTCCAGAGAATAGATGTTTTATGGCAATATCTTTTATGAACTTTTTCAACTTTCTTCTTAAAAACAACAACAAAAAAAAAACATTCATCATTTTTTAGGACAATGGCTGACTTTGGAGACCATGATCAAAATGCACCGGACATGCTGGCTGACCTTCAACTGCACTGGTCTCATAATCTTAGATGCCGCTTGCTGGCTAAGATTTAAGATATTTCTGGAAAAAAAATCGAAAACTTAGCGTGGTTACTTGTAAAAGATTATTATTACTGATATTAAGAAGTTTTGACTTATAAAATAATTTGCAGTTAATGACTGCATCCGAAATCGCCTATTTTTCAATTGTAACAGTTGCTTGTTTTATCTAGACCATTTAGTCATCGGTCAACAATTTTAACTCCGATTAGTGGCGGATTCAGGTCCGGGCTTCAGGGCTGCAGTCCCCCAGCTCGGCCCAAAGATACGTTTACCAGCTGGGTTGAAATATATTTTTGTCAGTTTCAAACTTTATTGGCTGTAGTGTAGTTCCCTTATCAAACATTTAAAGCTGTCATCCAGTTGTTAATCTCCTGCCTGGGGGCTTGGCAGAGATCTATATCTATCAACATGCTTGAATGACTTCAATGTTTAAACTGCATAAATTAATTGATTAGTTTATAACTTTTCTAAGGTCTAATGAAATTAATATTCAGGGATAGTCATCATAGTGGCAAATAGATGTGTTACATAGTATACCATATTTTTCCATTTTCTTTGAATTAAGCTATTATTTGTACATTAAAATATGGCGCGTTTTCCAAAGGTAATATTAAAGGAATTGCGTTTTAATAACAAGTTTTACTGAGATTTTTATTAAGATGAAATGATTGGTCATTTGCTTTAAATATCTCTTTTCGGCAGTTATATTTTTAAATAAAATTTAAATTGTACTGACCTCTTTAGTATCTAAAATGGATTCATTGATGGAAAACAATCTTAATGAATATTATAATATAGTGTTTAAAATTATTTTTTTTTACAACAGAAAGGCAGAATTTTAATAACACTTTACTTTGGAAAATCGCTATCATAAATAACTCTTATTCAGACGAGTAAATTGATCCGAGTCTATGAAATTATTTTTATCAACAGTCGCGCATACATTAGTAAGTGTGCTGTTATGTTGTAAATGCTAACTACTAAACACCAGGAAAATTCTATTTGAAAGACCCGGCAAACACTAACCTCTACAAAAAAAAAGCAGTGTGATGTAAAACCATCCTAAAGATACCATAAACAGCACTAGAAAGTCAAGGAAATAACACCATTTTCAACCTCATATTTAAAAAATTTCTTAGTCTATGGGAGGGGACACCCCTCCCAGCCCACCCCAATCACATACATTTTTCTTAATTCCAGTCTTAATATTCCTCTTAATATTTACAAAAGCAGTAGTATACACACATATAAGAAAAGCAAATTGCCGCTCATATATAATTAAGCTGTAAACACACCAATTACAATTTTTGTCACATGTACAAGATGCTGGCCCAATCTATAAACATGGTGACGCACAATTTTCTCCTGTATCGTTATTTTTGTCAAAATCTTCCACCCATATGTCAGTCCCACCCCGCCCCACGGAAACCATGATCTATATTCGTCCCTGCCAACCACTCCCCATGTTAATTTGTCGGGGAGGGGGTTACCAAGGAGAAGAGAGCCAAACTTTTTACCCTTAAAATATCTCTGTCTTGCGAGAGCAATGCAATGGTTTTGTTTTAGAGCCCAAAAATAGCAAGGGATATTTCCAATTATTGTAGGGCGAAGTCAATTTAACTGGGATTTTTTCTATATAACTGGAGAGGACCTTTGGTGGGGTGAATTTTCTAGAGGATTTAGTCTGGTTTGAAAAAAATCATTTACTAAAAATATGGGAAGAAGAAACCGTCTTTAACAGCTTAAATGAAAGAAAATTTGTCATAGAAATTCAATAATATTGAATTAGATGGATGAAAAGGATGACTGTGATAAACGTAGCCGACAATGACAGTCGTTCGTACAATATCGTGTATGTTTTACACCATACAGCACACAAGAACTGATGACGTATTACGCATGACTGAATCCCGGAAGAAGATTGCTGTATAGTATTTATCAAGAACTCCCAGAAACTAAGAGTACTTGCTTGATTTACTGCATAAAATCACTGTTGCACAGCAGTGCAGCAGAGTTTTAAAGCGTCTGCAACTGTAAGTTTGCATTTCCTTAACTTAACGATGAATACTTTGTATTTATTGACAAATTTCTACAATTTTTTTATCAGTAGTTTTTCTGCCTAGCGTTCTATATCTGTTGAAGGCTACATTAGTTCTTGATATTTTATGCTTCATTGCATTTTAATTATTTTGTTTAAAATGTATGGCATCAAATTTGCCAATGTTCACTAGATCAGGAGGCCAAAGATTGAAGTTGATGCATTCTTAATAAGTTAATTTTTGGAACAGAAAGTAGTAGGATTCTTGATTTCTTGTAAAACCTTGACAACTTAAGTTTCAACTTTCATACATGTGATATGAGCAATCTCCTGGATTCAACCCTTTGTATTTTTTGCAGGAGTAAAACTATTATCCTCAAGGTACTTTATACCGGGAGGTACTTTGTACCGGGAATGTCCAGATATTACAAACAATACTTACATAAAAAATTTCTTTTGTATGCAAGTGTTTTTCACATTAATTTCATACAAAATATAGCATTTTTTGAAGAAAATTCAAAGTTTTAATAACCCTATTCACATAAATGTGTTTTACGTATAAAAACCAGTAATATTGCTAACGATTTGGACCCAACATGATATTTTGAATGTGTGTGCAAATGCTTATCAAATTGTTACCCTTTTACTGTGTGATAACTGATAAATATTGAATAGAACTTTAGTATCATTAACAGTAATGGACCATTTACATATGTTTTTAACTTTTTATTGATTGCTTAAAAGTCATTCCTGGTATTAAGTACTTAAAACCAAGACGGCTGCCACTCATATGAGGTTATTAACAGAACTATCTTTTTGATGTATAGTTAAAAATTTCTTTTGGATGATTGTTATTTTCATCAAAAAATGGTACTTTCTACAGAAAATAACTATGTTATCCTAGATTTTTTCTGTATTATATGATGGTGGGCCTAATAAGGCTTACACTCCCGGTAGATAGTACAACCAGGATATATGATAAAGCCTTAAAGGAAACAGAATGAATCTATATATCCTCAAGGTATCCTGGTTGTACTATCTACCGGGAGTGTAAGCTTTATTATGTCCACCATCATATAATACAGAAAAAATCTAGGATAAAATAGTTATTTTCTGTAGAAGGTACC
The DNA here is from genome assembly GCF_026571515.1 of Ruditapes philippinarum. Classification (NCBI taxonomy): domain Eukaryota; kingdom Metazoa; phylum Mollusca; class Bivalvia; order Venerida; family Veneridae; genus Ruditapes; species Ruditapes philippinarum. Next base: position 237,990 of record NW_026854185.1, on the reverse strand, counting down.
ATTTTTTGATGAAAATAACAATCATCCAAAAGAAAATTTAACTATACATCGAAAAGATAGTTCTGTTAATAACCTCATATGAGTGGCAGTCATTTTTGTTTTTAGGTACTTAATACCAGGAATGGCTTTTAAGCAATCAATAAAAAGTTAAAAACATATGTAAATGGTCCATTACTGTTATTGATACTAAAGTTCTATTCAATATTTATCAGTTATCACACAGTTAAAGGGTAATAATTTGATAAGCATTGCAAGCACATTCAAAATATCATGTTGGGTCCAAATCTTTAGCAATATTACTGGTTTTTATGCCCCCACAATGTGGGAGCATATAGCGTTGCACTTGTCCGTCCGTCCGTCAGTCCGTCCGTCCGTACGTCCCGATATCTTGTGAACGCAACTCCTCTTAAACCGCATGGCAGATTTTGCTTAAACTTACAGGGATAAGCAACCTTAATGTGTAGATGGTAGTAAAGGAAGGAATTTTCGCTGCGACCAAATTTAACAGAATTATGGCCCTTTGTTGAGTTTTTCACTAGATACTATGTAGAAATTTTGTGAACGCAACTCCTCTAAAACCACATGGCAGATTTTGCTTAAACTTAAAGGAATGAACAACCTTAATGTGTAGATGGTAGTAAAGGAAGGAATTTTTGCTGCGACCAAATTTAACAGAATTATGGCCCTTTGTTGATTTTTTCACTATATACTATGTAGAAATTTTGTGAACGCAACTCCTCTTAAACCGCATGGCAGATTTTGCTTAAACTTACAGGGATGAACAACCTTCATGTGTAGATGGTAGTAAAGGAATGAATTTTTGCTGCGACCAGATTTTACAGAATTATGGCCCTTTGTTGATTTTTTAACTATATACTATGTAGAAATTTTGTGAACGCAACTCCTCTTAAACAGCATGGCAGATTTTGCTTAAACTTACAGGGATGAACAACCTTAAGGTGAAGATGGTAGTTAAGGAAGGAATTTTCGCTGCGACCAAATTTTATAGAATTATGGCCCTTTGTTGATTTTTTCACTATATACTATGTAGAAATTTTGTGAATGCAACTCCTCTTAAACAGGATGGCAGATTTTGCTTAAACTTCCAAGGATGAACAACCTTTATGTGTAGATGGTAGTAAAGGAAGGAATTTTTGCTGCAACAAAAATTTAACAGAATTATGGCCCTTTGTTGATTTTTTCATTATATAATATGTAGAAATTTTGTGAACGCAACTCCTCTTAAACCGGATGGCAGATTTTGCTTAAACTTCCAGGGATTAACAACCTTAATGTGTAGATGGTAGTAAAGGTAGGAATTTTTGCTGCGACCAAATTTAACAGAATTATGGCCCTTTGTTGATTTTTAGTTTTCAACTTGTGGCACATGTAGTCCAAAAAATATTTGACCTAGAGTCATAAGATTGACAGAACAGTGGCGTGTGGGGGCATCCGTGTCCTATGGACACATTTCTAGTTATACTTAAAACACATGTATGTGAATAGCGTCATTAAAACATTGAATTTTCTTCAAAAAATGCTATGTTTTGTATGAAATTAATGTGAAAAACACTTGCATACAAAAGAAATTTTTTATGTAAGTATTGTCTGTAATATCTGGACATTCCGGGTACAAAGTACCTCCCGGTATAAAGTACCCTGAGTATTAAGTACTTAAAAACAAAGATGGCTGCCACTCATATAAGGTTATTAACAGAACTATCTTTTTGATGTATAGTTAAAATTCCTTTTGGATGATTGTTATTTTTGTCATAAAATGGTACCTTCTACAGAAAATAACTATTTTATCCTAGATTTTTTCTGTATTACATGATGGTGGGCCTAATAAGGCTAACACTCCCGGTAGATAGTACAACCAGGATACTATAGAGTGAAACTGAGCACTGAACTAATTCTATTTAAAGATGAACCAGTTTCGCTCTAAGCCCTCGATACATACTCCTGGTTTCGACCTTGTTTTACAGGATATATTATAATTGATATCCTGGTACAGTGGTAGGATCCCAAAAATCCTGATGTTTAGACACTCATCCTGATTCCAGATATCAGAGATAGAAATCCTAAAATTCGTCTCAAAGTAAAAGAAAAAAATAAATTGCCCATGTATAATTTCAACACAGCAACTGTTTTATAAATGTAATCTTTGCTTTCCATGCAATGGTCAGTGGTAAAGGTATCTCTGTCTATATGCTTTGGTATTGCATAATAAAACTTAGTGCTGTTAATTGACAGCAATGTGACATAATAAACAGTTCCTTGGGACTAGTCACCTTTGTTCTTAGTAGAAATTAATCTAAGCACTTGTCATCTCACTTTTTGAAAGGTTTACAGTTTACACACTGTAATTCAGACTTTATTTGGAAGTAGGTGGTACAAGCTGTGTCACAAGGACCATGTAAATTTACATCTACAAATTGGCATAATTATATATTAACACTTGGCACCTCCTTTGATTTTTGATGAGTGCCACACTAAGAGTAAAGTTAAAGTCAAATCATTCATACTAGGTCATTACAAAAGCTGTTTGAAATGTGACAGAAGTTGGCAAGTTTTTAATTATTTCTTTATGTCTTTCACACTAATTTAGGTATTACAGTATACATTTATTTTATATTTATTCTTCAAAACTTTTAATTTAAAAATGGAAAAAAAATTTGCATTTGTTTAAAAAAAATTATTTTGGTCTTATTCTTCTTGTGTAAACTTGTTTCATAATGTAAGCAAGTATTAACTGTCTATAGATCATGAATCTGGCCATAGAATGGCTGGTCAAGTGGGGATGTCATTGAATATCACGATATCCATACATGTATATCATCAGTATATAATAGCAATTCAAAATTCAGAAAATCAATACCATTAAAACCCGTCTTCGTGTTTAGTGAAAATACTTCCCTATTTTGTGTAAAGGGAAAAAGCCTAGTTTGAACAGTGGATTTAAGTTTAAGATATAAAACCAAGAAAACATAGTTTCTCTTAGTATGTTGCGTTTGTAAGCATATTAAAAACTAAGTATAAATGTTTAATGATGTAGGTCATTGGCTATAATTATGGGTTTGCTCTGGGTTTATGAGGCTTATCGGAGGGGTGTCCATGGACGAATGTTAAGGTCTTTGACTTTAAACCACTTGCATCTCACTGCTGTGGGTTTGAATCCTGACAGGGACTTAATTCCAGACTTTGGATTCTTTTATGTGAGGAAGATATCCAGCTAGTTTAATATGGTGGTTCTACTCAGGTGTCTGAAATAATACACAGAGAGGGCCACCTGAGGTCTTTCTCCAGCAGTAAAAGCTGGAAAGTGACCATAAAACATATACTGTGTTAGTGTGACATAAAATCCAGCCAATGAAAAAATGGGGAAAAAATCAATCAGAAGGTTTTGACAAACAAGCTGATATGAATAAGACGAAAGTATAAATCAAGCTCTTTGTGACAAAATTTGTGCAAACTTTTCTTTTTATAGAATTAGTGAAATAGATTTTAAAAAAAATTTAAAAGAAACTTTTTTAAGTAAAATCCCATTTCGGAAACACCCCTTAATTTAAAAACCTATTTTAAGGGGCACCCTGAAACGATATTGTATTTTGTTTTTTTCGAAAGATGTTTTTAAAAAAAAAGTACTAAATGATCCCTTTTTTTTTAAAATTTTTTTCATATATATTTAATTTATTTTTGTTTTATTTTAAAGGGTTAATTTAAAAGGGTTTGACTCCAATTTTTGTATCAAATATTTTTAAAACACAGGGCCACTTTTCTTTAAAATGTTGCTACAAAATTTTCTTCAAAATTTAACTTTTCCCAACAGCTTTTTTAAACGTCTTTTTGATTTATAAAAGGTGGGAATGAGCCCGAGCCCAAAAATTTGTATTTAATTTTCCAGCGTGGGGGTCTGATTTTAGCAGGGAATTTTTCCCTTTATCTCTTTGTCTCTGAAGATTGGGATTTCTACCAAAAGTTAGATCATTCGAAAGCCAATGCCCCCCACTATTCATAATACATTTGAATGGGGGTCGGGATATATGTAACAAGAAGGGGTGTCTGTGTCTGAGTGGTTAAGATAGTTGACTTCAAAGTTGCCACTTGCCATTTTCACCACTGTATGTTCTAGCCCCCACAAGCGTCTTGGATTATGCATGTGGGGGGAAAACTAAACCAAACTTTGCTTACGGAAAATCGGTGGTTTTCCCCAAGGGGCCCTTTTTTGCCTGAAAAAAATTTTTAGAGAGAGGCACCTGAGGTATTCCTCCAACTGTAAATATGGAATATCGCCATGAGACCTTTACTGTGTTAGTGTGATGTAAAACCTAACCCCAAAAAAATATTGACTGGGGTATAATTGATGCACCACCATGATCTTCCCTGTATAAAATTTTAGAAGTAATAATCAAAATAACGTATCACACATTGTTATCATTATCTTCAAATTTATTCTACTTCTAAACGCTCACTGATTGCTACTGACCAACTTATATAAAAATGTTTCAGTCTGTAAAGATAATAAATTGGTTTAAGTGCATCAATTGAAAGATTAAAAGTTGGGAATGCAGAGGGCAAGTATATGTACTTAAAAAATTGACAAGATAAAGATGTAAGTCATTATGTTACCATTTGATTTTGACGATGCCAGCATAATTATATACCGGTAGCCTGGGAATAAATTTGTGGTGGCAAGTCATTGTTTCATTGACAGAGATCGAAAATTCCACTTGTCCGCTCGTAATTATGAGTAGAATTTATGAGAACTCAATACAGGATGAGTAGAAAAACATTAACTGCACATTTGATTTAGAAGCTACTCTTCTTGCAGGATAAGTGACTTTGAAAATATTTTTCGATGCCTGCTTAATCAAGAAAGTTTACATTCATCGCTTAGTACTAGAAGTACTGGTTGGTTTCAGGAACGAATTTGAGAGAATTTCAATAAGTTTAATAAATCTTCCCAAAAATTGGGAGCTTCGGGTGGATAGGGCGGGGAAAAATGAGTTTGGACGGTTTTGTTTGAGATTTAATTCCATTTTTCCCCAAACCACTTCATAATTGGGGGATTACAGAAAAAAATTTATTATTTAACCCCCCAGGCTTTTTCTTCTTTGGCCTAAAAAACCAATTTACTTTTATAGGGTTCGTTGAGATATTGAAAACCCGTCAAGCTTTTAGTTTTTTCCGTCACTATTGTTCTTCTTTCTTCTATTCATTTATTTTTTTTGGGACTTTATACTACAGATACATATTTTTTTTCTCTCTTTAATTTTTCTTTTTTAACCCGGGCCAAAAAAATTTCTGGGGAAGGGTCGCCCCCCAGCCTTTTATTTTTTAATTGGGGAAAAGGGTCTCAAATTTATCAAAAACTTTAACAAGTTTTTTCAAAAGAAAAGAAAAAAGCAGGGGAAAAATAAGGCAGTAAAACTTTAATTTTAAAAACCCTCATTTAATTTTGTTCTAAATTCTATGGGGAATTTTGAGGACCAAACTAAGAAAAAAAGAGACTAGTTTGGTTGTGGAAGCAGCCTATATTCGGCCTCTACAAAGAAGGGTTTTCTGGCCCTGTGAGCTGTCAATATTCCTGTGATAATCATAGATTAACTGTAAACATATTCGAGCCGGGTGCAGATTTTTCGGACACGTCATTGGACCTTTCAAATCTTTAAATTGGTACTTTGTCACTTTAATAATTACCTTGTTTCTGGCCGGAAGTCTGCACAGCCGCTTTTCAAAATTCAGACTGGCTCGAGGCTAACTAGGTATACAAACATTGTATATTCATTGCATATTGTGTACAATTTAATCAATTTTATTTCAGATGGGGTTCGGGACAGACTTCCAGGGCCGCGAGTCCCATGATGCTTTGCTACGGATTCAAGACACGGAAATTCGTCTGCTCGAGAATATGAAAGTATGCCTGCAAAAAAGAATCGATGGCGATCGTAAATATCTCAACTCGATTACTACGTTCGTTCAGATGGCCATGAAAATGGAGGAGACAGAATATCATTCCTATTGTTCTGTGTTTAAGGTAAAACGTTGAAAAATTTACCCTGAATTTTTGTAATGAACTTGCCTTTCTTTGAAATCGGAACAGTCCATTTGAAAATCGAAGGATTTCAATATGGAATTTGTGTCTGGTCAGACTGCATGAAAGTGTAGACAGACTGGGCTTCAATATTTGTGAAAAAGGCTAAACATTATTGGTTGTGGTCGGTTTAGGGTCAAATTTTTCAAATACCTTTTCAGAAGGGTGACTTATAAATCAGGGATTTTTATATTTTGGTGCTAGGAGGCATGTGGGATGTATCATTTTATTGCATTATCCCTCATAATAAGACTCATTTAAACTGGGGCTGCGATTTCCATGTAATTTTGTTGTGATTAATGCTTCCGAGGGATCACAATTTTTTCAGATTTTTCTCTGATTGGCTAATGTAATTGATTTGATAAGAAAGGGAGCAGTGTTCCAAATAGGATAAATCATAAATCAGGATACTGCTTATTTCCTTGAGCAAGAGATTTACTATACATTGATACTGTATCATATACCACAACCAAGTCTCTGCTTATAGCAGCCCAGATAATGTTGAAAGTCTTCCATGGGAGGTGGGGGGGGGGGAATGTTGAAAAAATCAGTGAACATGCCCAATGGCCATGTCATGATGAAACTTATAGATTTATGTTTTCTACATACTTGTACTAGGTCATTCATATTTAATCTACTGTTCACAAGTGACATAATGTCTTTTCTACTCATAGTCTTAAGTATGATTTCCTCTCCATTGTTTTTCCTTTCACAGAAATATTTTATTGTTATGTTATCAGTATATACATGTATGATAATCTTAAGACTTACTGTATGGTCTCAGTATATACATGTATGGTAATCTTAAGACTTACCGTATGGTCTCAGTATATACATGTATGATGATCTTAAGACTTACCGTATGGTCTCAGTATATACATGTATGATAATCTTAAGACTTACTGTATGGTCTCAGTATATACATGTATGATAATCTTAAGACTTACCGTATGGTCTCAGTATATACATGTATGATAATCTTAAGACTTACTGACTGTATGGTCTCAGTATATACATGTATGATAATCTTAAGACTTACCGTATGGTCTCAGTATATACATGTATGATAATCTTAAGACTTACCGTATGGTCTCAGTATATACATGTATGATGATCTTAAGACTTACCATATGGTCTCAGTAGTATACATGTTTGATAATCTTAAGACTTACCGTATGGTCTCAATATATACATGTATGATAATCTTAAGACTTAACGTATGGTCTCAGTATATACATGTATGATAATCTTAAGACTTAACGTATGGTCTCAATATATACATGTATGATAATCTTAAGACTTACCATATGGTCTCAGTATATACATGAATGATAATCTTAAGGCTTACCGTATGGTCTCAGTATATACATGTATGATAATCTTAAGAATTACCGTATGGTCTCAATATATACATGTATGATAATCTTAAGACTTACCGTATGGTCTCAATATATACATGTATGATAATCTTAAGACTTAACGTATGGTCTCAGTATATACATGTATGATAATCTTAAGACTTACCGTATGGTCTCAATATATACATGTATGATAATCTTAAGACTTACCGTATGGTCTCAGTATATACATGTATGATAATCTTTAGACTTACCGTATGGTCTCAGTATATACATGTATGATAATCTTAAGACTTACCGTATGGTCACAGTATATACATGTATGGTAATCTAAGACTTAACGTATGGTCTCAATATATACATGTATAATAATCTTAAGACTTACCGTATGGTCTCAAGTATATACATGTATGGTAATCTTAAGACTTTACGTATGGTCTCAGTATATACATGTATGATGATCTTTAAGACTACCATATGGTCTCCCATTTAAACTTTCTTTGAGCAAGAAACTTTACACCTGTGCATTGTTAAGTACTGGTTGGTTTTTTAGGAAACCGGATTGACAGATTGTAAATGATGTCTATAAGCTTATAGCTTCCTAGTACAAATTCAAACTAAAATAAATTCAGTGTAAACAAGAAAATTATTGATTAAGTTCACTTTACTGTTACAATTTTACCTTGGCACAAGCTGTTAATTATTGTGTCTTAAAGGTCTGCTGCCAAGAGCAGACATGTTTTCCTGTTTTAAATAGATTTTTATATTATGTAGATTACAATAAACATGATAAAAAAGTGTTTTAAGATGTCCTTATAATAACAAAAAATGTGATTTAGATAGTTGTATTTTTCTGTAACGAGATTTTAAGATGGCCTTATATACAAAAAACGTGATTTAGATAGTCATTTTTTTCCATAACAAGATTGGTAATTTCTGCCGCCTTTTTCGCTGATGAAGTAGGAATATCCCTAACTAGCCATGTCAGTCATTCAAGTGTAAACATTTCCCGCAAGTCCATTATCTGAAATAGATTTTACAGTTGATCCTGGAAAATTATTTCCTTTGACATAAAAAACAAACGTAAGTAAATTACAAGAAAGAATTTGATATATTTAATGTTAATATTATTTAACATATTGTACTTCTAAAGCACTGCCCCAATTAGATTACAAGTTTCTTTGTTTGGGCCGTTTAGGGCTTTAAATAGTTAAACTCCCCCCTCTTTGCTTTGGGGGTTTGGGAAATTCCTACCGGGGATTTAGTTTATTTATGTAGGAACCCAAAATGGGTCTGCTAGCATACTGTATGCTGTGGTTTTACTCTGGTGTCCGTTCATGCCTGAAATAATGCTAAGAGGGGCACCTGAGGTCCTTGTCCAACAGTACAGTATGCTCAGCATGGATTATATGCCTATTCCGCAAAATTTGGAGCAAATTTCCATTCATGGTGAATCTCATTCGTGGGGTCCCACACGGGGTTTTGGAATATCCATCATGAGTTTACTGGTAAATATGGGAAAATTTCACCAATATGACCTTAACTGTGTTGACTGCAACCCATAAAACTGACCTTCTTTAAGACAACAAATGTTACTTCTTCTTTCAAGGCCTGGAATACAGATAAGTACGAAGCACCAGAACAAGTTAGTAGAAGTTACTTCAATTTAGGTGTAGATGGTCTAACTACTTAAAGTTATGGAGAAAAATAACGACAGTTATTTAAGTGACAAGAAAGCAGCTAGAAAATCGTACGAAGATGAAAGAAATAGGTTGGAGAAGGAATTTACACGAGTTAGTAAAAGAAAAGTTGTATTGATGTTTTTTTTGAAAAATTACTGAGTAATTGATTGATTGATTGATTGATTTTCCAATAAAACCGAAAAGGAATTTAATGGATTTGCTGTTATTTTAGTACAATCATGTACGTTAGAATTTGATTGATTGAATAATTTTTTTTTTTTGGTATTTATTTATTTCTTTATCATTCAAGAAAATTTAAAATTTTGTTTAATTTATGTCCCCTTTTACAATTTGGTGTAAATATTTTACAGATCAAAGATGAGGTCCAGAAAAACAAACTTGATTACACCAAATGTGTTGATAAAGTAAGAGTGGAACGTGCCAAATATGAAGATGCAAATGCAAAAGGTATTTTATTTTATAATTCATACAAAAACGATAATATTCTATATATGGTTCCCGGTTTATGAACTATAAAATTCATGTCAGAAAGGTAACCAGCTAGCTTACATAAGGTTGGTGGTTCTACTCAGGTTATTAAAGCTTGTGTCTAAAATAATGTGAGGGGACTCTGAGGTCTTCCTTCACAAATAAAGCGGAAAGTCACTTCTGTAATAATGTCTGGAGGGGCATCTTGACCTTTTCCTCTACAAGTAATAGCATATGACAATATAAACAAACCTTTAACATTTAAAAAAAAAATGTTTTGGTAATACTTCCGTCTGTAAAAGTTTAATTTTCTCCAATTGACTTGGTTGCCTGTTGGTGTAAAATTTCCTTGTTTTAATTGGTTGTAATTTAAGATTTTAAGTAGAAGTTTTGCGAAAGTTGAAGTGATTTGTTGGTCATTTAATTAAATTCCTTCATTCTTCAAAAAAAACAACAACTACTTTATGCAAAGTTTGAGTGTCAGTGGTTTTGTAAACCTTGGGGTCACAGGACTTGTGACCTGGGTTGATGTGAAATTTTTCTGTAATTATTGAGTCAAATAGTTAATTGTTTTTTCACATCTGATACAGATATCATGCTGGATTAGTAGTCATGTCACTTGCTGAGAAATTTGTAGTTACTGGTTTGTTATCCAGGAAAGCCGGTTAGGTTGACCTATCACCTAGAGATGACCAAAACTGTGTCAGAATCATCCTAAAAACCAAACAGACCAACTGTACACATTTGCAAATTAGTGCTAAATTTGGTCTGTTGCTTTGATAGTTTTTTGAAATTTGCTCCATTTAATCCAGCAATAAGTACTGAAGAATTTATACACCCTTAGCTAAACTTAGTGTTCTTTAGTGCTGATGTCAAGCCACTAGTCAGTAGATTAAGCCACATATCCATATAGACTATCTCTGTAAATAAGATCTTTCTTTTGACATACTTTGATTTCACCTTGACCTTAAAATGCTAAAATGTTATTGTGACCTTGATCTTTTGAGGTCAAATTTACAAAATTCCTATTTGAGGAGTACAGTGTTTGTATGAACAACAGTAATATGAATAATCTTGTTTCTTTTTGTTATCAATGCTGATTTTTGCTGTGAAATCTGTATACATTTTTTGTACATGTTTATTGTAAATTGTTGTAAGTATTTGTTGATCTTATTTGAAATCTGTATACATGTTTAAAGTAAATTGATGTAAATAATTTATTTATCTACATGTAAGTGACAAGTACTTTGTTCAATGAAATATACATGTACAGTGATGAAAAGCAATATAATATAAAGTAATGGAAACATTTAAGGGACTACCACTTGACCTATGTGTCATTGAGGACATTATTTATTCTATAATCATTTACATTTTTTGAAGCGAGATATAAATGATCACTATTAAATACATTATTGTCACCTTAGTGCAGTAATGGGTTAACTTCTTATATAATTTGATATGAGTTAAACCATTACAGCACTACAGTGGTGATATACATAATATTGATCATTTGTATTTCACTTCAAAAATGTATATAATTATAGAATAATATGACAATATGTTTGTTATTTATATATGATAAAATATATATGATATTTAAAATACAGTGTATGTTCAGTCATAAAATACACTGATAGCTGGGGAATGTAGGCAATTTAATGGCCACAATTGTTTGATATTCGATATAAACTTGATAGTATAGATTTTATAGGCTGTCTGATATTATATTTGTAAAAGTGCATTTAGGTAGATATCAAAAAAACACTTCATTTGATCTAGGGTTCGAAAATAGAATATGAACATGGTTTTGTCATATAAACTTCAATATTGATTATAATTTTATTTTTTTATTTTTTTTCAAGATTGTTTTTAAAATCTATGTATGTAATACTGTATGCTTGTAACATTGATTCTTATACTTTGTTTTATTCACACATTACCTATCGTTAGTGTGTCTTTTCGTTTTAGAACAATTCTTTTACTTTGTATCAGTCCCACATCACAGAATGATAATGTGTCTTTTAAAAAACAAACAAACAAACAAAAAACAAATAAACAAACAAAAAACAAACAAACAAAATGCTGCTAACAGTTTGAAGATTTAAAGACATTTATGTTTTATTTATAGGTTTCATTTTTTTTTTTTTTTTTTTGGAAAGTCCGCATACTCATCTGGAAGGCAGTTAAAAAAAGTAGAAAGCTAAAAAAAGGTTGCTTACACGTTATTTTCCTCTTCCCAAATTAATTGATATTTAATGTACTTCCTGATCTTAGAGGACACTTTGTCATTACAATAATATAAAAAACAGTACGCTATTCCGTACTATGACCTCGTCATGTTTATAATAAACAGTTAGTTGCTGTTAAGTGCTTAGTGATGAGCAATTACTAATGTCGTTAGATCTGTTATAGGCAAGATAAGTAGATCTTGGAAGGTGAACAATGCATGGTTACATCCTTTGATCACGATTTTTTGTAACGATTTAATAAAAAAAAAAAATTAAAATTTTTTAAGTGTCATCATGACAATCAATGTTACTAACTTTTACTTTTTTTAGACATACTTAAGTGAACAATTACGTTAAGTCGTAACATGCTTGAACCGAAAGTATAAATCATTTGCAACCAGTATAGACCAATCTGACCCAACCAACAATCTTGAAATTCATTATAACTGATAAGTAGGTATGGGAAGGTGAACAATGCAAACTTCAAGTCGTTTTCTGAAATGTTTTATAAAAAACAGAATGTGATAATAATGTTATTTGCCACCAGTTAGACAATTAACTGAATTATCATATTGAAATTTATTATGATTGATTGTTCTATGTCTGCAGATGATGTGACCATAACATTTTTTCAATTATTGTACATATAGAACTAAATGTATAGTTTAAGATTTAATGGTACATTAAAAACGAAGGATTTAAAAAAATGATCAAACAAAATTCAAGTGTTAAGAAACAGACCATAATTTTGATACTTATCTCAAAACTAGGTCAAACAAATAAAACTAGGCATACAAATAAAACTAGGCAATACAAATAAAACTAGGCCATACAAATTATGTAATTCCAACTTACAGGTGTTAAGAAAATTTGTATTCTATCTTGTTCCCTGCGGTCTGGAGACCACAGGGTATTGGTACGCGTTTAACTTTTGAGGCATGGAGGAGCACGTGACCTGTTTTCGGTACATGGAGGAGCATGTGATCTGTAAACCGTACATGATTGGTTAATTGACCTTTTCGAAACCCTAGCTAAATACCGTTTGCCAGTACGTTACGGATTTACCTGTAAACACTTTCAATATGATCTACATAAATAACCGAGGTATATCGAGTGAAAAAATGCGAGTTGCTTCCCTTACCTTCGAGTAAAATCGATATCGCTTATGCTAAAACAATACTAAATAAGCTGTTTTTAAACCGCTAGTTTGTTGTGATTAAATGTCCGATTTTGAAATGTATTACACCAATAGAAAACTTTGGATCTTAGCTTCGTCACTGTATATAATTCAACACATCTTTGGACTTCAAAGTATTTTAATTATTTGTTAAACCTCCCATATGTCAGACCATTTTACATACGATTTATACAGTGAGATACGCAATCCGTTATCTTTACTCGAAATTCTACTGATATGAATAGCCAGTCGTCTGCTAGTTCTGAAAGTGTTTATCGGTGTTTATTTCTAATTTTCTATAATTATTTTACCGTTAAAGTTGGAAAAAACTTGAATGATATGTTTGAAAATTATCAATGTTTCTTTAATATCTATCTCAAACTTTACAAACAATAAATTGTTTATACTGAAAATCTACAAAATTAAGATATTCGTAGTGGCATCAGCCATAATAAATAGAGATATTTTCTGCATAAACTTGTGTGTTTACTTTATTTATTTTTTGTTCGGAATTATTCATAAAATGAAGGTGTATTTTTAAAATCATTTTCTTAAAAAGAAATAATTGTTTTATGCTCGACCTTCTCCGGTCTTCAATGGTCACCAGTTTCCAAAGACCTTCTTCCATAGTGATCGTTTATTCAACTTTACCCCTGATAAAAACGTTTATTTATTCCACCCCCCCCCCCCTCCCAAATAATGTTGAAAATAGTTAAAAGAAATATCTTTATATATATCATTAAAATGTTCACCGCAGGAAACCATTTTACTTGTATAATTATTGTTATTCTTCTTTTTCTTTGTTACTGTAAAATCGGAAGGCCGTACCGAAAGTAAGTACACATGTTGTATTTTTAGCTCACCAGAGCACAAAGTGCTGAAGGTGAGCTATTGTGATACACCTGTGTCCGGCATTCAGCACTTTTACTTTAACAACAGCTCCTTCAAAATGATGAAACTATGCAGGAATGACCCTTGGGTTGTTTTGTATAAAAATTGTTTAAACGGTTCTGGTCTGCTGAACAAGATGGCTGCCAGATCCAGGCTTTCAAGCGGGCCCTACTTTTCCTATTTTTCCTACTTTTCCCTACTTTTTTTGTTTGACCCCTACTTTTCCCTACTTTTTTTTTAAATGCCCTACTATCCCTACTTTTTAAAGAAAAAAGCTTGAGGATAATTGATTAAAAAACCAGTATAAGTAGTAGATTGATTTTGATATAATCTTTATCTTAAATTAAATAAGAATCCGATGCTAGTTTAATTGTAGGAAAAAGTTGATGGAAGTAGGTCATCAGTGGTGCAAGAGGGGTTCCATGATGAGGATGGTTTTAGCTTACATGGCAGAATCAGCGACTTTAGGTGAGTTTGCTTATAAAGAAATATTACTTAGTGTTCAATTATTTTTTATGTTTTTGTACACAGACTAGCTTCTCAATTGTTTCATTTCAAAATTATATTATGTTTTTGTACACAGACTAGCTTCTCAATTGTTTCATTTCAAAATTATGATATGTTTTTTGTACACAGACTAGCTTCTCAATTGTTTCATTTCAAAATTATAATATGTTTTTGTACACAGACTAGCTTCTCAATTGTTTCATTTCAAAATTATAATATGTTTTTGTACACAGACTAGCTTCTCAATTGTTTCATTTCAAAATTATAATATGTTTTTGTACACAGACTAGCTTCTCAATTGTTTCATTTCAAAATTATAATATGTTTTTGTACACAGACTAGCTTCTCAATTGTTTCATTTCAAAATTATAATATGTTTTTGTACACAGACTAGCTTCTCAATTGTTTCATTTCAAAATTATAATATGTTTTTGTACACAGACTAGCTTCTCAATTGTTTCATTTCAAAATTATAATATGTTTTTGTACACAGACTAGCTTCTCAATTGTTTCATTTCAAAATTACAATATGTTTTTGTGCACAGACTAGCTCCTCAATTGTTTCATTTCAAAATTATAATATGTTTTTGTACACAGACTAGCTTCTCAATTGTTTCATTTCAAAATTATAATATGTTTTTGTACACAGACTAGCTTCTCAATTGTTTCCCAATGATACTTATGCTAAGGGACAATACAGACTAGCTTCTCTATTGTTTCATTTCAAAATTATGATATGTTTTTGTACACAGACTAGCTTCTCAATTGTTTCCCAATGATACTTATGCTAAGGGACAATACATGCCAACATCTTTGAGCATATATAGATTTTAGGCAATGTTTGGCATATTGGCAAGTATTGAAGTTGCTCACTGTGATCATTTTGTCTTGAATTTTCATTGAATGAAAGATACTGGAAAAATGTAGTGAGTGTTTCTGAAAAACATGTATGCTTTAATTAGATAGAATTTGATAGCTTTAATATGGTAGGGGATTAGGAATCTTTATCTTATAACAGATAATTTAAGAATAACTAACTGTGTGTTTAGGCTTTCAGTGTGCCAATTATTAGTAATAACCATTAAAGATGTGAGAGATTGTTGTTACATCCAAAGTTTTTGCTCTCTATCTTGAAATATATATATATATAATATGGCATAAATACTCATTTATCTGAGACCTACTTACATTTCTCGTAATTAAGTGTCATTAAGTTTTTTTTAAATTCCATTTTACTAACAATTTATTATTTCAGGTCCATTAATTTATAAAAATTAACTTCACAATGCCACATGGACAATGCATGTTAATGTATATGCTTTGCTCTGTAGTTGTGTGCATCTATTTATTTGGTAGCAGGCTTTACTATACTATTATCTATAGTTCTGCAATTAATACATTATGAAGCGTAAACTCTTGCTTTGATTTGTCAGTTTTGCATGTACTAACTTTGCATACTAACTGCTTGTGTATATATCTTAAAATTTACTTTTGGTTTTTACAAGTACATGTATCTATTTTGCATGCCCATGTAAACTCCATGCATATCTAGGATGCTAGTAAACCTTTGCCTTTTTTACATTTATTCCTTTTCCTTTTCTAGTGTGTTATAATGCTAGTTAAAAAATCATGTTTTAACACCTATCCTTGTTCTAGTCTGTGTTTCACATATTATGCTAGCCATGTTTTTGCAAATAACATTTTTCTTGCTTGTATTTTTTAACAACCATTCTATCTTAAATAAGGTTTTAACACATTTCCTGTTTCTAGTCTGTGTACAAAAAACATGCTAACTTAATGTTTAATGTCACTAATAGTCTGTATTCTGACATATTTATTGTTTGGAATTGGATCTAATACAAAAAATACCAATTCCAGGTTCATGTCCAGACACTGGTGACTGGTTTCCTAAATGAAGAAAATGTCATGGATATTAGCTGATAAGGGTCTGTATTTGCTTTTGCATCAACTTTGGAAAATAGGTGAGTAGAGAGTCCTTCTTTCCCTACTTTTGGGCTCTGAAAATCCTTACTTTTCCTTACTTTTTTAATTTCCTACTTTTATCCCTACTTTTTTGTTATTGGCCACTTGAAAGCCTGCAGATCTGAAAATAAAAAAAAACCTTTAAATGACATCTTCTCAAGCTATTTGGCAGATTTTGATGAAACTGTACAGCAATGATCATTAGGTAGTCCTTTACAAAAATTGCTTGTAATCAATCCTGTCTGATGAACAAGGAATATACTGGTAATTAAATCTTATCCATGTAAACCATGTCCTCTGGTGAGCGATTCAGAGCCATTGTGGCTCTCTTGTTTGTGTAATCTTTGTATGTTGTATGTAAACTTCTGCAAATAAATATCTACCATATATTGTTATCTTATATATTATGTTATAACAAATTGTATTATAACTATAGAAGAATAGATGATTTTAGATATGTTCTTATAAAGAAATAAAAGAAAGATTTAACAAGAGGTTTTTAGTTGAAAAAAAAATTAATCAAGATAGCTTTTTAATGCTTGAACCTGGACCTTTTGAGCTCCAGGTAAAACAGGGAACAAGTTGAAGTGTGCAAAACAGAACTATGTGTTTATCTGTCTGTTTCTAGGTATAAATGCCCAGAACAAGTCAATGGGAACCAGAGCTTTTTATATGTTTTTTATGTGTGCAAGTAAAGCCTGGAACAAGTATGAATGTGCCAAAATAGAAATATTTGTATGCTTTATGTAAATTATGTTTGTAGGAAAAGCTGGGAATAAATTTCAGAACTGTAAAATTATGAAAATTTGTGTTCATCCTGTTAGTAACAGTGAAATAAAAATATTCATAATACTCTTTCCATTTGTAGGTAGAGCTGGTAACATGTTTAGAAAAAAATTTGAATGATTTAGAAAGTGCAAAATAGAACTAGGTGTAATGTTTTTGTTTGTAGGTAAAACTTGGGGGGAAAAAAGAAGAAAAAAAGATAAAAAATTTAATGTTTGAGGGGTAAAAGCCAGAACAAGTAAAAAGGTGTAAATTATGACAATTTGTTTGCTTTCTACTTGAAGGTTAAAAATGTGGAAAATGTGAATGATTTAGAAAGCACAAAACAGAACTAGGACTAGGTGTATTCTTTAAAATTGGGAAACAATTTTTAAAAAAAAATGTAAATGAACTTTATATGCTTTCTACTTGAAGGTAAAGCTGGGAACAAGTTGGAAAGTGCAGAACAGAACTATATGTATTGTTTCTCTCTGTAGGTAGAGCTGGGAACAAATTAAAAAATTGTGAATGACTTAAAAAAGAAAAAAATGAACTGTTTTTGATAGGTAGATAAGTTATTGATGTATACATTTTAAGACATTTACATGTTTGAAGGTAAAGCCGGGAACAAGCTAGAAAGTGCCAAACAGAGCTATGTACAGGCTAGTGTGAAGTTACACAAACTACATAACAAATACATTCTCTCGCTATGTGAACTAAAGAGCCATCAAGAACATTATAGCAACAAAACTTTACCATATTTCCTGGACCATCACCAGGCCAACCAAGAGATACTTGTTCAACAATGGTAACACACATTTTTTTAACATGTTTAATTATTAGGAAAATATATAATGTCACTTTAGTGCAGTAATAAACTTACTCCGGAATTAAGAATATTTTGGGTTTTTGCTCTCAAATCCGAGGGTACAAACAAAGTTTACTTGGAAGATATATTGCCACCTTAACCAGGGCCAGCAAAATCTGATTTTGACTTACTAGTCCATTTTTCTCTGAAGCATTTCTTAACTTGACCGTATAACAGCTATACAGTAAATTCTTGAAAATTTCCACTTGTCCATACAAGCTCTGGGATAACCTTGGCAATATGGACAATTGATTTTGCTGCCCCTGCTTTAAGGCAGTATTAGACTTACTCTGGAATTAAGAATAGTTTGGTTTTTACCCAGCTTATCCGGAGGAACAAACAAACTTTTACAATTACAGCTTTGAAGATGAGGGCAACAGGTTGGAAAAATTATATTGTGACAGATAGTCTACTGTGAAACAGTAAAAGTATTAAAAAGTCTACTGTGAAACAGTAAAAGTTTGTTTGTGTTTAACATGTTAAACATTTTAAAAATGAAAACATTAATTTTGTATTTTGATTGATGTATTTTGTTGAAATTTGGGCATGAGGCCTGTGTTACACAAATAATTAAACTATCTAAAATATAACTTTAATTATTTCAGCAAAGATTTTCTAGAAGAGTTCCAGAGTTTGACAACATTCTCTACAAAAGATCATATCGCTGCCTACCAGTCTATAGAAAATGCCGTACAAGACATCGTACCTGAGAAAGAATATACAGAGGATTTTGCCGTTAAATACAAGTATGATTAGTTTTCCCATAATGCCAAGCCAAAAAAAAATTGTTCCATTTCGGGTCTCCCTAAAGTCCCTTAATTTTAGCTCGACTATTCAAAGAGTAAGAGCCGTTTTTATGCTCACCCAGACATTGGCATTTGTGCCGCCGGCATACTTTGGTTAGATTTTTCGTGTAAGTTAGTATCTCCAAAACTACTAAAGGAAATTGGTGGAAACTTCACACTTTTGTTCCCTATGATTATCTAACATAATTAGTATAGGCCCCATAATTGAGTT
This sequence comes from Ruditapes philippinarum, assembly GCF_026571515.1. NCBI lineage: Eukaryota > Metazoa > Mollusca > Bivalvia > Venerida > Veneridae > Ruditapes > Ruditapes philippinarum. The sequence continues at coordinate 218,928 of NW_026854185.1, read as the reverse complement.
ACCTTTATTACAGAGTGATGCCTCTTTTCTTACTTTCAAGTTCTTAGAATAGTCTAGCATGCTGTTCTACTAGCAGCTTTTGTTACATTCCAACTCAAGAGATTTATTTTTGCCTCTCCGACTTTTCAAAAAAAAAAATCTGTACAATATATATGTAAGATTTTGAACTTTTGCAATGTTACTTAATTTTAGGATAATTCTTACTATCAAAAACTCATGACTGAGGCAATTTATAAGACATTTTTTACAAAATCCAAAATAAGTGGTGGTATTTACAAAAATGATAAGAATAAAAAAGAATACACCTTAATATATAATTTATATAGGTAAAATAATTATGCTATATCGAAGGCTTTGTGCAATATGGCTGTATCTCATATGACATATAAAAAGGAGTTACATCATTTTTGAACCAAGCAGAAGCTGGTGATATGTCTTTAAGATTTGTTTGTTATATTTCTATTATACAAACAGAGTCTTCAAGGTTTACATGTTCCTATTTTGGTAATTTAAGCCTCTAATTTTATAGAAAAACTAGGAAGTTGTAAATATTCTGAAGCTATGTTAGGAAGTCATGCTGATTAGGGGTATATCTGATTTCATATTAATACAGTTATATATAAAACTGTGTTATTTATAGTGGTAGATAATTGTAGATGTAATTTTAATATGCTTATTTACTTCCTGAATGAAACATGAAACTTTTATATAACAAAGATGTTACCACATGATAGAAATAGATTATAAATAGTGATAAAATATGTCAAAATCAGGGACACTGGTGCTAAAAATAGATTGTTACATAACTATTTCTATATACATAAAGTAAAAAAAAAAAAAAAAAAATACATGGAGTATGCATACTAAATTGTTTACATTTTGCTATCTTTTCAATATGTTACTGCAAAATCAATGCTACTTTCCTCAGCTGTTAAATATATTACGTGCTCTAAAATCCATTATTAAAACATTACTACACCCATGTTTGACATTTGTAAAGTATTTAACAAATATGGATTTCTGAGGCATAATGTCCCTTTAATTTAAACCTTACGTATGTGAAGTTTGGGGATGTGAAATTTAAGAATCCCAGTAGGAAAAAAAGAATTCCCAAATTAGTTGATACTTGTACCCTTTTGTAAATGAAAGGGAAAATGATGCCTGTCTTGATATAGATATTTTTACTAACTCTAATTATCTCATCGGTACGTTACAGATCGGACCCATTTACACCAGTGACAATAGACTTTGATGGTAAAATACTAGACGATTATCAGGGAACATTAGTACCGAACCGTCTCGCTGTTGACGATTTTACACAAGAATCACTGGAATCACAGTATGTATTTTTCTGTAATGTTTACATGTGTATATATATATAGACAATATTGCATTTACTGAATTTATTGAACAAGCTGAATAAAGAGATACACGAGCCTCTAGGGAGCGTAATATTATTTTATTAATCAAATTTAATAAATTCAGTATTGAACATATTCAAATATAATATTCTTTTTCTTTTCATACACAAAATAAAGACTGTTTAAATTGAAAAAGAAGCTTAAAGTAGATTATAGTTTGTACATTTTGAAAAATCTGTTGACACAATTGCCGTACACCAAGTTGTTAATATCATCCTTGTGACATATGCATTTGACTGTCCTGTATGTTTTATAGGGTATTAGTATGAAGCATGTTTTAATTATGATTTGAGCCGTGTCATGACAAAACCAACATAATGGGTTTGCGATCAGCATGGATCCAGACTTGCCTGCGCGTTTGTGCAGTCTGATCAGGATCCATGCTGTTCGCTATCAGTTTCTCTACTTGTAATAGGGATTGTAAGCGAACAGCATGGATCCTGATCAGACTGCGCAAATACGCAGGCTGGTCTGGATCCATGCTGGTCGCAAACGCATTATGTTGGTTTTGTTGTGACGCGGCTCATTTGTGTTTTATTGAAAATTATTGCAGAAAACAAACACTGTCCGAAGAAATAGATAGTATAAAGAAACAGCTACAAGATTTAGAATCGGAAAAAAAAACGTCGGCAGACAGAGTAAGGGATCTACGTAAGGACATGTCAAAGTTGTCTCATGAAGAAATGTCTGAGTAAGTGTAGTATTTGTGTGGAGCAGAGATAATATTTTCGGGGTGCCAAGTACAGCATTTTTTTTATTGGATAGGGAAGGAATTTTGCGGGGGATGGGGGGTTGCACGGACAGTATTTTTGTATGGGATAGGAAAGGAATTTTTGTGGTGGGTCAAGGACAATATTTTTGTATGGGATAGGGGAGGAATTTTTGTTGGGGGTAGGGGGGGGGTGCAAGGACAGTATTTTTGTATGGGATAGGGAACAAATTTGTGTTTGGGGTGGGGGTGCAAGGACAGTATTTTTGTTTGGGATTGGAACAGTATTTTTGTGTGGGGGCGGGAATGGGGAGTAGGATAAAATTTTGGCAACATTCCCCTTCCTCAATGTTTGTTTTTTTCTCTTCACCTCTGGCATAATTTCTTGAAAGTAAACAAAAAATATAAGTTAAAGGAGGGCACCAATCCCCTGTTTACAATATATACATTCTTGCCTACTGATCCAAAATAGGGAGTATAGAAGGTTTTGAAAAAATAAAAAGAGTAGTCCAAAGTAATGCTGGTCTTTTGCTGTTGTGAAGTAAATTTTAAAACAAAATGCCTTGTTTTGAGGTAACATTAAGAACAATTTTTATCAGATAAACTCAGGGAAAATTAAAAACAAACAATTAATCTTTTTTTTGGATCAATGTCAAAACTTGGATCAATTGCTTTATTTTTGTTTTATTATCTGCCTACGAATGATCACAAGGAAAATTAAAAATAGACCATAAACATATTTTTAGATCAAGATCAAAACATGGATCAATTGCTAAATTTTAGAAAACAATTATTGTGTAATTTATCGAACTTTTCATGTTTATTTCATTTTACTTCCTGTTTTAAAGTTTCACTATGTTGTATACTATGGCTGTTACATGTAGGAAGAAAAGGTTAATAAACTGATTTGCTACCCCAAGATATATAAAAATATCAACAGGCACATGGGTACAAGTTTTCAGAATTTGCCTGAAGATCAGGCTTTTTATACTTCTGGAAACACTCTTTAACTATATAAATCTAATTAAAATACATGTAATGCTTATTTCAGGGTTTTCAGGTTTTCAGAAATTTTGAACTTTCACCCATGTGTACAAAAGTATTTATTCAGTCCATATTTTTAGATTTTACCTAAGTTTGATGAATGATTTTGTCAAGGTTGAAAAAAAGGACATGTCAATTTAAGATAATTAGCATAGTTAGGCTTAAAGTGGCATGTCTGTTTTTATTTAAAAAATTGAAAATGAACTCAAAAGTAAAATGTTGTGAAGTGAACAAAGAAATTAGTTTCCGTATTGCAATCAGCACTTACAATATATGTAAATCATCTAAAAGAGGTCAAAATTAGCAAGCAATATGCCTTATTGCTTTAGTAACGTAGTAGATATATTGTGATAAATACTGCAAAAAGGATCATTAATTGTACATAATATGTTAATTATTATATAACTAATTACTTTTATAAAATCATCGTACATCTTTCTCAAGTTTAATCGTCTTGAAATATTTTTGGCTCATTTGGAGGCATGTAACTTCAAGTTCTTTTTTAAAAAAATTTTTTTAACATTTTAATTTTTGTATCGCAGGTACCTTGAGAAGCGTAAACAGTTTGAGGAGCTGAAGAAAAAGATAGCCGAGCTGGAAAGTAACATGGCAACGAAAGCTGATCTTATCAAGATAATCGAAGAACCGCTAAATAAATTAGGTGATGGCACGCCTCCGGCAGCTCTCGATATACCAGATATTTCCCTAGACAATGTGGTATGTTTTACTGTTGTCATGACATTTTTGTACGAATTACGGCCTCCGTAGTTGAGGCATTAGAGTCGATGTTTTCTTATCCAGTTACCTCTCTGGCGTTGGTTCGATCCCCAGGCCCCGTGTTCACTAACAAAAGATCAGGCCCGGCTTTCACTAACATTCTCAAAGTAAAAATCTCAGCTCAAATCTGAGATTTTTCTCAAATCAGAAATTGAGATTGAGATTTTTCTCAGTTTGGCTTTCACTAAAAAATATTGAGAAAAATCTCAACTTAAGATTTGAGATTTTTCTCAGATATATTGAGACAAGGTTTGGCTGTCTCAGATTATGTCTCAGTGAAGCTAAATTATTATTTTTAGGGGTATTTTTACTTTTTGCATGGTTATTTTGATAAATAAACATAATTTGACCTTTTTGGCAATTAAATTCCTATGATTTTCATATATTTAGTAATATATTGACTGATTATTGTGGGTGACATCATGCGCTCTAATTCATGACGTCATGAAATTATGACGTCACAATAATCATACTAAAAATGATGTTGTTTTCTTTTGATGTACATTCATTCTTGATAACTCATTTTCATACATGTAAGCATTCAAATATTCACACATTTGCAATTGCTTTTTGTTTTTTTTTGTCATTGTTTCTTGTTGTTGTTCTTTTTAAATAAAACAAAAAAATATAGATCTTCTTAATGTAATAAATATACAAAACATTTCCCTGTTGCGTCATCTTACATCAAAACAGCAACTATATTAATATATACATGATATACTACGTAACAAAAAGGAACACTCTATGTTTTAGTCATAGAAGCCCATCAACAATGTACATTAAGATAGCGCTTATGTCTTGAGAAAAAAAAACAACAGTCTCAGTTGAGAAAAATCTCAACTGTTGAGAAAAAGTTTAGTGAAAGCCAACTTGAGAGTTTTCTCAAGTGAGATAAAATCTCAGTCAATATTGAGACAATCTCAAGTTGAGATTTATCTCAGTTTGAGAACGTTAGTGAAAGCCGGGCCAGGATCAGCATCTCCCCTTCTAATCCAGTTACCTCTCTGGCGTGGGTTCGATCCCCGAGAGATGCTCTGGTAGTTTAGCATGGAGGAAGGTAGTCTAGTACTGGTTTAACTCACCAGGAACGATGGTTAGGAAACTACCCGCCTATATGACTGAAATACTGTTGGGAAAAGGCGTAAAATGAAACAAACAAACAAATTACTGCACAATTACTTTTAGCTCAACTTCTCATAAAATAGGAAGAGCAATTGTACTCACGTTGGCGTCGTTATCATCATCGGCATGGCCATCACACTTTGGTTAAACTTTTGCCTGCAAAATTGGTATCTCCAAATCGAAAGAAGGGGATGGGTTGAATTTTTTTTACATTCTTATTTGAAATCACAGGTAGTCACTGTGCAAGGCCCATAACTCTAACATGGATTTTGGATAATGACCCTTGTTGAACTTGGACAAATCTACATTATCCAGGCTCTTGTTTCTCTATCAAGCACTGAGAATAGTCGAGCACGCTGTCTTACTGACAGCTCTTGTTTAAAGTAACATTTGTTATAGCAAGAATCTGGAACAGTTTATTTGTAGTTTAACGAATTTCAGTATCAAAAAGCAAATAGTGAGCTACAAATAGCAAAGGGTCTGGTTAGACTGTCCCTTCTGTTTCCTGCAGGTTAAAGGAACACCAAAGGCCTAAAAATATAAAATTTGAAAATCTTACAAATATCAAGTAAATCTCTTAAAGCAAAGGATAACAAGGAAATATTCTTAAACCTAAATTGAAAATTGATTTTTGTGCAATTCTTTGCCGGAAAATGCATGAAAAACCGGTCATTTTGCATAATTAACTAATTATTCTTAAAAAATGGGGCAATGGAATGACTTGAAAATTTTCACACAAGTTAATTGGTCCAGACAGTCGTCAATTGGTTTAACAAATCTTGAAAAAAAAATATTCCAAGTGAGGTCAAGTCATCAGTCCTATGTGGATTTTTAACCAGGTTTTCAGAAGGAATAAAACTGGTTATGAGATTGAGGTATGTCGCTGGGCGGACAGGAGGGCGGGCGTAAACAATTTATTCTGTGCGCAACTCCTCCTACATTTCTCAAGGGATTTTGAGGAAACTTTCACAGAAGCTTTGTCATCAAGTGCCCTTGCGCATGTAGTCGGGGTTTTGTGATTTGATAATTATTGACCTTTTTATGGCCCTTTGTTGTGTTTTTCTTATACCGGTATGGAATATATAGTGAACATTTGACCTTATTAAGGCCCTTTGCTTTTTTTGTTTTATGGAATAAATAGTGAACAATGTTTTCTAAGCAAAAACCTTCAGTGAAATGTTTTTGCTGAAAACCTGGTTTCAACACATTGCGATGTTTTTTGTCTTTAAATGTTTAAACTTTTTAACATTTTTTTTCAGTCCACTCACAGTGGCGGTGACGAGAAGAATAGTAAATTGAAAATGTTTAAAAATCTCAAGAAGATGAACCCTTTAAGATTGATGCGGGAAAAAAGCCAGATAGAGAACGGACAGAAAGAAGACGGTCCACAAAATTACGAACAACAAGAAACACACCCTTCTTCCAGTGTGGATTCCGGTTTTGCGGTACGTTCATGACATTCCTTGTATACACTCATATTATGTTTGTCTCAGTTGGGTTTGAATCCCGTTTGAAAAACACTTCAGGTTCCTTCATAGGAAATAGCTATCCAGCTAGTTTACAGAATGTTGGTGGTTCGATTCTATTCATTTGCTAGTTTTGTGCCTGAAATTATGCACACAATGGGGCACCTAAGATCTGGTTTAAACTAGTATAGCTAAAAAGTTTCAATATGACCTATAGAGTGGTTTTAATTATACTGTGTATATTTATTATATTTTCATTGCCATAACTTCTACAAAGATGCATGTAAATTATAATAAATGAGTACTGTGTTAATATGTTGTAGACATTTATTTCCAGTGCTGGGTAAAATGAATTGATTATCATAGTGCTTTGTTAGGTTATGCATACATTTACTCATTTCTATGTATACATAATGCATAGTTTAGTGCTGTGTGATAGAATTGCATATTTCGATGCTGTGTAAGTAAAGATTATGTAATTTTGTTGCTGTGTATTTTGCTTAATGCAAATTTTAATACTGTGTGATGCATATTTTGGTTAAAGTCGAAAATAATGCTGTGTAAATAAATATATCAATAATGTGTGAATGAATGAATGAATGAATGACGAAAGTAAGGAAGGAAGGAATGAAGGAAGAAAGAAAGGAAAGAAGGAAGGAATGAATGTATTTATACTTCAGTACTGTGTAGATGAATATTTCAGTGCTGTGTTAATTGAAATACTTGTATTTTAGTGCTGTGTTATTTGAAATACTTGTATTTTAGTGCTGTGTTAATTGAAATACTTCTATTTTAGTGCTGTGTATAAGTTAAGTATATATATTACAGTCTTGTTCAGCATCACCTGCTAAAAAGTTAGAAGATGAAGAATGGTTCCACGGAGTTTTACCGCGAGAGGAAGTTCAGCGTCTGCTGTCAGACGACGGCGATTTCCTGGTGCGAGAGAGCAAGAATAAACGTACCAATGAAACGCAATATGTACTGTCGGCCTACTGGCAGGGATACCGTCATTTCATCATACAGTTTCAGGAGGTATATTGCTTTAATCCTGTTTGCCTTATATTTTAACCTTTAAAGGGACTTGACCAGGGTTTTTTTATGCCCCCGCCCGCTATATAATGGCTGGGGGATAACGTTTTACCCTGTTCCGTCATTCTGTCAATCTGTCCTTCCGTCATCCCGTCATCATCAATTTTCGTTCATTATCTTAGTAACCGTTGCACACATTCAACTCAAATTTGACATATGGATATATCATAAGAAAATTCAGGTCAAGTTACAATTTGGTCATGGTCCGATGATTTTTGGCAGAGTTATGCCCCTTTCACTTTGAAAATATGAAATTTTCAGTTTCGGTTTATTATCTCCCCAAAGGTATTACACATTCAACTCGCTAATGTAAACAAACAAAAAATGAATTTTCCTGTAGCTGCGCCTCCAAGACACACTTACTGAAAAACGGGAATAACATTGACGTCGATAAATCATTTCAATTTGATATAACCTGGATAGTAGCACTGGTTGATTAAAGCTGATTTACTAAAATAAGTTCTTTCAAAATTTGAAAAAAGCTACGATTTCAATGGAAAAAAACTTATAGGCTATATTAGTTAATTATTCAAGGCTAATCTCTCAGTCAACATACATATTATTTTTATAAATAATTTTGTCAGCCTTGATAATGATAATGATTATGATTCATTTTTTATAAAAACAATTATTCTGTTGTTTTTCTTTTTGAAAAATGTACATTTCACCTAACTTGTAATTGTTTACACCTTTTCTAATTATTTTTCATAAAATGAATTTGTTTATTAATAAATTTGTTTTTATTTTCTTTTAAAAATAAAGGGAGGTAATAGGAAGAAGTACATATGTTAATTTCTTGATATTCTAAGATTTAAAAAAAAATCTGGCTGTATTTTTTGAATATCAGTATTAAAGAGAACAATAATTGAAACATATTTTAGATATTTTGCTTACATTAAAACTTTATTTTTTTTATTATATTTACAAATATATATATTTCAAGTTGTCAGATGATCAGGGACCCATCATATGAGACCTCATTGATTGAGGTATTTTTGGCTGCCTGTATGATAGGGCATACTTAGAAGCTTCTGTGTGTGGTTATTATACCCCCACAAACGAAGGTTAGGGGGTGTATATAGGAGTCAGCTCAGTCCGTCAGGGGGGTATATAGGAGTCATCTCAGTCCGGGGGGGTATATAGGAGTCATCTCAGTCCGTTGGTCGGTCCACATCATGGTTTCCGGACGGTCGGTCCACATCATGGTTTCCGGACGATAACTAGAGTTTGGAATGAGGTATTGTAATCAAACTTGGTATATAGCAACCTTATGTGGAAACTCTGATTAGTATTGCATTTGGACCCCCTGGGGTCAAGGTCAAGGTCACTGTTACTAAAAATAGAAAAATGGTTTCCGTACAATAACTAGAGTTAGGAATGAGATATTGTTATCAAACTTGGCGTATAGCAAGCTTATATGAAGAAACTCTGGTTGGTATTGCATTTGGACCCCATGGGGTCAAGGTCACTGTTACTAAAAATAGAAAAATGGTTTCCAGACAATAACTTGACTTAGGAATGAGATACTGTAATCAAACTTGGTGTATAGCAAGCTAATATGAAGACCTGGGTTGATATTGTATTTGGAGCCCCTGGGGTCAAGGTCAAGGTCACCGCTAAGAAAAATAGAAAAATGGTTTCTGGACAATAACTAGAGTTAGGAATGAGATATTGTTATCAAACTTGGTGTATAGCAAGCTTATATGAAGACCTTGGTAGGTATTGCATTTGGGCCCCCTTGGGTCAAGATCACCGTTAAGAAAAATAGAAAAATGGTTTCCAGACAATAACTAGAGTTTGGAATGAGATATTGTAATCTAATTTGGTGTATAGGAAGCTTATATGAAGACCTGGGTTGGTATTGCATTTGGGACCCCCTAGGGTCAAGGTCACCGTTACAGTGTTACTAAAAATAGAAAAATGGTTTCCGGACAATAACTAGAGTTAGGAATGAGATATTGTAATCAAACTTGGTGTATAGCAAGCTTGATTCGAGACCCCAGTTGGGATTACAATTAATTGAAATATTTCTTTGTACACAGTTGATAGTTTGTGTTCAAATTTTTCTTCAGACTACTTTTTTTTCAAAAAGTTCAAGTTGCTGGTGGGGGTATTAATCACCTTCAGTGATAGGTCTAGTTAAGGTTGCTACCATATTTTTCATATGTTTATACCATTATGCTTCAAACATTGAAGAATGTGTAAAATTCATACTGCAAATATTTGATCACATTATGATTATTTAATCATTAAAATATATGCATTCATTTCTTATTGAAAAATTTGACTTAGACTTTATAGAAAATAAATTTTTAATTACCTCCCTTTATTTACTTGAACATGTAAATTTGGTAATATTTTCACAAATAATGCTTTTTAGCTCACCTAAGCTTGCTCAGGGTGAGCTTTTAGGATTGTTGAATGTCCGTTGTCTGTCATCGTCCACATTTGTTAGTTAACACTCTAGCGGTCACATTTTTGCCTCAATCATCATCAAACTTTGTCAGGATGCTTATGTAGATAATTGCTCGGATGAGTTCGAACATGGGTCATCTCCGATGAAAAACTATGTCACAGAAGCTAAAAATAGAAAATTCTTGTTAAAACTAAAGTGGTTACTGTTTTGATCCAAATATCCTTGCAATGGATCTGAAAGTTTTGTTTTGATGATTTCTATGTCAAGTTTGAATATGGGTCACCTAGGGTCAAAAACTAGGTCACACCGCCCAAATATGGAAAAACCTTGTTAACACTCTAGTGGTCACATTTTTGACTTAATTGTCAGCAGACTTAGTCAGGATGCTTGTCTAGATAATTGCTCGGATGAGTTTGAACATGGGTTGGAAAATTTCATGCCAAGACTTTGAAAAAATCAATATTTCCCTTAGTCATTGGGTATGTATTTTTTTCAGAGTTCAAAACATTGCTAGACTTTCGGACTACTCTCCCTACATTTTATGCTTGCCCAAATAGAATTTTACTAGACTGGGGTTCAGGCTTACGCAAATGATAAATATCATGACTACAAGGTTAAATTAAATTTGCAAGGTCAAGGTCACTAGAGATGATGAAATATCCAGGTATATATTTGCATGGTCAAGGTCACTAGAGATGATAAAATATCCAGATATATATTTGCATGGTCAAGGTCACTAGAGATGATAAAATATCCAGATATATATTTGCAAGGTCAAGGTCACTAGAGATGATAAAATATCCAGATATATATTTGCAAGGTCAAGGTCACTAGAGATGATAAAATATCTAGATATATATTTGCAAGGTCAAGGTCACTAGAGATGATAAAATATCCAGATATATATTTGCAAGGTCAAGGTCACTAGAGATGATAAAATATCCAGATATATATTTGCAAGGTCAAGGTCACTAGAGATGATAAAATATCCAGATATATGTTTGCAAGTTCAAGGTCACTAGAGATGATACAATATCTAGATATATATTTGCAAGGTCAAGGTCACTAGAGATGATAAAATATCCAGGTATTGTCCGGATATTGCTCATGACATATCTCCTATATGCATATCTATAAATGTCCACATCTCTGTCAAAAGCTTTTCTGAGGGGCCATATTTCTATACAGAGGGGTTACAAATGACCCCTAAAAAATTACTGTCATTCTGTCATTTTTCATGTAAAAATGTATATTTCATCCAATTTGGTAATTATTTACACCTTTCCTAACAATTTTTCATAAATTCAATTTGTTTAAAGTCTTAAGTTTATGATATCTTACTGTTAAAAGCATAAAATGTTGTTTAATTTAAGTTATTGCAAAAATAGTTATTGCAAAACTAGTGTAAGTAAAAATAAAGGGAGGTAATAGGAAAATGTACTTATGTTAATTTCTTTACATTCTTACATTGGGAAAAAAAATCTGGCTGCATTATTTGAATATCAGTATTCAACAGAACAATAATTGTAACATTTTTTAAAGACTTCACTTACAGTAAAACTTAATTTTTATGCCCCCACAATGTGGGAGCATATAGCGTTGCACTTGTCCGTCAGTCCGTCCGTCAGTCCGTCCGTCAGTCAGTCCGTCCGTCCGTACGTCCCGAAATCTTGTGAACGCAACTCCTCTTAAACCGGATGGCAGATTTTGCTTAAACTTACAGGGATGAACAACCTTAATGTGTAGATGGTAGTAAAGGAAGGAATTTTCCCTGCGACCAAATTTAACAGAATTATGGCCCTTTGTTGATTTTTTCACTAGATACTATGTAGAAATTTTGTGAACTCAACTCCTCTTAAACCGGATGGCAGATTTTGCTTAAACTTACAGGGATGAACAACCTTAATGTGTAGATGGCAGTAAAGGAAGGAATTTTTGCTGTGACCAAATTTAACAGAATTATGGCCCTTTGTTGATTTTTTCACTATATACTATGTAGAAATTTTGTAAACCCAACTCCTCTTAAACCGGATGGCAGATTTTGCTTAAACTTACAGGGATGAACAACCTTAAGGTGTAGATGGTAGTAAAGGAAGGAATTTTCGCTGCGACCAAATTTTTCAGAATAATGGCCCTTTGTTGATTTTTTCACTATATACTATGTAGAAATTTTGTGAATGCAACTCCTCTTAAACCGGATGGCAGATTTTGCTTAAACTTCCAGGGATGAACAACCTTAATGTGTAGATGGCAGTAAAGGAAGGATTTTTTTGCTGCAACCAAATTTAACAGAATTTATGGCCCTTTGTTGATTTTTTTACTCTATACTATGTAGAAATTTTGTGAACGCAACTCCTCTTAAACCGGATGGCAGATTTTGCTTAAACTTACAGGGATGAACAACCTTAATGTGTAGATGGTAGTAAAGGAAGGAATTTTTGCTGCAACCAAATTTAACAGAATTATGGCACTTTGTTGATTTTTTCATTATATACTATATAGAAATTTTGTGAACGCAACTCCTCTTAAACCGGATGGCAGATTTTGCTTAAACTTCCAGGGAATAACAACCTTAATGTGTAGATCGTAGTTAAGGAAGGATTTTTTGCTGCGACCAAATTTTACAGAATTATCATCACTACAGGCCCTTTGTTGATTTTTAGTTTTCAACTTGTGGCACATGTAGTCCAAAAAATATTTGACCTAGAGTCATAAGATTGACAGAACAGTGGCGTGTGGGGGCATCAGTGTCCTCTGGACACATTTCTAGTTTTTATTATATTTACAATTATATATGTATATATTTCAAGTGGTTAGTAAGACCATAAATATGGTCGACATAAAGTGGATAATTTTGGCTGCCTTATAGGCATACCTTAAAGTGATTAGTGTCAAGGAAGAGTTATTTCCCTTATTGAACATGCTGGATAAGTAATATCTGTCATATGTTGTGGTTCAGATCGGGGCGGATCCGTCAGGAAGGGGACCCCACCCATTGGGCGGGAGTTACTGCCCATGGGCGGGCGGGTTCCCGATGGATTGAAATTCCTATCTGAATCGGATCCGTCACAAAGGGGACCCCACCCATTGGGCGGGAATTACTGCCCATGGGTGGGCGGGTTCCCGATTGATTGGAATTCCTATCTGAATCGCAAACATATGTCATATATTATTTTTTTCTTGCATATATTGCCATAATATTTCACATTTTAAATGTACTCAATCAGATATTTGTCCATTGAAATTAATGTCATTTCATCCATAACTATTTTCTTACTTTAGCGTATGAATCTACAACTTTAATAACAACGGTGAAATGATGTTATCCTAAGCACATAGTTTCTTTCTAAAATGACATCATTTTAACAGGGTTCATTCATAAAATGCCCTAAAATGACGTTGTTGTATGGCACGCACGCGACTCATCTAGAACCACCCATGCCAGAAGAAATTTCCAGCATAGGTAAAACGCACGAAAATGCCAGTCTGCTATGCAAGAATATTCTGTAGCTAACATGCTGGATTATTCTGTACCCACTGCTTTGAATGTTACCTAATCGGAAGTTACATGTATAAATAATGATCCGTAATGTGCCTTTGTTTTGTTTGTTTGTTTGTTTGTTTCATTTTACGCCTTTTTCCAACAGTATTTCAGTCATATAGGCGGGTAGTTTCCTAACCATCGTTCCTGGAGAGTTACACCAGTACTAGACTACCTTCCTCCGTGCTAAACTAGTGCCAGAATTTCACTTGCATACATAACTTTAATATAAAGACCATAAATAAACAACTGTTTCAGATAGGGAAGTTATCAGTCATATGTGAGAAAATAGGCATTTAAAATAAAATAAAGGGAGGTAATAGGAAGAGGTACTTATGTTAATTTCTTGACATTCTTACATTGGGGAAAAAAAACTGGCTGTACTTTTTGAATATCAGTATTCAACAGAACAATAATTGTAACAATTTTTAAATATTTTGCTTACAGTAAAACTTTGTGTTTTTGTTATATTTACAAATATATATATGTATATTTCTTGTTGATAGTTGGACTTGCAAATATATAGATATTACTAAAAGTCGAAAATTTTAGCTGCCTTCTTTTAGGCATACTTTATATCTAATTTCTTCAAGATTTACTATGCTGTAATTTGACTTTTAAAAATAGTAATAATTGCTACACAGTCTCTTTGTATGTATAAAATAAACATGTTATGACTTCATTTAAAGTATAGTCTGATTTTATTGACCTGTCAATTATGAATACATTATAGCACTCATTTAAATATTCGATCCCACTTCGGTTTTGTCCGTTTATATTACGAGAATTAATATGGAGTATATAACTAACATTGTGAAAACTCCCACTAGCTTAAAGTAGAGTCTCGTAACATCCGCAATAGCACAGTCGGTTAAGTGATTACCTAATGTACGAGAGTTCCGAAGTTCGATCCCTTCTTTTGACATTCTTTTAAAACTTATTCTCTCTTTTTTAAGTATATTTTAACTGGAACATATAGTACATCCCAGATTTTAATGAAAATGGTCAAGCACTTGCAAAATTGTCTGTAGACACGGATATGAAACAACAAAGAAACACTGAATTGTCACATTTTGTATTGTATTTTACGGCACTGAAATTACATTTATTGATTTTAATCCGAATGAATTTTCAGTAATAATTCTTACACAACGTTATATACAAAAGTATAGTGTTTACAAAAAGTGCAAAAATATTTAGAAAATCAGAACAACCATAACTTATAAAAAATATTGAAAAAAGTTATGAATAAGAAAAAACCTGGACACACTCTGTCTCGATCATACAAAATGTAAGACATTTAGATATTATATACCCGTGGTTTACCCTATTGCGCTATAACGGTCAATGTTACTAATTCATAGAAACTAGATGAATTTAATCACATCTTACGGCGTACCTCTCACGGAATTAACCGAACATTCATCGAATATTAATATATTCTGTGCATTGACCGTATAATCAGTATGGAATTGACAGGTTAATAAAATCAAACAATAGGTATGTTATGTTTTGAACTCTACACACTATATGTGGTCACCATATGCATATATAGTGTCCTTAAAAAAACTGGCAGTTTTTTTATAAGAAAGACCAATTTTACTTGACCTGTATAAGGGAATGCAGCTTCCCATACAAAGTTTATTCATTCTTTTGTTCAAATTAAACATATTCAGTAAGAATTTCATGGATTTCAATGCATTTCTAAGATAAAAATTTTTACCAAAAGATGAGTTAAAGCAATTTGTGTCGAGGAAGAGTTATTTCCCTTATTGGGTGTGGAGTTACTTCCCTTATTGGATGTGGAGTTACTTCCCTTATTGGATGTGGAGTTACTTCCCTTATTGAATGTGGAGTTACTTCCCTTATTGGATGTGGAGTTACTTCCCTTATTGAATGTGGAGTTACTTCCCTTATTGAATGTGGAGTTACTTCCCTTATTAAATGTGGAGTTACTTCCCTTATTAAATGTGGAGTTACTTCCCTTATTGGATGTGGAGTTACTTCCCTTATTGGATGTGGAGTTACTTCCCATATTGGATGTGAGTTACTTCCCATATTGGATGTGGAGTTACTTCCCTTATTGGATGTGTGGATAATTCTGTACCCACTGCTTTGAATTTTATTACCTAATCTAAAGTTAAATGTATAAATGAATAATGATCCTTCATTAAATGAATGTCACTGCCAAAATTCCACTTGCATATAAAGACAATAAATGAATGATTGTTTCAGATTAAGTTGCTAATGGGGGAAGTTACCAGTAATAATATATTGAAAAATCTGTGAAATTTATATGTTAATATTTTGTGGGTGTTTATGTCAGGGTTAAAAGCTTAGATAACTAAATCAAAATTTACATTAAGTTATGATTTCTTATGTAACAGTTACAATATTATATCAGATTTTCATAGAGTTCTAATGTGGCACCATCATATTCAATGATAATAGGCAGGGTATTCCCATAACGGATCAATCGCAACTTTTATACGCCCGTTTGAAAAATGGGACGTATTATGGGAACGCCCCTGGCGGGAGGGCAGACGGCATCCAATTTTGTCCGGAGCATATCTCCTACATGTATGGAGGGATTTAATGAAACTTCATAGAAATGTTCACCACTATGAGGAGCAGTGTCGCGCACATGAACCAGGTCTCTAGGTCAAAGGTCAAGGTCACACTTAGAGCTCATTGAAAAATACTTGTCCGGAGCAAAACTTCCACATGTATAGAGGGATTTCAATATTACTTGACACAAATGTTCACCATTGTGAGGCGGAGTGTCGCTCGCAAGATTCAGGTCCTTGCGGCCAAGGTCAAGGTCAGACATAGAGGTCAAAGTTCAGATAAAAATATGAAGATGTGTATAGGGACCATTTAGTCATCATTTATTGAAGGATTGTAACACAAATGGTCATTATCAAGACTATGGCTGCGATACATATAATTTAGGTCAATATATACAAGGTCAAGGTCGCTAAAGATGATGAAATATCCAGATTTTGTCCGGAGCATATCTCCTACACGCATGGAGGGATTTTAATGAAATTTCATAGAAATGTTCACCATTATGAGAAGCCATGTCACGCACATGAACTAGGTCTCTAGGTCAAAGGTCAAGGTCACACTTAGAGCTCATTGAAAAACGCTTGTCCGGAGCAAAACTTCTACATTCATAGGGGGATTTCAATATAACATGGCACAAATGTTCACCATTGTGAGGCTGAGTGTCGCACGCAAAATTCAGATCCCTGCAACCAAAGTCAAGGTTACACATAGAGGTCAAAGTTCAGATAAAAATTTGAAGATGTGTATAGGGACGATTTAATCATCATTTATTGATGGATTGTAGCACAAATGGTAACTATCATGACTACAGGTGTGACACATTTAATTTAGGTTAATATTTGCAAGGTCAAGGTCACTGGAGATGATTAAATATCCAGATGTTGTCCGGAGTATATTTTCTACATGCATGGAGGAATTTTAATGTTACTTTATAGAATTGTTCACCACCATGAGACGTAGTGCCCTGCACATGAACCTAGTCTCTAGGTCAAAGGTGAAGGTCACAGTTAGAGCTCATAGAAAAACGCTTGTCTGGAGCAAAACTTCTACATGCATAGAGGGATTTCAATATAATTTGGCACAAATGTTCATCATTGTGAGGCTGAGTGCCGTGCATAAAATTGAGGTCCCTGCGACCAAGGTCAAGGTCACACATCCTGTGCATATATTCCCTACTGATTTGTTTTAAGGTTCATTTAACAACACAGTGCCAAGAATAAAAACTTGCTTGCTAGATAACACTTATCCATATTGCCCCCATCTCCATTTAAAGCTTTCGTAAACGGGCTAATTTGTGACTATGGCACTCTTGTTTCAGATTAATAATGATGTCCAGTGTTCTGAGTGAAAATGTAAGTGGTGCATACAATACCGAATGACATCTTTGAATCTGAAAATGAAAAATAAATTTAACCCACTTCACAGTTCATATGCTTTGCCTACTTAGTTGCATCAGTAATTTTGGCCATGTCCCCCAATGAGGCCATCTAAGGGAGACAACTTGAATCAGGTCTTAGATGAAAGGGTGTTTAACAATATACATGTTAGTTAAAGTAGTTTTGTCAGCTTTTAAGCCTCCGTGGTCGAGGGGTTAGAGTCGATAACTTCTAATCCAGTTACCTCTCTGGCGTGGGTTCGATCCCCGGGGAGATGCTTTGGTAGTTTAGCACGGAGGAAGGTAGTCTAGTACTGGTGTTACTCTACAGGAACAATGGTTAGGAAACTACTAGAGGTGCGGGGTTTTACCGGTATACCGGTAAACCACGGTCCGAGACATCTGCGGTACGTACCGCGGTACAGACTTGGAAAACCGGTACTTTTAGCTCTAATTTAAAGCAATTACAGATCCATAAAATGTACAAAATTAAAAAACTTTTCTGTTGTATATAATGTTTCTTTGAGTTAACCTTTTTTGCAAACATCTTTCGCCGACTATTATCATTCTTCGATAGTTCTTAGGGAATATTGAATGCTTTATCGATTACCGTCTGTAAGCGAGAATTGTCGACTTGCATGGTCTCAGTGAATTGTGGACTTACATTTACTTGTCCAAATATCGCTTATTTGATACGAAAACTAATCGTAAAGATTGATAATTCATGAGGGCATTCCTTGCATAAAATTAGGGTGTTACTATTTTAAGTATTTATATAAATACCGACCAATCAGGCTAGGGATTTTCCTTACGTCCCGCACTTACTGCATGCGCATTGCAATTAACTAATTATAGAACGGCGTAGAAACGGGATTAAAAGTACTGTTCGTTCAACTAATGAATATTAATGAAGCAGTAACATGGTCAGCTGTTTACTATGTGATAATTTTAATTTGCTTTTGGGGTAGATGTTTGTTTTGGTTTTTGACACAGATTAATTAAATACTTAGCCTTTGCCAATAGCAGCTGGGACTCTGTTATAAAATAAACTGACAAATAAATATTTGTCATCGGCTAACGTGCATTTGACCTATTATTTTATTAATCAATAAGCAATAAAAACATTTTATTTTTCCATTTTAACTATGCAATTTATATAACAGTCGTTAAATGTTGAAAGAGACCAATATGTAATAAAAAAAACAACAAGAACTGATCCATGACCCAATTAATTTATGATTGTCAACATGCGAAAGTACCTGATTGAAAAAAGTTAAATGATGCTTTGATTAATCTGTATTTTATAGATCTGCTTAAATTTAATATTTGAAATTCTATGCCAGCCTAACTTGATACTTATGTTAGGGATAAAAATTAACCTATAGCATACAATGAAACTCTGTGGTATACCGCAGTTTTAAACTGTGGTTTTTAGGAAAATACCGTGGTATTTTCTTTCTGGCGAAACCCAACTCTAGAAACTACCTGCCTATATGACTGAAATACTGTTGGGAAAAGGCTGAAGTTACATGTATAAATAATGATCCTTCAATAAATGAATGTAATGTACCAGAATTTCACTTGCATACATAACTTTAATATAAAGACCATAAATAAACAACTGTTGTAATGATAAGGAAGTTATCAGTCATATGTGAGAAAATAGGCATTTAAAATAAAGGGAGGTAATAGGAAGAGGTACTTATGTTAATTTCTTGACATTCTTACATTGGGGAAAAAAACTGGCTGTACTTTTTGAATATCAGTATTCAACAGAACAATAATTGTAACAATTTTTTAAATATTTTGCTTACAGTAAAACTTTGTGTTTTTGTTATATTTACAAATATATATATGTATATTTCTTGTTGGACTAGCAAATATATAGATATTACTAAAAGTTGTAAATTTTAGCTGCCTTCTAAGGCATACTTTATATCTAATTTCTCCAAGATTTACTATGCTCTAATTTGACTTTTAAATATAGTAATAATTGCTACACAGTCTCTTTGTATGTATAAAATAAACATGTTATGACTTCATTTAAAGTAGGTATGTTATGTTTTGAACTCTACACACTATATGTGGTCACCATATGAATATATAGTGTCCTTAAAAAAACTGGCAGTTTTTTTTTTTAGAAAGACCAATTTTACTTGACCTGTATAAGGGAATGCAGCTTTCCATACAAAGTTTATTCATTCTTTTGTTCAAATTAAACATATTCCGTAAGAATTTCATGGATTTCAATGCATTTCTAAGATAAAAATTTTTACCAAAAGATGAGTTAAAGCAATTTGAGTCAAGGAAGATTTATTTCCCTTATTGGATGTGGAGTTACTTCCCTTATTGGATGTGGAGTTATTTGCCTTATTGAATGTGGATTACTTCCCTTATTGGGTGTGGAGTTACTTCCCTTATTGGGTGTGGAGTTACTTCCCTTATTGAATGTGGAGTTACTTCCCTTATTGGATGTGGAGTTACTTCCCTTATTGTATGTGGAGTTACTTCCCTTATTGAATGTGGAGTTACTTCCCTTATTGGATGTGGAGTTACTTCCCTTATTGAATGTGGAGTTACTTCCCTTATTGGATGTGGAGTTACTTCCTTTATTGGATGTGGAGTTACTTCCCTTATTGAATGTGGAGTTAACTTCCCTTATTGAATGTGGAGTTACTTCCCTTATTGAATGTGGAGTTACTTCCCTTATTGGGTGTGGAGTTACTTCCCTTATTGGATGTGGAGTTACTTCCCTTATTGGATGTGGAGTTACTTCCCTTATTGGATGTGGAGTTACTTCCCTTATTGGATGTGGAGTTACTTCCCTTATTGGATGTGGAGTTACTTCCCTTATTGAATGTGGAGTTACTTCCCTTATTGGATGTGGAGTTACTTCCCTTATTGGATGTGGAGTTACTTCCCTTATTGAATGTGGAGTTACTTCCCTTATTGAATGTGGAGTTACTTCCCTTATTGAATGTGGAGTTACTTCCCATATTGGATGTGGAGTTACTTCCCTTATTGGATGTGGAGTTACTTCCCTTCTTGGATGTGGAGTTACTTCCCATATTGGATGTGGAGTTTCTTCCCATATTGGATGTGGAGTTACGTCCCATATTGGATGTGGAGTTACTTCCCTTATTGGATGTATGGATAATTCTGTACCCACTGCTTTTAATTTTATTACCTAATCTAAAGTTAAAGGTATAAATAATGATCCCTTGATAAATGAATGTAACTGCCAAAATTTCACTTGCATATAAAGACAATAAATATACGATTGTTTCAGATTAAGTTGCTAATGGGGGAAGTTACCAGTAATAATATATTGAAAAATCTGTGAAATTTATATGTTAATGTTTTGTGGGTGTTTATGTCAGGGTTAAAAGCTTAGATAACTAAATCAAAATTTACATTAAATTATGATTTCTTATGTAACAGTTACAATATTATATCAGATTTTCATAGAGTTCTAATTTGGTGATAATA
Organism: Ruditapes philippinarum; assembly: GCF_026571515.1. Classification (NCBI taxonomy): domain Eukaryota; kingdom Metazoa; phylum Mollusca; class Bivalvia; order Venerida; family Veneridae; genus Ruditapes; species Ruditapes philippinarum. The sequence goes on along the minus strand of NW_026854185.1, from coordinate 197,911 downwards.
GGCATCAGAGTATTCTGATAATGGATCAATCGCAACTTTTTCAGATTAATAATGATGTCAAGTGTTCTGAGTGAAAACGTAAGTGGTGCATACAATACTGAATGATACCTTTGAATCTGAAAATGAAAATAAATTTAACCCACTTCACAGTTCATATGCTTTGCCCACTTAGTTGCATCAGTAATTTTGGCCATGTCCCCCAATGAGGTCATTCAAGGGAGACAACTTGAATCAGGTCTTAAATGAAAGGGTGTTTAACAATATACATGTTAGTTAAAGAAGTTTTGTCAGCTTTTAAGCCTCTGTGGTCGAGGGGTAAGAGTCGATAACTTCTAATCCAGTTACCTCTCTGGCGTGGGTTCGATCCCCGGGAGATGCTTTGGTAGTTTAGCACGGAGGAAGGTAGTCTAGTACTAGTGTTACTCTCCAGGAACGATGTTTAGGAAACTACCTGCCTATATGACTGAAATACTGTTGGGAAAAGGCGTAAAACAAATAAGCTTTTAAGTAGGTTAAGTTGATAATAAAAGACTAGTTACAAATACAAGGGAAAAAACTTCTTGTAAAAAAACAACAGTTATCTTCTTAAATGTTCCTTTTTATCCAACCTGTAATTATTTACACCTTTCTTAACAATTTTTCATAAATTGAATTTTTTAAAAGTTTTAAATTAGTTAAATTTTACTGTTAAAAGCATAAAATCATTAAAATGCTGTTAGAGGTGCATTACCTCAACTGCATTGAAACTGAGGGGCGCAGGTTCAAGCCCCAGATGAGGCAACTTTTTTTTTTTTCTTCTTTTTTTTTTTTCTTTGAACATTATTTTGTGTCTCTCAAAAAAGTGTTTCATTTTAATTTTAAAAATATTATTGGTATTTATTGGCTAAATTGTGCCAAATTTATTATCAAATATGGTACCAGATATTTTCAAAGTCTAATAAAAATAAAAACTAGACGTAAAAAGTATTTTATATTTGACAAGTGCAACCAAAATACTTTTAAGAAAATTTATGCAAACTTTGAAAACAGCCCTTGATTTGAATAAATTTTAGGGATATTTTGAATAAGGCCCTCCAAGTAGAAAAATGATCAAACAACTACTTAAAATGGGTGGGGTAGGGTAACATTTATATACATATTTTAAACATTTTGAGTAGAAACGATAATTTTGCTGGGTCATTATGTTAGCTGAATTTGTTTCTTAAAAATGTTCTATAGGAAAACATTTTTACATAAGGATTATATTGTAGAATATTTAGAGTTTCTCATTTCTGAAAAAGAGCCCTTTTAATAGCCAAGTTTTACCATAACTTGTAAACCATACGGTAAACTTTTTTTAAATTTTGCATTCTTGAGTCTTTTAAGGTATATAACTGACCTGTGTTGTCTATTTTATAGTTCCTTATATTGCCCATGAGGGGTGAGGGCTCATACATAGAATTTTTTTATTTCATTTAAAATAAAGGGAGGTTATAAAAAGAAGTACTTATGTTAATTTTTTGACATTCTTACATTTTAAAAAAATCCTGGCTGTATTTTTGGAATATCAGTATTCAATAGAACATTAATTGTAATTTTTTTTTTATATTTTGCTTACAGTAAAACTTTATTTTTATACCCCCGCACAACAAAGTTGTAAGGGGGGTATACAGGAATCAGCTTGTCCGTCCGTCCGTCCGTCCGGCTGTCCGGCCGTCCGTCGGTTTTTCCTTGTCCGCCCAATAACTTAAGATTCCTTTGACCCTTAGTCTTCATATTTGGCATGGAGGTTAGTCATGATTAGTAGATGACCCCTATTGATTTTGAGGTCACTAGGTCAAAGGTCAAGGTCACAGGGGCCTTGACTTCAAAAAGCTTGTCCGCCCAATAACTTAAGATTCCTTTGACCTACAGTCGTCATATTTGGCATGGAGGTTAGTCATAATTAGTAAATGACCCCTATTGATTTTGAGGTCACTAGGTCAAAGGTCAAGGTCACAGGGGCCTTGACTTCAAAAAGCTTGTCCGCCCAATAACTTAAGATTCCTTTGACCTACAGTCGTCATATTTGGCATGGAGGTTAGTCATGATTAGTAGATGACCCCTATTGATTTTGAGGTCACCAGGTCAAAGGTCAAGGTCACAGGGGCCTTGACTTCAAAAAGCTTGTCCGCCCAATAACTTAAGATTCCTTTGACCTACAGTCGTCATATTTGGCATGAAGGTTAGTCATGATAAGTAGATGACCCATATTGATTTTGAGGTCACCAGGTCAAAGGTCAAGGTCACAGGGGCCTTGACTTCAAAAAGCTTGTCCGCCCAATAACTTAAGATTCCTTTGACCTACAGTCGTCATATTTGGCATGGAGGTGAGTCATGATTAGTAGATGACCCTATCGATTTTGAGGTCACCAGGTCAAAGGTCAAGGTCACAGGGGCCTTGACTTCAAAAAAGCTTGTCCCGCCCAATAACTTAAGATTCCTTTGACCTACAGTCGTCATATTTGGCATGGAGGTGAGTCATGATAAGTAGATGACCCCTATTGATTTTGAGGTCACCAGGTCAAAGGTCAAGGTCACAGGGGCCTTGACTTCAAAAAGCTTGTCCGCCCAATAACTTAAGATTCTTTGACCTACAGTCGTCATATTTGGCATGGAGGTGAGTCATGATAAGTAAATGACCCCTATCGATTTTGAGGTCACCAGGTCAAAGGTCAAGGTCACAGGGACTTTGACTTCAAAAAGTTTGTCCGCCCAATAACTTAAGATTCCTTTGACCCACAGTCTTCATATTTGGCATGGATGTTGAGGTCACTGGGTCAAAGTTCAAGGTCACAGGGACCTTGACAAAAAAAGAGCTTTTTTCTCAATTGCTAAAGAATGTCCTGTCTGCAATGTATTGATTTTGACATTTTCACATTTGAAGCATGTAGAATACATAACTTAGCAATGCACTGGCTTAGTAACCTCAGATTTGGCAGGGAGGTTGTCCTTGCGCTCTAAATGGCCACTGTTGATTCTGACAAAGTGGTATGCGGGGGTATTCACGCCAAGATAGTGGCAGTTCTAGTTTTTATTATATTTACAAATATATATATTTCAAGTTCTTATGAGGTGAGTAATGGTCATCGACCAGGTACATATATAACGTAATTTTGGCTGCCTGTTTAAGGCGCACTCCAACATTGGAGTTCTGTTCACTTTGAGTATCTTATGGTCGTATAACGTTTGTAGAGTATATTATTACAATTATTATGTAGTCATGGAAAGAACAAAAAGTGTTTAGTTTCAATTATATAATTATTAGTAATAAGATATGAAAAAAATTATTAGTACATGTAATAAGATAATTATGAAAATCAGTAAAAATTTTAAGTGAATATTTCTGCATTCATGCCAGGGTAAAAAAGCCAAAAACTAAATCAAATTTAAATGCTATACATAAATCACAGATATGCAGATGTAAGATTGAATTTTCATTTTATAGCTTTTTGTGTGACTTTCTGCAAAAAAAAAATAAAAATAAAAAAATAACAACCAAAACAACCAGTGTTTATATAATTATCAAACATAAAAATAAGATTGTCAAGTTTTAAAAAGAGCATCGAAACACAAGGCAATCTGAGTTGTATGAGGGGGCATAGCCAGCCCCCCCTCCCACACACACCCCATTCCCCCCCCCCATTCCCCCCCCCCCCAAATATAATCAGATTGCCGAGTGTTTTGATGTTCTTTCTCTTTTGTATCATAGTCAAAATAAAAACACTGCACATCGCGCAGTCTGATCAGGATCCATGCTGTTCGCTATCAGTTTCTGTACTTGTAATAGGGATGGTAAGCGAACAGCATGGATCCTGATCAGACTGCACGGATGCGCAGGCTGTTCTGGATCTATGCTGGTCGCAAACGCACTATGTTGGTTTTGTCATGACGCGGCTCAAATAATGTGTAATATTGTGTGTGTGTTTGGGTTTGTTTACCCTCGCCACCGGAAAGAGACCATATGGGCGAGCATATGTGTAATATAATGAATTGGTGCTATTTCATACTGCTCTAGTTATGACTACAGCTCAAATACTAAAATATTCTAAAAATTTTCATATATGGCAGCCATCATGGATTTTAGTGGCCATATTGGATTCGAACAACCCGGATCCCAGGCTTAAATCAAAAGGATTGTATCAACCAACCACTGTGCCAAGTTTCATGCTTTACAATTATTCACCCTATTTTATGCTTATAGGTTGCATTTAAAATAAAGGGAGGTAATATAAAGATGTACTTATGTTATTTTTTTGACATTCTTACATTAAAAAAAACAAACTGGCTGTACTTTTTGAATATCTGTTTTCAACAGAACAATAATTGTAACATTTTTGAAAATAATTTCTTACAGTAAAACTTTATTTTTTTATTATATTTACAAATGTATATATTTCAAGTTTTAAATAGTTAAGCATCCCGTATTCTTAATAAATTTTGGCTGCCTGTTTAAGGCTCAGGGTTGAATTTTCTGTATGCTGTAAATAAAGGTTTACCAGTTAACCCTTTTTATGCTCCGAGGGGGCAGAGCGCAGTCTGATCAGGATCCACAGACAGGATCCATGCTGTTCTCTATCAGTTTCTGTACTTGTAATAGGAATGGTGGATCCTGATCAGAGTGCGCGAATGTGCAGGCTGTTCTGGATCCATGCTGGTCGCAAACGCACTATGTTGGTTTTGTCATGACGCGGCTCAAATAATGTGTAATATAATGAATTGGTGCTATTTCATACTGCTCTAGTTATGACTACAGCTTAAATACTAAAATATTCTAAAAATTTTCATATATGGCAGCCATCATGGATTTTAGCCACCATATTGGATTCAAACAACCCGGATCCCAGGCTTAAATCAAAAGGATTGTATCAACCAACCACTGTGCCAAGTTTCATGCTTTACAATTCACCCAATTTTATGCATGATGTTTCATTTAAAATAAAGGGAGGTAATAAAAAGATGTACTGATGTTATTTTTTTGACATTTTTACATTAAAAAAACAAACTGGCTGTACTTTTTGAATATCTGTATTCAACAGAACAATAATTGTAACATTTTTGAAAATATCTTTCTTACAGTTAAACTTTATTTTTTTTATTATATTTACAAATATAAATATTTCAAGTTTTTATTAGTAAAGCAAAGGTACCCATTCTTATATTGTATTAATTTTGGCTGCCTGTTTAAGGCTCTGGTTGGAGATTCTGTATGCTGTAAAAAAAGGTCTAGTAGTATACCTTTTTTATGCTCCCTGAAAAATTTTTTTTTGAGGGAGCATATAGTTGGTGCATTGTCTTGTCAGGGGGGGGAGCATATAGTTGGTGCAATGTCTTGTCTGGAGCATAATTTGAAAACCCTTGGAGATAATTTGTTGAAACTTCATACAGTGGTGGAGTGCAGTGTCAAAGAACCATTACTCTATTTTGCCCGTTTTTTAGCTCACCTGTCACAAAGTGACAGGCTGAGCTTTTGTGATCGCTTTTCGTCTTGTGTCCGGCCGTCCATCGTCCGTCCGTCGGTAAACTTTTACTTTAAATGACATCTCCTCATAAACCACTAAACCAATTTCATCCAAACTTCACAGGAATGTTCCTTTGGTGGTCACCTTTAAAATTTGGTCAAAGAATTTAATTCCATGCAGAACTCTGGTTGCCATGGCAACCGAAAGAAAAAACTTTAAATATCTTCTTTTAAAAAATCATAAGAGCTAGAGCTTAGATATTTGGCATGAAACATCTTCTAGTGAGTGTCTACCAAGTTTGTTCAAATAAAAGCCCTGGGGTCAAAATTGGCCCAACCCCGGGGGTCATTGATTTTCCCTATATGCATATAGTAAAAACTTAAAAAATCTTCTTTTAAAGAACCAAAAGAGTTAGAGCTAAGATATTTAGCATGAAACATGTTCTAATAAGTGTCTACCAAGTTTTTACAAATAAAAGCCCTGGGGTCAAAATTGGCCCCGCCCCAGGGGGTCATGGATTTTCCCTATATGCATATAGTAAAAACTTAAAAAATCTTCTTTTAAAGAACTCAAAGAGCTATGGCTAAGATATTTAATATCAAACATGTTCTAATAGGTGTCTACCAAGTTTGTTCAAATAAAAGCCCTGGGGTCAAAATTGGCACCGCCCCGGGGGTCATCGATTTTCCTTATATGTGTATACATAGCAAAAACTTAAAAAATCTTCTTTGAAAAAACCCAAATAGCTAGAGTTAAGATATTAAGCATGAAACATCTTTTAGTGAGTGTCTACAAAGTTTGTTCAAATAAAAGACCTGGGATCAAAAATTGGCCCGCCCCGGGGGTCATTGATTTTCTTTATATGTGTATAGCAAAAACTTAAAAAATCTTCTTTGAAAAATCCAAATTGCTAGAGTTTAGATATTAAGCATGAAACATCTTCTAGTAAGTGTCTACAAAGTTTGTTCAAATAAAAGCCCTGGGGTCAAAACTGGCCCAGCCCCAGGGTAGTCATTGTTTTTAACTATATGTGTATAGTAAAAACTTAAAAAAAATCTTCTTTTAAAAAGCCCAATGAGCTAGAGCTTAGATGTTTAGCATGAAACATCTTCTTATGGGTGTCTACCAAGTTTGTGCAAATAAAAGCCCTTGGGTTAAATTGGCCCTGCAACGTTGGGGGGGGTGGGGTGGGAGTTTGGGGGGCCTATATACAGGTGAGCGACCTCAGGGCCATCATTGCCCTCTTGTTTAATTATCTCCCCTCATAGAAAAATCTTGTACCGGGCATTAGAGATATCAAGATGAAACTTTGTAGGTGAATAGATCTCAATGGGTAGATGTGCAGTGCGTAAGAACAATAACTCTTTTTGTCCTAATTTTGGAGTTATTGCCCTTTGATAACTTTAACACTTTGAACTTTGTCCGGAACATAACTCTAAAACTATAAGAGATATCAAGATGAAACATTGTAGGTAGATAGATCTCATTGAGGAGAGGTGCAGTGCAAAAGAACCATAACTCTGTTTAGCCTCATTTTTGAATTATCTCCCCTTTAAGAAAAATCTTGTCCAGGACATAGCTGTAAAACTATAAGAGATATCAACATGAAACTTTGTAGGTAAATATATCTCAATGGGTAGATGTGCAGTGCCTAAGAATCATAACTCTGCCTTGCCTATTTTTGGAGTAATTGCCCTTTTTGTTTATTTTTACTTTTTGAAGTTGTCCAGAACGTAACTCGGAAATCATTAGAGATATCATCAGGAAACTTTGTAGGTTGATAGATCACATTGATTATAAGTGCAGTGCAAAGAACAGTAACTCTGCCTTGGCTAATTTTGGAATTATTGCACTTTGAACTTTTTCCAGGGAATTTACTCTGAAACTACAAGAGGTGTAATTTCCTGTGTCCAAAACCTATTCGGGGAGCATCACCTGGCTCAAACCGGGCTCTTGTTTTATATATCTCTGGAAAGAACAAAAAGTGTTTAATTTCAATTATATAATTATTAGTAATAAGATATGAAAATCAGTGAAATTTTTAAGTGAAAATTTTTTGCATTCATGCCAGGGTAAAAAACCAATAACTAAATCAAATTTAAATGCTTTCCATAAATCACAGATATGCAGATGTAAGATTGAATTTTCATTTTAAAGCTTTTTGTGTGATTTTCTGCAAAAAAAACAAAACAAAACAAAAACAACAACCAAAACAATCAGTGTTTATATAATTATCAAACATGAAAATAAGATTGTCAAGTTTTTAAAAAGAGCATCGTAACACAAGGCAATCTGAATTTGTACGAGGGGGCATTGCCAGCCCCCCCCCCCCCAACCCATCCCCCCCCCAACCCATCCCCCCCCCCAATATTAATCAGATTGCTGAGTGTTTTGATGCTCTTTCTCTTTTGTATCATAGTCAAACATAAAAACACTGTCCCTGATGTCACAATATGAAACACAAAAAGAGTAATCAATTAACAAGCATCTGAATAATAATTTTTCTATCGCTTTCCCTTTCTCTTCCATCACAAAAAGTAAACCCCAGCAAAAATGAGCCAATCAATGGGCATGCTCTGGTGTGCGGGTAACTAATACCTGCACTCCAGTAAATTAAACGCACTGTGCATGTATAATGTATACAATTTAACTCTGACACAGTTTCAACAGAAAGGTCCCCAAACTATGATACAATGACTTTTATCAATAAATTGCTGCATAGGAGTGTAATAAAGTCATTTGATAAAAACAATATTACACTTTTGTATAACACTTTGATGTGAAACAATCTTGGATTTGCACAACATGGATCCAAAGCTTGTAAATAAAATGAGCCGCGTCACAACAAAACCAACATAGTGCGTTTGCAACCAGCATGGATCCAGACCAGCCTGCGCATCCGCACAGTCTGATCAGGATCCATGCTGTTCACTATCAGTTTCTGTACTTGTAATAGGGATGGTAAGTGAACAGCATGGATCCTGATTAGACTGCGCGGATGCTGGTCGCAAACGCAGTATGTTGGTTTTGTCATGACGCAGCTCAAATAATGAATTGGTGCTATTTCATACTGCTCTAGTTATGATTACAGCTTAAAAATTTTCATATATGGCAGCCATCGTGGATTTTAGCCACCATATTGGATTCAAACAACCCGGATCCCAGGCTTAAATCAAAAGGATTGTATCAACCAACCACTGTGCCAAGTTTCATGCTTTTCAATTCACCCAATTTTATGCATGATGTTTTCATTTAAAATAAAGGGAGGTAATAAAAAGGAGTCTATGACATCTAGACCCCTTGACACCTCGACCCCTTGACACCTCGACCCCTAAGACATCTCGACCCCTGACACTTAGACCCCTAAGACACTTAGACCCCTTAAATATACCGGACATTTCGACCCCTTAATTAATGTATTGTTGTATTAGGAAAGACCGTGCGTTTTTTTAAAATAAAACACAAAGTAATGACTAGGTTAGAACATTTTCAGCCGTTTATTAATCATTTGTGTATATTATTTACAAAAACAGTAACACAAATAAATATACATGTACGCACATTACATTGATATAACAATACATAGAATACGCAGACACTATCACTATCTTTATATACATGCATGCAATTACTACAATATTTACAATAAATACACTTTTGAAACTGTATTTTTGTACGTTTTATTGCTATACAGCTTCTATAATCTTTTTCCAATTACACATTTCCTTGTCTAAAAGTTTCCGTAAATCGACCCTATTTCTAGAAGGAATTCCTCACAAACAACTTCATGAGCGTTTTATTAAGAATTTATATTGACGACATTATCTGTATTAAAATTAAAATGTTATTTTACTTATTACTTATTAACTCGTTTTTTTTATATTAACAAGATAACAAGAATATTGCATACCCTCTGTATCGTTGTTGGTACGAACAGTCTCCAATACCTGTATTATAAAATATTTATATTGATATACTGAAATATGATGAACTGCAATTTAGTTAAATTCAATTCAAGTAAATTTCATTCATATTAGGAAAAATAAATGATTGATATGCTAACAGCAATGTAGTCTTGCTTCCGCAAACGAGACATACTACGAAAAGCAGCGGCTTCCAAAATTGAATGATCAACGGAATTGTCATGATCAGGCGTTGCTTGATCTGAAGGAGCGTCACTGCAAATACTACAAGTGATCTGTACGACGCTTAAACGTTTACGTGCATTGTAATAATCGATTCTACTGATACCTGCAAAATACAAATGTTTCATCTTATAACAATTTTTTTTTTTAAAATGTGTTTGAAATTATTTTTTGTCCAATAGGATTGTAGTATTTCAAATTGTAACACATTTACTTTGGTAACCCGATAAACTGTTAATCGGTCTAGTAAATGGATTGTTAATAAAAATTAATTTAAAACACTAAGCCGGTTAAAATTTATTAGTACGCGCAGCCGCGCGACCAATTTAATTTTGTAAATACGTACTAATAAACTTTTACCTATACTATACTAAAGTCATGTTTTTATTGATAATACATGTTTATTTCTAATGACCGATAATTTAATTAGTATCGACACGCGCCGCCGGCGTTAATCCTATTACGTGTCACTGAATAAACACATACATGTATGACCGATAATTTGATTATTTAACGGCACGCGCCGGTGTTTATCCTATCACGTGTCACTGATTAAACACATACATGTATGACGTTAAACCAGCACACCGGAGATGTATGATGATAACTAATTAAACAGGGCTGGGAATCAAAACTGCGTCGTATCCTACAAAATTGATTGATTTGAAGGAAAAAACGATGTATAAAGCAATATGAACTGCGTCGTATCCACACATTTTCACTCCGCTTCGAGTTGCAAGTTCGCTATAACTTTTGTTTTACAAAATAATTGTGCAAGCAACATATACCGAACGAAGCGGAAAATAGTGTAGCGTGTTAATACATATATCTGTTTTTCAGTCATTTCCAACAAAAAGAGTTATAAACAAAAACATGCGTTTTTCGTTCCAAGATGGCGGCGTTTGTTTACATTTTGTAGGATACGACGCATTTTTGATTCCCAGCCCTGTTAAAGTCATTTTCATTTTTTGTAGTCAAAATATGTATGAAAGCGATTAAATGTGTATCAAAAATAAATCCTTTATTATTTAATTAATTTTTTTGGTTTTTGGATACAGTTTGAAGCACGCTCAATCTATTTTTCACCGTTGCAAAAACGAATTTTAATTGTTTTTGTAGTGAGTCATATATATTTTTTGTAAATATCTGACAGATAAAGTCAATAAATATATCTTTAACTATCACATTTACCTACAATTACTTATAGTTTTTTTATTTTGATAAATATGGGCGTCAGCTTCCGTTACTTATTACGCAGTCAATAATTACATTTCCGTAAACTATTACACACAATTCAATATTTCATTTAGTATAAACGTTCATTGCCAATGTAACATTATTATGGCTTACAAAACAATAAACTGAAGTTTACAAATTTCTAGTTATTATTAATAAAAAAAATAGTTATTACTTAATGCGCTAATGACGAAATTATAAATTAGCATCATTACATTAAATCACGGGACTTTAATCCGATTTTAATTAGTAATTAAACAAATGAAAACTGTGATTTGTTTATTAATCACCAAAATTAAATTTTAAAAATGTAAATTTTGCAACCGATATTTCAGACGGGTCTTTTAAAGCCCAACATTTAAAACAGGGGTCGAAATGTCTTAGTCAGTAGGGGTCGAAAAGTCATCTTACAAGGGGTCTAAGAGTCAAGGGGTCTAGATGTCATCTTAATATCCTAAGGGGTCGAGAAGTCAAGGGGTCTAGATGTCTTACTTGCAATAAAAAGAAGTACTAATGTTAATTTTTTGGCATTCTAACATTAAAAAAAAAATCTGGCTGTATTTTTTGAATATCAGTATTAAACTGAACAATAATTGTAATTTTTTTTTAATATTTTGCTTACAGTAAAACTATTTTTTTATTATATTTACATATATAAGTTTTTAGTAGTATTGTAGGTAATTTCAATTATTCTTAATTAATTGTGGCTGCCTGTTTAAGGCTCACTTTGGAGATTTTGTATGTTGTAAAAATTAAATTTGTTTGAAGTTTTGAATCAATGACAAGTTAATACTGTTTAAAGCATAAAATCATTTGTCATAATCAGATGTCAGTAAATTAATAGCCGAGTTGTAAAACAAAGGGAGGTAACAGGAACATTAGTTTGTTCCTTTTTCATTTAAAATAAAGGGAGGTAATAGGAACAGATACTTTTGTTGATTTCTTAATATTCTTACATTAAAAATAAAATCTGGTTACATATTTGTTATAATATAATGAAAGTTATTAATATTTGAAACATTATTTTAATATTTTGCTTACAATAAAACTCGGATATTTTGTTATATTTACAACATATATATGCCCATTTGTTCTATTCATAATTCATAGTAAAGCTGAATTTATCGTAATTCCATTTATATTTGGCTGCCTGTAAAAGGCATATTAAAGCACAGTGAAAATTATAGGAAGGGGATTGGACCAAGGAAAGTGGGCCTACTCTGATAAAGCATAAGAATTAACACATAGGCTTGTGGGTAACAATATTGCTGGAAGTGTCATATCATAAATATTTCTCAATGTTGTGAAAATGAATTAAAGGAAATTGGCCTGTTATATGGGTGGTAACATTAAAAATATTATCCTAAGGAAAATACTGTAACTGGAAGCATTATTGCATCAATATTTCTAGATATTGTGAAAATGAATTGGACCATAGCAAAAGGTCCGTCTGTCATATAAAAATAAAGCTTAGGCGTGTAGGTAGCAGTAAAAATATTACCCAAGGAAAGTACTGTTACAGGAAGTGTTGTTATGTCATCAATAATTCTAGATGTTGAGAAAATGAATTAATGGCAGAAACTATTATATAAATAACACATAGGTTTGTGCTAAACATTAAAAATATTAATCCATGAAAAATATAAAGTTACTGGAAGTTATTTCATCAGTAATTCTCAATGTTTCATTTATAAATTACCATAAATGCACTCAACATTGTACTGATATGTATAGGTGTGTAAACCTATGTACAGACTATAGGTCTTTTTTTGTTCTTCTTTAAATGATTCAAATTCTAAAGAGTTTTTAAAGAGTTTTTGTAGTATTTACTTTCTGTTTTTCTTTCTAATAGAAATATGCTTTGAAAACATAGTAGAAAAAGACAAATATTACAGTTTATGTTTAAGCTTAGCCTGTTCATATAATAAAGAAATTATTTACTTGTGAGACATTGAATTATATGATGTGTTATTCACCGGCAGAAAATCATATTGCCCGAGGCTATAATATGTCATCTGCTGGCGAATATCACATCCTAAATAATGGCTCACTAGTCAATAATTGTATATTTTACAGGGTAGTTTGAATAAAATGATAATGACTATTTTCTATAATATATTACTAATAATATCTGTCATATGTTGTGGTTCGGACCGAAATATCCGTCCCGAGGGGGCCCGCCCATTGGAGGGTACCCGAGCGATGGATATTCTGTTTTGAACTGCAAACACATGTCAGATATTTTTTCTTGCATATTCTGCCATATTATTTCATATTTAAAATGGTTTACCTCAAGATGATATATGTTCATGGAAATTAAAGTTATTTCATCCATAACTATTTTCTAACAATAGCGAATTAACTTACAACTTAAATAACAACTGAGAAATGACATCATCCTAAGCACATATTTCCCTTCTAAAATGACGTCATTTTAACGTGGTTCATTCATAAAGTGCGCTAAAATGACGTTGTTGTTTGGCACACGACTCATCTGGCACCCCCCATGCCAGATGAAATTTCCAGCATGGGTAAAACTCACGGAAACGCCAGTCTGACATGCAAGAAAGGGCAAAGGTTGAATATAATGATAATAACTCTATTCTATAATACATTACAGGATAAAGGTTGAATAAAATGATAATGACTCTATTCTATACTATATTACAGGGCAAAGGTTGCATAAAATGATATTTCTATTCTGTAATATATTGCAGGGCAAATGTTGAATAAAATGATAATGACTCTATTCTATAATATATTACAGGGCGAAGGTGGAATAAAATGATAATGACTCTATTTTATAATATATTACAGGGCAAAGGTGGAATAAAATGATAATGACTTTATTCTATAATATATTACAGAGCGAAGGTGGAATAAAATGATAATGACTCTATTCTATAATATATTACAGGGCAAAGTTTGAATAAAATGATAATGACTCTATTCTATAATATATTACAGGGCAAATGTTGAATAAAATGATAATGACTCTATTCTATAATATATTACAGGGCGAAGGTGGAATAAAATGATAATGACTCTATTCTATAATATATTACAGGGCAAAGTTTGAATGAAATGATAATGACTCTATTCTATAATATATTACAGGGCAAATGTTGAATAAAATAATAATAACTCTATTCTATGATATATTACAGGGCGGTTGGAGGTTCGAAGGCAGCACATATCCCACAATTCCAGAGCTTGTAAATCATCAGTACCACAGTGGTCAACCAGTCACTAATAAATCAGGAACCATTCTGTCGAAACCGATACTCCGGGAATCCTGGGAACTGAACAACGATGATATAGTGCTTGAAACAAAAATCGGAAATGTGAGTAAACCATCCCCTAAACTTGTTCATTTTATGAAATGGATTTGACCGGCTTTTGAATTTGGAACAGTCCATTTGAAGTTTAAGGGATTTTTAGTCCCCTACCGGTTTACCGGAGGGGACTTTAGGTTTACCCTCCGTCCGTCTGTCCGTCCGTCAGTCCGTCCGTCCACAAAACTGGATCCCGCGATAACACAAAAAGTACTGAAAATATTTTAATGAAACTTGATATATGGATAGATGGCAGTATGGAGATTATGCACGTCTTTTTCTTTTCTTCCTATGTTGAAAATTCTGGTTGCTATGGCAACAAATAGACTGAAAATATGGCAAATTTTACACATAACCTGGATCCCGCAATAACGCAAAAAGTACTGAAAATATTTTTATGAAACTTGATATATGGATAGATGGCAGTATGGAGATTATGCACATCTTTTTCTTTTCTTCCTATGTTGAAAATTCTGGTTGCTATGGCAACAAATATACTGAAAATATGGCAAATTTTACACATAACCTGGATCCAGTGATAACACAAAAAGTACTGAAAATATGTTTATGAAACTTGACATATGGGTATATGGCAGTATGGAAATTATGCACATTCTTTTCTTATCTTCCTATGTTGAAAATTCTGGTTGCTATGGCAACAAATAGACTGAATTTCAAGATTTCTGATTCTAGTTTTTAAGTTTTTTCACTATAAGTTCTTTATTTCTTAAGGTATTTTCTTCAAACTTTAAATATAAGTTGCTTGTAATCAACCACATCATATGTGACAAGGTTTACAACTCTAGCACAAAATTTATCAGAATTACCTCCCTTGAACTTAAAATTTTCATGAAAAAACAATGTTTTTTTTTTTTAATAACTTCTTTTTCTGAATGTATCTACTTCAAACTTCATATAAATGTTTCTTATTATCACTCAACATTTGTGAGTGTTCAATACTCTAGCAAGACTATTTCCAGAATTATGCCCCTTTTGAACTTGGATTTTTTTTTTGAGGAATTGGTAATTTTTACTCCAACTTCTTCAATCATGATAGGATTTTAAAAATGTTATATTTTGATAACAGGGATGTTTAAAAAATAACTTTAGAGTGTCCTTCAGTCCGTCTGTCTGTACATAAAAACTGTTTCCTGTGATCACTTTTAAAGAACTTTTTCAACAAATTTACTTAAAATAGGAACATAAGTGAATGGCCAATGGCCCTTCAGAATGTTGCTTGGGCTCTTACCGGTAGGGGACTTATGGATTGCTTGCAATACTATGATAATTGCTTGTATTAACAAATATATAAAAGAACTGAGAAACAGTAAAGAGACTGAGAAGAAAGTCCAGTCATCATAAAGTCATACAGTGTCTAATTTGTGTGTTTTTAAAAACAGTCCATTTTCAAAATCGCAAACCTTTTTGTATATAAGTAATAAATGTTGTTGAAATATTTAAAGCTATTTTATAAAATTTCAGGGAAATTTAAATTTTTATCATTTAAAGGGTTATTCCATTGAATAAAATGAAGGGCACCTAAGGTCATCTTCGACATATTAAAGTGACCATATAAACAAAAGTCAGTCAATCTAATGACCCAGAACATAAAAAAAATTCTTAATACAGCGTTCAAGGTCAATTTCTTTGCATCAAAATTCTAAACCAATGTTAAAATAGCTGCTACTCACTAAACCCTGAGTAAATCAATTACCGTAAAATTCCTATTAAACGCTCCTGGGGCTAAACATTTCCCAAAAGGGGTGCTATTAATACAACACATTTTTTCCTTAATCCAAAAATCATTTAAAATACACTTAGTGTTAACAAGTGTAGGTAATAACATTAAAATGTGTTGATTTTAAAGTTCATGTGATACATTTTTGTGCTTAATATGAAATAAAATGGATTCTGAAGGATTTGAATAAAATTACGGATTTATTAAAGAGTTCACCACTGATGAGCAGATTTTTTTTCCATTTCAAAAAGCCTTTGGGAGCTTTTATTAGGGGAGGGGTGTTTATTAGGAATTTTACGGTATTTTCTATCCTCAAATACTTCTAAACAACAACAAGAAGCATTATAGGTGTAGGTCGTTTTTGACAGAATTAAAACATTTCAAGAACAAACATTGCTCTAGTCTATTGCAAGAAACATCTGCTGGAATGAGGTCTGTCTAGAATTTCGACGTAGTCATGGTGAAATCAACTGAAAATATCTGAAACTAAGAAAAGACTGTGTAAAAATAAAACAGAATATAAATAGGGTGGATGGGACCATAAGATGTATGCTTTCTTCTGTCATTTCAACAAATTTATAATATATTCTGCCAAATACAGACCTTGAGTGAAGCATTTACACATATACCCCCTTATATACCATACACGCTCATGAAAATCATTCAAAATTATAAAGGAATGTGAAACGGAGTAAATCGAATTAACGTAAAATCATAAATATTTTCTAAAAGTACATCTGATACCATAAACTACATGATTGTTCGCAACAACAATATTTTCATATAAACATCACTAAGCCTGATATTGTATTTTAGGGCAATTTTGGCGAGGTGTTTAAAGGTGTGTACAAACGAACCAGTGAGGTTGTAGCAGTGAAGACGTGTAAGGATACGTTGTCAGAAGAACAAAGAAAGAAGTTCCTGATGGAAGGCCGTATATTAAAACAGTACGATCACCCTAATATAGTCAAGTTTATAGGTATTGCTGCTCAAAGACAACCTGTGATGATAATTATGGAATATGTTTCCGGTAAGTTATGTTAACCCGTTTTTTCCGCTGCTATAGCTGGCGACAATTTCTGGCGCCTTCTCCCGAGTAAAATGATAATTATGGAATATGTTTCCAGTAAGTAATGCAGACGAAAATTTCTCGCGTCTTCCCTTTTTCCCTTATGCAAAATACTTTAAAATCATGCAGTTTTCCTCAAAATTTCATTTACGTCAAGTTTTTTCCGCCCCATTTGCAAAAATATCATATAATTTTTTCCCAAAATTTAAGGGAAGTAACTCCACAGGAAAGAGTTCTTAAGGGCTGTGCTCCAACAAATTTGTGTAATTTTCCCTGTCCAGTTTTGGAATAGGAACTGCCCTCCAGTAAATGTTGAGATTTTCAGTTTTGTTTTTTTTATGCCCCCGCCATGTAATGGCCGGGGCATATAGTGTTACCCTGTTCCGTCCTTCCGTCATTCCGTCATTCTGTCATTCCGTCATCATCAGTTTCCGTTCATTATCTTAGTAACGGTTGCACATATTCGACTCAAATTTGACATATGGATATGTCATGAGAAAATACAGGTCAAGTTCGAATTTGGTCATGGTTCGATGATTTTTGGCAGAGTTATGCCCCTTTTACTTTGAAAATAATATGAAATTTTCAGTTTCCGTTCATTATCTCCCCAACGGTACAACACATTCAACTCAAATTTGACATATGGATATGTCATGAGAAAATACAGGTCAAGTTTGAATTTGGTCATGGTTCGATGATTTTTGGTAGAGTTATGCCCCTTTTACTTTGAAAATAATATGAAATTTTCAGTTTCCGTTCATTATCTCCCCAACGGTACAACATTTTCAACTCAAATTTGACATATGGATATGTCATGAGAAAATACAGGTCAAGTTCAAATTTTGTCATGGTTCGATGATTTTTGGCAGAGTTATGCTCCTTTTACTTTGAAAATAATATGAAATTTTCAGTTTCTGTTTATTATCTCCCCAACAGTACAACACATTCAACTCAAATTTGACATATGGATATGTTTTTGGAATGCCCAGGCCGAGTTCGAATTTGTTCATTGTTCAATGATTTTTGGTTGTGTAATGCCCCTTTCACTTTGAAATTAATATGAAATTTACAGTTTCTGTTCATTATCTACCCAACAGTGTTACATATTCAACTCAAATTTGACATATGGATATGTCAAAGGAATGGGCAGGTCAAGTTGGAATTTGGTCATGGTTCAATGATTTTTTTGGCAGAGTTATGCCCCTTTCACTTTGAAAATAATATAGATACATCTTAGGAATAAGCAGTTTAAGTTTGAATTTGGTCGTGGTTCAATGATTTTGGACAAACTTCATAATCTTTCTTGAATATTGGAAAAATTTTGAACTTTCAGTTTCAGCACTCATACTTTTGTGGAAATGTATGTAGCCATTATTTTGGCTACAAATATGAAATATGCTATTTTCAAAAGGTTAAGACTGAATAATTTCAGTGCCTTGAACATTGTATGGAAATGGTTTGTGTTAACATTGAAAAGTTTTAAGGGCTTTGAACTTTAAATGAAAACAATAATTATACCCCCGCACAACAAAGTTGTAAGGGGGGTATACTGGAATCAGCTTGTCCGTCCGGCCGTCCGTCCGGCCGTCCGTCCGGCCGTCGGTTTTTTCTTGTCCGCCCAATAACTTAAGATTCCTTTGACCCTTAGTCTTCATATTTGGCATGGAGGTTAGTCATGATAAGTAGATGACCCCTATTGATTTTGAGGTCACTAGGTCAAAGGTCAAGGTCACAGGGGCCTTGACTTCAAAAAGCTTGTCCGCCCAATAACTTAAGATTCCTTTGACCCTTAGTCTTCATATTTGGCATGAAGGTTAGTCATGATTAGTAGATGACCCCTATTGATTTTGAGGTCACTAGGTCAAAGGTCAAGGTCACAGGGGCCTTGACTTCAAAAAGCTTGTCCGCCCAATAACTTAAGATTCCTTTGACCTACAGTCGTCATATTTGGCATGGAGGTTAGTCATGATAAGTAGATGACCCCTATTGATTTTGAGGTCACTAGGTCAAAGGTCAAGGTCACAGGGGCCTTGACTTCAAAAAGCTTGTCCGCCCAATAACTTAAGATTCCTTTGACCCTTAGTCTTCATATTTGGCATGGATGTTAGTCATGATTAGTAGATGACCCCTATTGATTTTGAGGTCACTAGGTCAAAGGTCAAGGTCACAGGGGCCTTGACTTCAAAAAGCTTGTCTGCCCAATAACTTAAGATTCCTTTGACCCTTAGTCTTCATATTTGGCATGGAGGTTAGTCATGATTAGTAGATGACCCCTATTGATTTTGAGGTCACTAGGTCAAAGGTCAAGGTCACAGGGCCTTGACTTCAAAAAGCTTGTCCGCCCAATAACTTAAGATTCCTTTGACCCTTAGTCTTTATATTTGGCATGGAGGTTAGTCATGATTAGTAGATGACCCCTATTGATTTTGAGGTCACCAGGTCAAAGGTCAAGGTCACAGGGGCCTTGACTTTAAAAAGCTTGTCCGCCCAATAACTTAAGATTCCTTTGACCTACAGTCGCCATATTTGGCATGGAGGTTAGTCATGATCAGTAGATGACCTCTATTGATTTTGAGGTCACCAGGTCAAAGGTCAAGGTCACAGGGACTTTGACTTCAAAAACTTTGTCTGCCCAATAACTTAAGATTCCTTTGACCTACAGTCGTCATATTTGACATGGATGTTGATCATGATTAGTAGATGACCCCTTTTGATTTTGAGGTCACTGGATCAAAGGTCAAGGTCATAGGGACTTTGACTTCAAAAAGTTTGTCCACCATTAACTTAAAGATTCCTTTGACCCACAGTCTTCATATTTGGTATGGATGTTGATCATGACTATAAGGTGACCCCTATTGATTTTGAGGTCACTGGGTCAAAGGTCAAGGTCACAGGGACCTTGACAAAAAAAGCTTTTCTTCTCAATTGCTAAAGAATGTCCTGTCCGCAATGTATTGATTTTGACATTTTCACATTTGAAGCATGTAGAATACATAACTTAGCAATGCACTGGCTTAGTAACCTCAGATTTGGCAGGGAGGTTGTCCTTGAGCTCTAAATGGCCACTGTTGATTCTGACAAAGTGGTATGCGGGGGTATTCACGCCATGATAGTGGCAGTTCTAGTTTGTGCAAACAAATTTGGAACTAAATATTATAACATCTGAAATTTTGGCTGCATGCGGGGGCATCCGTGGCATGATGACACATTTCTAGTTTCTCTCTGACATTTAGAAACCAATGGTATAGAATCTAGTTATACTTAAATTTCAAAATTCAAGTATGTTGTTATAACTTTATTATTATGCCCCCATTTCGAAAAAAGGGGGTATATTGCTTTGCACTTGTCGGTCCGTAGATCAAATGGTTTCCGAGTGATAACTAAAGAACCCTTAGGCCTAGGAACTTCAAACTTGGTATGGTGATTGGTCATGACCAGTAGATGACCCCTATTGATTTTGGGGTCAAGGGGTCAAAGGTCAAGGTCACATTGACCTTGTAAGCAAAAACGGTTTCCGATCAATAACTAAAGAACCTTAAGGCCTAGGAACTTCAAACTTGGTATGGTGATTGGTCATGATCAGTAGATGACCCCTATTGATTTTGGGGTCAAGGGGTCAAAGGTCAAGGTCACATTGACCTTGTAAGTAAAAACGGTTTCTGATCAATAACTTAAGAACGCTTAGGCCTAGGAACTTCAAACTTGGTATGGTGATTTGTCATGACCAGCAGATTACCCCTATTGATTTTGGGATCAAGGGGTCAAAGGTCAAGGTCACATTGACATTGTAAGTAAAAACGGTTTCTGATCAATAACTAAAGAACGCTTCGGCCTAGGAACTTCAAACTTGGCATGGTGATTGGTCATGACCAGCAGATGACCCCTATTGATTTTGGGGTCAAAGGTCAAGGTCACATTGACCTTGTATGTTAAAACGGTTTCCGATCAATAACTAAAGAACCCTTAGGCCTAGGAACTTCAAACTTGGTATGGTGATTGGTCATGACCAGCAGATGACCTATTGATTTTGGGGTCAAGGGGTCAAAGGTCAAGGTCACATTGACTTTGTAGGTAAAAACGGTTTCCGATCAATTAACTAAAAACGCTTAGGCCTAGAAACTTCAAACTTTGTATGATGATTGGTCGTGACCAGCAGATGACCCCTATTGAGTTTTGGGTCAAGGGGTCAAAGGTTAAGGTCATGACCAGTAGATACTTGATAACCCTTATTAATTGTTTGATCACTGGGTCAGAAGTCATGCATAATTACCTTATCACATGACTAATTGGCTGCTGATAGGGGGCATACATGTTTTACAAACATATCTTGTCTTTAAACAGATTTGGGGGAGAGCAGGGTTGGGGGGGGGGAGGAGGTCAGTGTCCATGGCCGAGTAATGAGTTATTAAGGTCATTGACTTCAATCCACTTGCCTCTCACAACTGTTGGTTTGAGCCACACAAGTGTCTTTGGATTCTTTCATGTGGGAAATCTTTTAAGCTAACTTATGGAACATCGGTGGTTTTACTCAGGTGCCTGTTTGTGCGTGAAATAACAAAGAGAAGGGGCACCTGAGGTCTTTCTCCACCAGTATAAGGTTGGAAAGTCTTTATATGACCTATACTGTATTGGCACAACGTAAATCTCAATAAAAAAAATAAAATCTAACAGATTTGGATATGATGGTATTTTATGTTTCTTTCAAATTTTGTTCGAAATGTAATTTTTAAAAGAGAATGACTTATATTGCAGGAGGGGCTTTGTTATCATTTTTACGGAAAGAAGGAAAGAAGCAGTCAAGGTTAAAAGCTGCTCAAATGTGCGTAGACGCAGCATGTGGAATGGCCTACCTCTCTGATAAAGGGTGTATTCACAGGTATGAACTGGTTTGTGATCAGGTAATTGAAATTACAGTAGGCCAAATGATTCAAATCTTTTTCAGTAAATAACCTGCAACTGTTAGATACACATTTAATTTACTTACTTTTCTATGATTATTTTTTTATTGAAAAAGACAAAACAAACAATCAAAAATAACAAAAAAATATTCTTCCTATTTTAGAAACATCCTTTTATAGCTTGATACATGTTCCAAAGACAGATATTTTCATATGCACAGTTACATATGTTTCATATCGTATTATTCAAATGATGTTAGCTTCGCCTCAAACACCAGTAGAACAGTAAGACTTAACATGTTTTATGATATAAATAAAAATATCTACCTTACGGACAATACCCTTTTAAAACAGGGGACAGTAATAATATTTTGATGTATAATGTATACAGGGATTTAGCGGCACGAAACTGTCTGGTCGGGGATAATCATGTGGTGAAGATATCGGACTTCGGTATGTCCAGAGAGGAAGAGGAATACACCGTATCGGACGGCATGAAACAGATACCGATTAAATGGACGGCCCCGGAGGCCCTTAACTTTGGTACGTAAAGTTACGCATTATGAAAAGTTTGTTTATTGTTGCCTTTAACTTTGGTATGTAAAGTTACGCATGATGAAAATTTGTTTATTGTTGCCCTTAACTTTGGTACGTTAAGTTACGCATAATGAAAAGTTTGTTTATTGTTGCCCTTAACTTTGGTACGTTAAGTTACGCATGATGAAAAATTTGTATATTGTTGCCCTTAACTTTGGTACGTTAAGTTACGCATAATGAAAGTTTGTTTATTGTTACCCTTAACTTTGGTACGTTAAGTTACGCATAATGAAAGTTTGTTTTTTGTTACCCTGAACTTTGGTACGTTAAGTTACGCATAATGAAAAGTTTGTTTATTGTTGCCCTTAACTTTGGTACGTTAAGTTACGCATAATGAAAAGTTTGTTTATTGTTACCCTTAACTTTGGTACGTTAAGTTACGCACAAGGAAATGTTTGTTTATTGTTACCCTTAACTTTGGTACGTTAAGTTACGCATAATGAAAGTTTGTTTATTGTTACCCTTAACTTTGGTACGTTAAGTTAGGCATAATGAAAGTTTGTTTATTGTTGCCCTTAATTTTGGTACGTTAAGTTACGCATAATGAAAAGTTTGTTTATTGTTACCCTTAACTTTGGTACGTTAAGTTAGGTATGATGAAAATTTGTTTATTGTTGCCCTTAACTTTGGTACGTTAAGTTATGCATGATGAAAAGTTTGTTTATTGTTGCCAGCAGAAACTTATATATGCCACTTTCTTTAAAATAATACTAATAATCTTAATGTGAAAAGGGTAGTGAAATAGGGCAGTCTAACCAGACTCAACTATGTGGTTGACTAACTTAATTTTTCATCTTGAAGTCCCCAAAATTAATAATGGGCAGACCTTAATATGGAAGTTGGGCACGTTCTTTTCACGAAATTCAGTGGAAATTTGTTGTGTGTTGAGGGGTTGAAGTCAATGTCATTGGTTCAAATCTTTAGATTTTTTTGATTAATATGAGGAAAGTAATCTGGTTACTTGCAGAACAGGGTTGGTTCTACTTATTTGCCTGTTTGTGTCTGAAATAATGGGTTGATTCTACTTATTTGCCTGTTTGTGTCTGAAATAATGGGTTGGTTCTACTTATTTGCCTGTTTGTGTCTGAAATAATTGACAGACATTCTGTTGCCATTGACCTGTTACAGTGTTGGTATGATTTCAAATTTTACCAAACAAAAATAAAAAAAGCAATACTTCCTTTTTGTTTTTGTTTATATGTAATGTAAACAGTTTTGTTACTAATGCTATTTTAGGAAAGTATACGACGGCATGTGACGTATGGAGTTTCGGTATATTGATGTGGGAGATTTTTAGTAACGGTCAAACGCCGTACCCAGGATGGACGAATGCAATAGCCCGTGAGAGTGTGGAGCAAGGTAACCGAAGCATGCTGTGTAGAGTTATTTATATATATATATATATTGTGTGTGTATTAATCTTGTAGGCAGGTACACCACGTCATGTGACGTATGGAGTTTCGGAATTCTCATGTGGGAAATCTTTTCCGACGGGAAAACACCTTACCCTGGCATGAATAACACGGAAACTAGGGAACAAGTAGATACAGGTTTGTCGGTCCGCGTGTGCACAGCCAGCTACTCCTAGCACTTTATTTATTATAGTACATACAAATATAAAGTTGCGTATAGAAATGTTATTTCACCGCCTATATAATCATAGTATTTACTCATTTAACACTTCATGTATACATTCTCCACCTAATAAAACGGGACTTATTTTATTTCTTCACCACTCCTTACAGGTTTTCTTATAACAAGCTTGTCACTCTTTACCTTTTATAACGCACCAGTCAGTTGTAACTAAGTTACCCCCCCCCAGTTACCGCACCCCTTGGGGGATTTGTAACTCCTCCCACCCAGTTACCGCACCCCTTGGGGGAGATTGGGGACAATGATCAACTTTGTACTTTAAGTTTGTCCCGCACTGTTGGGACAATGTGGTGACTTTGCCCCTTTAGTTTGTCCTGCACTGTCAGGACAACACAATGATTTTGTTTTGATTTAAAAAATATGCAGTAGACAGATTGGCATAGGGGAACAGCATTGGAATCCTTATACAGAAGTCATGGGTTCCAAGCCCACCATATGTGAGATTCTCCTTTTGCTTTCTAGATCCCTACTCTTGCAATTTCCTGTTAAGGAAAACCAGGAAATAGCCATCCAGTGTGACTGTCAAGCGTTTTATCTAGGTGCCAAAAAGGGATTTGACATAAAGTTAAAAAAAATGTAAAAAAAATGGCAATGTAGGGCATTTAGTTGGATTGAACTACATGTATTTTGAGACCGCCTCCGTGGCCGAGGGGTTAGAGTTGATGACTTCTAATCCAGTCACCTCTCTGGTGTGGGTTCGATCCCCGGGAGATGCTTTGGTAGTTTAGCGCGGAGGAAGGTAGTCTAGTACTGGTGTAACTCTCCAGGAACGATGGTTAGGAAACTACCTGCCTATATGACTGAAATACTGTCGGAAAAAGGCGTAAAATGAAACAAACAAACAAAACATGTATTTTGACTGTCCTGACAAGGTGGTGTGTTCACAAAGTGTTTGATTATCCAAAAGTCAAAGTCCCCACTTTTTCCCATGGGTTTGGGGAGCCAGGATTATAATTGACTGATATATTGTATACCCTTCTTTAATGATTAACCGGTTTTAACCAGTTCTTAACCATTTTCTATAAATAATTAAGCTGTAGCGGATTTTATTCTGCTTATAACAAATGCTTGTATTAAACCAGCTAATCATGTTTGATTTTAACATTTACCACATTTTATATTTTATACCAAATAGATTATATTAACTGTTAAGTTGCCATTCTCGACAAAAACAGTCATCATTTTTACTGGAAATTTTAAAATAAGCACCTATTGGATTGCGAATAGTGCAGACCATTCTCAATTGGTATGGACAGATCATCTGATCTTTGTTTGTACTGGTTGCTTGCTAAGAATCGGTGTAATCAATAAGTCATGTGACTTGCCTTAAAAATTCTATATTAAAATATCTTTCAGAATATACCAGTAACATTGTATTAATAAAATAAGTGGCAGTCATTGAATTTAAGAATTTGAATTTACTGGCCCGAATATCAGTTTTGAATTTTTTGTACTATATATTTAACTAAATTTTCTTAAAATTTACACTGGCCCGAACTAATTTTCACTGGCCATGGGCCACGGGGCCAGTGCTAAATTTGATGACTGAAGTGGGCAGGCAGTCTATTTATATTTAAATAAATTTCTATATGCTAGTATTATCTTAAAAATATTTTCGCTGTCAATTATTGGTCAACATAAACTTGATGTGACAAGGTGGTTGGTATCAATGTTATGTTACGGGATGTTGGGTTTAAACTTATTATAACAGAAAACTACATGTAGGTTTAAACTTGATGTAACAAGGTGGTAGGTTTACATTTTATGTCTACATAATGTTGGGTTTAAACTTATCGTAACAGTAAACTAGGTTTAAATTTGATGTAACAAGGTGGTAGGTATAAAATTTATGTTAAAGGATGTTTGGTTTATACTTCTTTGTTACAGGATGGCGGTTTTAAACTTGACCTATTGTGCATTATAATTTACCATATACTTGATGTTATAAGATTAAACATGAAATTTTAGATGTAAAAAAAAGTCTGTTATATAAATAAAAGGAGCTCCTATGAGGGCCAAGAGCCATAAAACATAAAATTTAGAATCATTAGATACATATAATTTGTTTTCAAAATGTATGTGAATATATAATGTAATATTATTAACATAAACGTTTTTAATATGTAAAATGTATATGAATATTATATTTTTATGTTTATAATTATAATATAAGGATTTTTGTATGCCTATTTGAAATGCATTATGGGAACGTCCCTGGCAGACGGGCTGTGTCCTTTTTTGTCTGGAGCATATCTCCTACACCTATGGAAGATTTTTTTAGCTCACCTGTCACAAAGTGACAGGGTGAGCTTTTGTGATCCCTTTTCGTCCGGCGTCCGTCCGTCCGGCCGTAAACTTTTACTTTAAATGACATCTCCTCATAAACCACTAAGCCAATTTCATCCAAACTTCACAGGAATGTTCCTTTGGTGGTCACCTTTAAAAATTGTTCAA
Organism: Ruditapes philippinarum; assembly: GCF_026571515.1. Lineage (NCBI taxonomy): Eukaryota > Metazoa > Mollusca > Bivalvia > Venerida > Veneridae > Ruditapes > Ruditapes philippinarum. The sequence continues at coordinate 171,306 of NW_026854185.1, read as the reverse complement.
AGAATTTAATTCCATGCAGAACTCTGGTTGCCATGGCAACCGAAAAAAAAAACTTTAAATATCTCCTTGTAAAAAACCATAAGAGCTAAAGCTTAGATATTTGGCATGAAACATCTTCTAGTGAGTGTCTACCAAGTTTGTTCAAATAAATGCCCTGGGGTCAAAATTGGCTCTGCCCAGGGGGGGTCATTGATTTTCCCTATATGCATATAGTAAAAACTTAAAAAATCCTCTTTTAAAGAACCCAAAGGGCTAGAGCTAAGATATTTAGCATGAAACATGTTCTAATGGGTGTCTTCCAAGTTTGTTTAAATAAAAGCCCTGGGGTCAAAATTGGCCCCGCCCCGGGGTCATTGATTTTCCCTTTATGCATATAGTAAAAACTTAAAAAATCTTCTTTTAAAGAACCAAAAGAGTTAGAGCTAAGATATTTAGCATGAAACATGTTCTAATAAGTGTCTACCAAGTTTATTCAAATAAAAGCCCTGGGGTCAAAATTGGCCCCGCCCCGGGGGGTCATTGATTTTCCCTATATGCATATAGTAAAAACTTACAAAATCTTCTTTTAAAGAACTCAAAGAGCTATGGCTAAGATATTTAGCATCAAACATGTTCTAATAGGTGTCTACAAAGTTTGTTCAAATAAAAGCCCTGGGGTCAAAATTGGCACCGCCCCAGGGGGTCATTGATTTTCCTTATATGTGTATAGCAAAAACTTAAAAAATCTTCTTTGAAAAAACCCAAATAGCTAGAGTTAAGATATTAAGCATGAAACATCTTTTAGTGAGTGTCTACAAAGTTTATTCAAATAAAAGACCTGGGGTCAAAATTGGCCCCGCCCCGGGGGTCATTGATTTGCTTTATATGTGTATAGCAAAAACTTAAAATCTTCTTTGAAAAAACCCAAATAGCTAGAGTTTAGATATTAAGCATGAAACATCTTCTAGTAAGTGTCTACAAAGTTTGTTCAAATAAAAGCCCTGGGGTCAAAACTGGCCCGGCCCCAGGGGTGTCATTGTTTTTAACTATATTTGTATAGTAAAACTTTAAAAAAAATTTCTTTCAAAAGCCCAATAAGCTAGAGCTTAGATGTTTAGCATGAAACATCTTCTTATGGGTGTCTACCAAGTTTGTGCAAATAAAAGCCCTTGGGTTAAATTGGCCCTGCAACGTTGGGGGGTGTGGGGGTTGGGGGGCCTATATAAAGGTGAGCGACCTCAGGGCCATCATGGCCCTCCTCAGGGCCATCATGGCCCTCTTGTTTTTAAATTTCATTGAAATGTTCACCACTATGAAAAGCTGTGTCCCTCACATGAACAAGGAAAATGGTCGAGGTCACACTCAGAGGTCATTGAAAAATGCTTGTATGGATCAAAGCTTCTCCATGCATTGAGGAATATTAATATAACTTGGCACAAATTTTCATCATTGTGAGGCTAAGTGTCACACATAAAATTCAGGTCCCTGCAACCAAGATCAAGGTCACACATAGAGGTAAAAAATGCCAGACGAAAATAAGTATAGGGACCAACTTGCTTGTCACACTTCTTATGGCCCACTTGTCCACCCAAAGCTTTGTGACGTGTGTGGCTGATTTGTGCCAAGTAAAAAGTCGAAAATTAACAAGTTAAAATGGCAGGGGCCTGAAAGGAAGTTTAATTGATAACACCTCGCCTCGGCGGGGGGGGGGGGGTGCGGAGCAAGATTTAAGAAATAAAAAGGCGGGGATGCTGAGCTAAAGCTAAAACATGCAATAAGCGGGGAATCAGGACAAAGAGATTTATCTATTAAACTTTGCCCCACACCCCTGCTTATTAGTGTGTTCCCGTTCCGCGCCTTTGTTCTGCACTTCTGCCTAATTAATTAATTAAACTTCGCCACGCGCCATTGCTAAGAAGCGTGTTTCGCTCCAGACTTTTCCCTTGGCTGGGTCTCAGGGTGGGGTCTCGGGGGGTGAAAACATGAATTGCACAAATCAGCCACCATAATTTTGTAGTTTTTATTATGTACATGTATTATATAAATGTAATCCTGTTATATGGTTGTTACGATGTTTATAAATATAATTTTATATGGTTTTACTATTCCAGGGTACAGGATGCAGGCTCCAGCCAGTTGTCCAGACAGTTTATATCAGTTAATGTTAAAATGTTGGGATGGCAACCCGTCTACGCGAATAATCTTTAGTGACCTTCATAAACAATTGAAAGACTTAGTGGCTAAACCACCAAGAGGAGAAAACTGGTCATAGCCCGCATTTTTTGTTACAAAGGGAGGTAACTTTGTGTATATAGTGAAAAAACTACAAGAAACACCCAAGGGAGAGAACTGGCTATAGCCAAGTTTTGTTATAAAAGGGAAGTAACTGTGTATATACAGAGATACTACAGAAACACCAAACTTTGTGAAGTGACAATGAAAGTTTAGACTCTGTCTGGGTGATGCGTGCCATCAGAACAAATGAAGAGTTGTTTGTTATTTACATAAGAACAAAATTGACACAACTAAAATGAAATGAATAAGTCATGCTTAGGGTGCTATAGTTAGGTGTTTTTTTAATGAAAAAAGGGGGGATAATTTCTGTCAAAATTTGGTGGATAGCTTCTCGACTATTTCCTCACATTTTTGCAGCAAGAACAGGGTTGTATGAATTCGTAAACTTGCGTTATATTTGTTGCAATGTCTAATGCCAACATTAAAGTATTTTGTTATGTTGAAGTTGAGAAATAGCTGCCCCATGTGAATGTGCTTTAGAATTATATACAATATGTAATAAAAGAAATATTATGAAACGCTATATCTATGTAGATCTTGGGTATATGAGTAATTTTGTCCGAAAGTAACAGATGTTTTATTATGAAGTGCTACAATAAATTATGGATATATTTAAAATATTAATATTAAGATTTTCTCTGTGTATATGTGTATTAAAGGGTACAAAGCAATATTGGACTGTCAGTAATGAAAAGTCATATTGGACTGTTGGTAATCAGTAGCTATATTGGATTGTTGGTTATTGGTTGCTATATTGGGTTGTTGGTAACCAGCAACCATATTGGACTGTTTTAACCAGCAGTCATATTGGACTTTTGGTAATCAGCAGTTATATTGGACTGTTGGTAACCAGCAGCAATATTGGACTGTTTGTAACCAGCAGCCATATTAGACTCTTGGTAACAAGCAGTTATATTGGACTGTTGGTAACCAGCAGCTATATTGGATTGTTGGTAACCTGCAGTCATATTGGACTCTTGGTTATCAGCAGTAGTATTGAACTGTCTGCAGTCAGTAAAATAATCGTATTGTAATAAGAATTATACAGAAGCACATTTTTGGAAAGAATTATGTTTCTTAACTTCTGGTGTATTAAATTATTTAAGCACCTTTAAAACTATATTTAAGACATTATCACAAGAGTATGAAAACTATGCTATGTAATTTTACAGTATTTTTACATTGTAATGTCTGTTACATTAATTTATAGCTTTACACCCTTTTAAGTGAATAAGCATAATAACTTTAATCTGCCTGACTTTGTCAACATTACAAAATCTTGTCTGTAACATTGGCTATGGCAAAGTACATGTTGTTGAATATTCATGAACATTTAAACATATTCTTGAATTTTTATGAATATTCAGTAAGCTTAGTATATTTTCAGACATGTATTTATTATTGATAAATAGATAAGGGAGTTATGACGAGGGAGGGACAAAGACAAAGTATATGTTAATAGATATATTCATGAACATTTATGCCATATTGATAAATATTCATGAACATTTATGCCATATTGATAAATATTCATGAACATTTATGCCATATACATATATATTAACATTTATGTCATATACATAAATATTCATGAACTTTTATGAATATTAAATAAACTTGACATTCATTTATTATTGATAGATAGGTAGGTGTTATTAACAAGTGGGGAGGGGGTGGGACACATTTTTCTTTTAAGATTTTTTTTCTAATTTTTATGAATGTTTTATTGAAGTAAACTAAGTTTATTACATTTTTGAAAGACCCTTTGTCTTATACATGTTGATGTATATATTAAATAGAGTTTTTATTTTATATATTAAATTATTCTTAAACGAATCATGTCATCAAAATTTCTATAAAAATCACCTATATCTGTATATGATTATATATAGTATGATACATTTTTCATTGGATTTATTTTTTTTTTTACCTATCCGCTAGTTCATTTCTTACTATTAGTTTTTAATAACATTTGAATGATTTCTTAATAGAAAATTAGTTTTAAATTATCTTAAGATAACCTTTAAATAGTTTTGAAAAAGATAATTAATGTATCTTTTTAGGCTTTTCTAGATTACTTTTAATTTATATTTATTTTTCATCATAAAGTTTATAGTGATATATTTACTTGTCTATAGGACGGACCATCTATAAGACGCGGTCTATTTTTTTTACTACAAATCTGCAGTAGTTTGCTCTAAGTCATATTTTTGATTTTTTTTTTGTGATACGATGAGATGTGTAGTACAATCTATGTTGAAAGAGAAATGACATATTATAAGAAAGTAAAAGTATGAATGCATTTAGCTTAATGTGATTATGTTCATTATTTTTTATTAACACAGCTGTAGGAAATTTCAATTAAAATGTCACCATTTAAAAAGAATCAGTTGCGTTTCATTAAAACATTGGAGCAATGTTTTGACCAATTTATGTTTTATCATTTCTTTTGATATATTTACATATTTTATCAAGACCAACCATGTTTCAATTTTTTTCATTTTTTGGGTGCATAATTTTACATTGTCTTATTAGGAATTTTTATGCTTTTGTTAAGTTGATAACTTCTTGTTTTTATTGAGTCATTGTTTTAGAAATATTTTTGTCCTATATTTTATCCTTTTATAGTCTAATATAAGATTAGAAATAGGATTTCGCTTTGTATCCCCCTTGTGTTTAATTTTTCAAAATTTTGCAGAGACTGTAAAATTTGCTTAAAACTGTCTGTCGATAACTTTATCTCTTTTTCTAATTATTCATAAAATAATTTTGGTGTACTAACTAGGCATATTGTTATCAATTGAAGACCAGTCACAATTCAGCATTTCCTCTTATCTGATTGGCTGTTTTTTCAAATGCATATTTAAAACCAACCAATGGGAAAGCTGCATTGATAGACTGGTCTCTATTTTTTGCAATGAATAATCTTGATGCCAGAGTAATAGTACTCATGCTCAACTATTTAATACCATGACAATATTTGACAAATTAAGGTCTAAAAGGGTGATTTTTTTGTATTTTTATTAATATAGCCTACTGTATTTACTTGTATAATTGACAAGGTTTTATTCTTTATGATTTAATGCAAAAACTATGCCATAAATGTAGTCTTATTATAGGTGGAACAAAAAATAAATAAAATTAGCTGCAAAAATGATCATCTGGTATGAGATACTTTAATTTTTCAATTTTTTAACATAAAATTCAGAACCTGTCTGATTATTAGGTAAATACAGTACGTTGAATAATGACATTGTTTTGTTTTACTCTAAAACTGTTCATTTCTTTTTTCATTGAGTTAAAATTCACTTCAGCAGTCTGATAAAAGGTTGTATGCTCATAGATTTCATTCTTTCATAATTTCATTTATATGAGATATGTTAACCCTGAAAAGGTTTATGCAAATAAAGAACCAAGTGTTTTTCAGTTTTTGATTTTTTCACATGGATCAATTGAGTATTGAACGTCAGTCCATTGATTAGATTTTAGTATTTGAGGTTTATATCAGAATTTGTAAAGTGCATGTACATGTATTTTCTCTATTACTGAAAAGCAATGTGTGTGTTCTTTAATGACAATAATTATTACATTATGGTTTTTACCTTCTACATGTATTTACTTGCATTGAAATTAAATGATGTAATTTTATATTTTGATAAACAAATATGATTTCAAATGGCCATACACTTTGTGACCAGTGGCGGTTTTTGTGTAAAAAGTCATTGTTATCCATTTTATCACCAGAAAAAATACAAAATATACTTCTTATAAGGCAGATAATTTATAAGTGTATGTTTTTCATGCTTCTTATAAGGCAGATCGTTTATAAAGTCAGGAGTGTATGTTTCACATTAGATTTAGCACTATTTTGCTTTGACTCTTGTTTCATGTTTTTGTGTGGACTTTTGTGATCCATTTATAAGACGGGGTGTATAAAATTACATTCTCAATTTGATGTTAGAAAAAGCGACTTATGCATGAGTAAATACTGTCCGGTTATGTCAACAGTGGCCATATTTTCCCTGTAAAACTGATGTATGGAAGTTTTAAAGAAAAAGTACAAAAATGTGATACTTGAATCTGCTGAATACATTATGTTAGTTACTGTTGTAGTGCAATATCGTTTTATCATTGTATTTTATTTCTTCCCGTATTTTGTGCACAATTTGTTATATATATATATATATATTTTACCGTAAGTATTGACAATATGTTAAAAAATACCATTTTTAAAATGGAACATAACCAAATAATCTTACACACTTGATGTATATGTAAATATTTACTGGGTTTATTATGGATTTTATGTTATTATTTTCTGAACTTCTGGTGTTACTTTCCTAGCCTATGGTGTTTATTGTCTGCTCTTATGATGTTATTTTCCGAGCTTATGTGTAAATTTCAGAACTTATGGTGTTATTTTCCTAGCATTTGGTGTTATTTTCTGAACTTGTGCTGTTATTTTTCCTAGCCTTTGGTGTTATTTTTTCAACCTATGGTGTTATTTTCCTAGCCTATGGTGTTAATTTCTAAACTTATGATGCTATTTTCCTAGCCTATGGTGTTATTTTCTTTTCTGAACCTATGGTGTTATTTTTCCTAGCCTAAGGTGTTATTTCCAAGCTTATGATGTTATTTTCTGAACCTATGGTGTTCTTTTTACTTCCAAATGATGTTATTTTGGCCTATGCCCTCTGGTGTTATTTTCTGGCCAATGATGTTTTCCCAGTTTATGATGTTATTTTCCCAGTCATATGTGTTATTTTTGCAGCTTTTGGTGTTATTTTCCGGCCTAAAGTTTAATTTTATGGGCCTTGTGTGTTAATGGTATTATTTTCTAAACCAGTAGTGTTATTATCTTGACCTATGTAGTGTGGCTTTGTTTCTCTGTGCACTTGTTTCTATGCTTATATGCTTAGCTTTGTTAGAGATATTTAAGGATATATCTAATATATATCTAATGAAATATCAATATAACATTTATAAATTGTAACATTATGATTTTCTGAATCATGGCTGATTCAGAATGGAGTTGCTAGAATGTCTGTTTTTCAACCGGCATGAAATTCCTTCACAAAATATATGTTACTATTTTAAGATGAATATTAATTGTTTAGCAATGATTTCATGCTTCCCCATTTGCTCTAAAGAAAATGTAGTTGTTCAAGCACACTTGATGTCTGAAATGGGAGATTTTTCCTATTACTAGTAGTTCATATGGAAGAATGTCTAAAATAGGGCGGGAAGTGGGGACTTATATTTATATGGGGGTAGGGTGGGGGTTTACCTGTTGCTGTAAAACTTGTCATAAATTAGACGTTTGATATATGTTTGACCTATATTGAATTGTCTAATGTCCGAAATGTAGTTATGGGGCATGTGACCTTCATTTAATGTTGTAGCATTGTGGGTAGTGGGAAGGAGAGGGTAAGGTTAGGGGAGTTGTTACATGTAAAATGTATTCGAATTTAGGGATGAACAACATGTGAATATGTGTGTATGTACATACTTTTATGTCAAAAGTTGTAATAAAAATTGTATTTTTATGTCACTGTTGATAAAAAAAAATTGGAATAAGTAAAAAAAATTGTGATCCTGTCAGCAGCTCAGGTATTCCTTTGATATTAGAAGTAAAAGATATTAAGAAATAAATTATTTAAAAAAATCTATGTTAAGCCGACATTTATTAATACATGTATAAATTAGATTTATATCATTTATTTATATAATTGAATTGTATAGCAATTCTGTTTGGCTTTGGATGTGTTGCTGTTGTTCTTTTTTCTTGCTCTGAACTTTAATAATTGGGCAATACAATAAGGCGTTTCTGTATTTGAATGACCCAAGATTGAGAGTCAAACACCTAGATTAACCACTAGACCATCTTTCCCTTTACTTTGTATGAACACAAATTCTTTGAGAAATCCTTCAACATTGTGATTGGAAAAATTGTTTTGATTTTTCTTCTTCTTGGAAAATGTCTTTAAGATTCTGTCAGATTTTTTCCGTTTAATTTTTAAAAAACAAAATACTTGGGTGATGGTAGTTTTCACGCCGGATCACGGCAGTAAGTCACATTGAAGGAACAAAACTTCTGATACTTGAACCCTTTCATAGGCCAGTCTGCTGGAACCAACTCTAACGTACCATGTGACCGGTACAGACCAAGATCAGCCGGTAGCCTGGTTAAAACTGTGCCGTCATGATCATGGTCTACTCTGTCCGCTATTTATAGTCAGTATTTATTGTGAAATTTTCCCTGAAAATGATAGAATGGTTAAGTCCAGATTTAAAGAAGGATAAGTCCATTTAAGATATTTAGGGAGGTATGGGTTGATATATTATTATACCTTTGTATGATGGGAAGTGTTTTTGTTGAAGGCAGGCTTCCTTCCTGTGTATAAATATATATTATATTTGCTTTTCTGTACCTCATGTAATACAAAATGTATGTACATTGTTTTACAATATTCATAATATCTAATGTATATTTCCCCCCTAGACTTTTTGAGAGGTTAAACTCTCCCGCTCTTTTTCACTGACCAAACCAATCTTATCTTACTTTACCTTACATTACCTTACTTTATTTTGTTTTACAAATCACATCATTTAAATTTTAAGTAAATCGACATTTTAGGTTGTTTCTTAGCTTAACTTTAATTAGATTTACTTTAAAATTGAAACTGTGTTTTAACCATTGGGCCTCTCACTGCTGTAGGTTCGAATCCCACTAGGGACTTAAAAATTATTCCATGCGACTTGACTATCTAGCTAGCTTATGAAAGGTCCCTGGATCTGCTTTGGTGCCAGCTTGTGCCCTATAAAAAATGAATATAGGGGCATCTGATTTGTTCCACTACCAGGTAAGCTGATTTGTGAACAGGTTAAACAGCTTAATGGAAAAGGGGATTTATCCCCCTCAAAATATAAAAACACTGGGGGGAAAATAAATTACTTTTTACAAATAGGCTTTGTATTTATTTCCGTAAGCTTCTTTGCGTTACTTATAGCTGGCTATTCTCTTTGACAGGCAGATTTTGTTTTTGTCTAAACTTTTACTATTTGTATAAAATATATTTTATGCAAATTAATTTTAACTGACTGATCTATGTATAGAAATGTTACACCATGTTTTTATCTATTTTTATTATTATTATATTTGTTGTATGCATTTGTTTAATGTAAATAAGAAATATTGTACAAAGTTTAAAATCCCTTTAATGTATGCTTTAAATCTACGTTATGTTTTGATATAATAAACTACTAACATTTCAATACAAAAAAATGTGTTGTTTTAGTTTTTTGGAAAAAAAAAACAGAAGAAAATTTAAGCTGAGGCTAGCTCGATTATAAAACAAGTTATTGCAACAGTTACCTTTATAGAGGTTACTGGAACTCAATCAAATTTGATTTCATATGAGGAAATATGGCTGATTAGGGCTCAAACCCACGATCGCTGGGTTGAGATGCAGGCAACCACAAAGTGCCAGTTTGTGTCTGTAAAACACAAGGGGGGCATTTGAGGTCTTCCTTCTCCAGTAAAGCTAGATACTTGCCCTATACAGTGTTGAAGTGATTGTGGAAACTGTATAAAATTGCTGCTGTAACACATTGCATGCTGGGAAATTTGTCGTCTGCTAAAATTGTTGTCTGCTAAATCATAGAAATAATATGACTATATATATCAAATAGCTTAGTACCTGACAAGACGTTGGGATACTTAGCGTCTATTCTAGTAAAAGTTGTTTATAGTACGTTTGTAATCATCGTGTATATCCCATAACGCAGGAATGTAAAAAAAATAATGCAGGAATGGTGCAAAAGTAACAGAATTTTATGGAAAAGAAACGCAGAGGTTGTGCAAAAGTAACGCACATAGGCGTGAAACCAACACCATAGTAAGTAATTTAAGAAACAATAAATAAATATTTTAATTTTTTTGGTATCTTCTAATAGTTTCCAAAAAAAATCCTCATTTGTCATATAGATGAATCATCTTGGCTCCTTTTGCTTTGTTGACAATTGTTGGTATAATTATAGTGAATTTTGTGTGGAAGTCAAAATACTACACTGTTTACATTTAACTCTCTCATAGAGTTCTCTCCCTTACAGCAATCTTGATTCCTTAAATGAATAGTAAACTGTTATTTGAAATATTTTCAATCATCAATCAGATCTATGATTAAAAAGGATGAAGTATGTGAACCTTGTATTTAAAAAAAAAATAACCACAATTGTTTTTTTTTTTTGTTTTTTTTTTTTTTTTTTTTTTGCCAAACTAAAAATCCCTTAAACTTTGAATTGACTGCTTTGACAGATCCATTACACAAATTCAGTCGCTAACTTTCTTTTTTTTTTTTTGGTACTCATTGTAACATTTTAACTTATTATAACATTTTATGGAAATTATATATCGAAATATAAGGAATCTGGATATACGTTGCTTGTTTCTTTCCTCTACTTCTTTACGTCTGCATCTTTTAATCAATGCAATGACCGACACATTAAAACTTTAATGTCAATTACATATGGATAATTTAAAAACTTGGGCTGATCATGGCCGCTTGACTTTATGGACAGACTCAGATCTTTGACTTCTAAAGGCTGCAACGATTCATTTGCAAGCACCAATATAGAATACTCTTTAGATTTTTACACGATTTTACCAGTACTGTTTAGATTTTTACAATATTTTAACAGTACTCTTTAGATTTTTACACGAATTTACCAGTACTCTTTAGATTTTTACAAGACTTTACCCGTACTCTTTAGATTTTTACAAGACTTTACCCGTACTCTTTAGATTTTTACAAGACTTTACCACTACCCTTTAGATCTTTACTAGATTTCACCAGTAGGCCTACTCTTTACATTTTCACAAGATTTTACCAGTATTTTTTAGATTTTTACAAGACTTTACCAGTACTCTTTAGAGTTTTACAAGACTTTACAAGTACTTTTTAGATTTTTACAAGACTTTACCCGTACCCTTAGATTTTTACACGAATTTACCAGTACTCTTTAAATTTTTACTAGATTTCACCAGTACTCTTTACATTTTCACAAGATTTTACCAGTACTGTTTAGATTTTTACTAGATTTTACCAGTACTTAAATAAAGAGTATGATCAGATCAACAACCTTTCGTAAATGAACTTTCCAGCGTCCATTTTTGGAACTATCCATTATCAATTCAGGGAAATCAAGATACAATCTTAAAGTTTGTTAAGCCAGCAGTATATTTAATTTAAATTCAAAATTTATATAAAAAAGACTTTACCAAAATAAGTGCAAAACCTATTTAAACAACAATAACATAGTTTTAGACTTAATATCTAATATTCAGTCAGATTAAAATCAATAAATGTAATTTTAATTAGGTTAAATGCAAAAACGAAACGAGACAAAACAATTATTCCAAGTTCCTTCACATCCGCGTTTACATTTTTGCAAGCACTCTGCTATGGTGGCCGATTGCGGCCATTTCAAACCAGCGAGAAATTGTATCGTTTTATCATAAAATGCCGCAAGCAACTTACTGACCCGCCAGATTTTCTACCAAAATCGTACACAAAGTTGCTGGGAACGTATACACCTGATATTTTATAATAGCTGTTGGAAACAGCAAGGAACATTTTGACTTCAGTGGCCGGTACCGTCCATGGTTTGACTCTCGTTTGTCTATAAAAAGTCGAGGAACATGCAGAAAGTATTTTTTTTGCAAATGTTTTAGAAATTCTACAAAAGTCTAGGGGAAAAACTCTAAGCAGCGACTTTTTGTTCCTGAAAAATAGTTACTGTCTCATAAAATATCGTGGCGAGTAATAGCAATATTCAGCCGCGACTTTTTGCGAGTTTAGTGCTCAAACTCGATTTTTACAAAGTATGCATCAAAACAAAATATCGACCTAAAGTAGGCATATATTTGTGTGGCTTAGTCTACTATATAGACAGGAAACGTCGCGGATTTCTTCATAAAACTAGAAGTGTGGCAGAAAAACTCGAGAGTTTATATAAGCCGCGACAATTTATACAATTTCGACATAAAATTGTGTTGATTAAAAAATTGCCCGCGAGATGTTATAAACTGGCAGCAAAATTTCTCGCGGCTTTAAAATTGGCGCTACCGGCCACCATACTCTGCCATTTCCATTTAAACATTCTGGAAAAATAAAGAAAGAGAAAAAACAATGGCAACAATAAGGTTTAAACAATTATAGATCTCTCTTACATAAATGTATCACTTAACCGGCTGTGCTATTGCGTCTGTGGTAATGACTTAAACATGAACATTAGGCTAGTGTGAATTCAAAAACATAAGCTTATTCCATATTAATTCTCGTAGATTACACAGACAAAACCGAAGTGGGATGGGATATTTAAAAGGATGCTATAATGTTTTAACAATTAACAGGTCAATAAAATTGTAAGACTATATTTGCTTCAAATGTTTCAACCACTTTAAGAGCGTTTCTGTCGTGGTCAGCATCCTCAGAATTATGTTTCTGTACATGTACCAGCAGCAGTTGTCTACGACAGAGCTAGTTTGTGCACCTGAAACATGTTCAAGAAAAGACACAATGGGTTGAATCGCTGTCTTTGTGTATTACAGATTTCCATTTATTTATTTCAAACTTGTGACATTTTGAACAACAACAACAAAGGCCAGTTTTAACGGAATTTACAAAATTTTCCTCAAAGTATTTTAATTTTTTATGAAATTGGGAAACGTCTTCAAAATTACCTGATAATTATTATCTACATGTAAATAGATTGATAGACTAAATATTAGTTTTAATAATTTCAGCGTTTCGTAACTTAAATTATAGCTTGAAATATAAACTTGTCATCACGAAACGAACATAGTTTACGGTATTGAAGGTAATGGTCAGTTGTGCACGAGATGGTGTTTTTCGAGTTGTGTATCTATATCTGGGTTATAAATACGGACTGTTTAGACTTTTATGCACTTCTCACCTTAGGCATACCTAAACCAGGTACGTATATTAATATACGTACCTGCCTAAACCAGGTTCTTGAAAAAATATATATGAACTGAATGAATGGATGAATGATAATGAATGAATGAAAGAATTATGAATGAAAACGATATTTGAAATGGATTTAGCACTGACCCTTAAGCGCATGCTTGACACATTAATTATCGTTATTGAACATCGATTTTACATTTTTCCTGGTTCTAACCAATAAGGAAATTTTCGTACTCAAGGAACAAAAAAATTTGTTTGGTGTGTAACAGTGCATGCCTACTGACGTGTATCTTTCTGTTTTAGCCTTGTAGTAGTACTGTTGCCAAGAAGGAATTTTAATAGGCTAAAACTTGTCTAGATTCGCGGATAACCAGAAGAATGTATTATTGTTGATAAAATGGCAACAAATCACAACTGCAGCCGTGTTTTTACTTTCACTTTCATTTTAAAGTTTGCACACCTGGAATGTTCACGTGACGAAAACAAATCAACGTGCTTTCACTTTCAAAATAGTAAACACCAGGTGTCGCTTTTTAAGCGTCGTAGTAATTTGAAACACCTAAAGGATTTTACGGAAACTATAACAGTCGGAAACAAAACAGACATTTTCTTAAATAAGCCGTTTTACAAACTAATTGATTAAATTGCTTTACGTGAAATAAGTAATATTTTGTGATTTATAACCAATATATTTCAAAAAGACATTCTGAAACTGTTAATTTAATTACGGAAATCAAAGTAGCACCTGTTGATACTTTCGAACTTGCAATCAAAATGGCGACCAAAACTTCGAAAGTTGGTCGACTATTACAAAAACATAAGACAGCGTTTAGTAAAGACATTGACATCAATCGTATTGTTTCAAAACTTACACAGAGAGGAGCTTTAAATAAAAAGGAAGAGGAAGTTATTTTAGAATGTGGCGATCAAAAACAAAAAGGAGAAATTTTTATGGACATTTTGTCAGAAAAGGGTTCACGATTTTTTCATGAATTCTGTGCTGTTTTAGAAGAGTGTGCCCCGCATTTATTGACAAGATTTTTATTAGATGCCAGTCCAGGTATATTTTTCATATTATGGTCTTTATAAAATAATAACACTGATAGGCCCTAGCCTACTGATTCATGTTTAATATTCATACCTACCTGTGTTGTGAATAGACTATTCACTAGTCCAGGTACAATATGTACAAAATAACAATACTGTTACGGTTAGATCAATAGGTAGAGCATTTGACTGTGAGTCGGTCAATCAGAGTTCTATTCCTGGACGATGCTTAAGGTCTCTTTTGTTGGGATTGATCATGAAATCCTTTCTATGTTCATTCGCAAACCTCTACTCAGGCATGTACTATTGCTATCAATTCATTGCAAGTATGAAGACAACTAGTACTGGTTTACTGCTTGACAGCCTGCCCTGCTATGCTCTGGTAAATTCAATGAGGCTTAATTTCTGCTGTGAAAAGGCGTGATCCAGAGTGAAAACTACTACCACCACCACCAACAACAATACCAGAAGCTTGTAGTCCAATATATCAGATGTTACAGGCAATGTTACAGTTTATGATTGTCAAGCCAAGAAATTGAAATATCTCTAAGCAACAAAATAATTATAGGACTATAATAGCCAGCTGATTATTGTTCAATATTCTAACATGTATATATGGTCTGTGGTCTTTACACATTTTAAACAAGTAAGCTTTTTCAGAGTTGATGAAGATTAGCTAATGTGTATAAGTGGCTGTACAATCAGTTATCATGATTCGACACCCTTAGTTTAAAATTCTATTTGTAAAAACTATTGTAGACCTGAAAAATCCTCAGGCACTGACCAGGATTTGAACCCTTAACCTCTTGGTTTCAAGACGGACACTCAACCATGTCCCTAATGGCTGTTGGAAAATGGCCTATACCTTGCTTTAAAATATATTAATTTATGAATTTAGATTCAGATGAAAAGAAACCTACGCAGGCGTTACAACTTGGCTTTGAGTTGGCATTAAAGGAGCGAGATGCAGTATTACGAGAAAATGCTAAAGCTTTAGAGGAACGCGACCAAGCTATGAGGAGGGCAAAGCAGTTACAAAATGAACGTGATAAAGCGCTGGAAAGTCTAGAAACCCTCACATCAAAAAGAAACACGTATGTTTGCTTTTATGTTTATGTATAGTTACTCACCTGACATCTTGACTTCCTCTACCAGTAAAGCTGGAAAGCCACAATATGTCCTTTACTGTGTTGGTGCGACGTTAAACCCAGCTACAAAAAAAAAATTGTATAGTAGCAATGATGATGAGAGAAATGTGCAGCTTGATTAGAGCTCAAACCTTAGACCCTGTTACCTTGTGCTACTGACTTAGCTGTAAGGCTGCTTAACATTTATAGGAATGCTTTACAATTTGTTTGTTTGGTTTGGTTTTACTATGTGCCATCATATGGCACAGAAACAGGAAAGAATATTTTGGCTAACCTCGGGTGTTACAAACTTATAATAAAAGAGCCAAGCCAACTGTTCTGACTCTTTACTGTGGGTTGCTTAATTATAGCATTTTGATTTATAGAAATTGTTAAAAACATGCTGAATTTATATAATGATTATGCCTTATTTTGCTTTGCTTAAGGAATATTTCATTCGAATTTAAGGAATATTTCATCTTAGTATCAGAACACAAAAATTGAGCTGCCAACAGTATAGAGCCTGGTCAGGCTGTACTAGTGTGCAGACTGGCATACCTTAATTCATTTTTGATTGCCAGCAAGGTTGTGATATGAGTAAATTCATCTAATGGGTCAAAAATTAAGCATATAAATAAACTTTTTTTCTTGTAGACCACAAATAGAAAGACGCTCAGTTTCACCGTCAAGACGGAACAAAGAAAAGCTGAAGGCTGTCGACAGTGACCTTGAAACAGAAATCGAGGAGGTAAATTGTTTTGCCCTGCAATAAAAGGGGATTATATGTAATATTGATATGATTTTATATGTAATGTTGAATTCTACTGTAATTTCATTTAACCTATAAAAAATTTTTATATTATTTTTGGGGAAAAATTTAAATTTTCCCGGGAAAAAATTTATAGCGGGAAAAAAAAAGAAAAAAGTAAATTTTTTTAACAGTAAAACATTATAAAAAATGTACCTTTTAGTAAAACATTTTTCCCAGAAACAAAAACTTTTGGGGCGTAAATGATGATTTTTTAAAGGGAATTTTAAATTTATTGTTTGCCCAAGTTAATAATTATTTGGATTTTGGTTTTTTTCAATTTAAAAGGGATTTTAAGGGCCTTTTTTTAAAAATCCCCTATGATCCCCCTTTTGGTTCACAGATTTGGGCCAAGGTTTTCCCAACACGGGGAAAAAAATTCCCTTCCGGGATATTCCCTTTAAGGGGGTTTTGAAATGGGATAAAGGGAAATACTTGCATATATTAATAATTATACACCTTCATTGTTCAATTGAATACCTAAAACACACAATAAGTACAAGTAGGACACTTTGTTTAGTAAACAAGCTGTACAGATGCACAAGTTCGACTGAACACAACATTTCCAACACAACGCTTTAATAATCTTTATTGTAAGATGTATTTATCATAAAGGTAACCAGTCAAGTTCAAAGCATGAAGGAGAAACAAAACATATTTCAAAACAGCAATTTGTAATCACAATTATCTTTTGGTACTTATATTTTACCAGTCTAATTTCCTCCTGACTTCAAGTGAAGTATGCAACAACAGTACTAGTTTTATTTCTCTAAACGCCAGGCAGGCAATCGTAAAAATTAAAGTTAATAGAGGCAAACATTGCTACCAACTGATGTAGTTTCAAGTTAAAGGGAGTTTACTGCCTCTTCACAAATCGCAACTTAGCTCCACAACAGATACAGAGTTTGACTATTTCCTGTACATTCTCAGGAATTCCCTGCATTTCCCAGTATCTTTGGAAATACTACTTGAATTCCCACTTAAATGCCAACTCTGATGGTTGATAGTAGTTCACAAAGAGGTGACATTCAGAACTTTGAAAAGTCCCAAATGGTCAAGAAAACTTTCAGCCATTTAAAATCTCAATTGTTGACATTTTGTGTACATACCTGTAAAAACAAAGTTGTAAAATCCAGGATTTGGGGTGGTGAGGGTGCCGTGGGGGTAGTGTGTGTTCAATTCTTAACTGTGAGCCATGAATTTACCCTTCGCAAAATTACAATGTATTATATGGTTTCAGAAAATGATTATATTACTCCAGCAAATGTTTATATGGTTAATAAATGATCAAAGTGTATCTGATTGTAACTATTCACTTATATGGCACATGATATATGTATCAGTCTCAAAGATGTGTATAAAAGCCTCAAATGGTTATGAATTATATATATAAGTTTACATATGATAATTAATGAATTATATTAACTTATAAAGGGTCGTGAGAGATATAGAAGATTAAAGGTAAGCTGGAGTTGTGAACATGGTTGCATGCTATATGTTCTTGTATAACTTCCTGCAGTTAGATAAAAAACCAGGGGATAGAATACTCCCAGGGGTTTACCTGTAGTGTTTGATTTTTGCTTTTTCTGACCTCATAATATCATTTTGGGTTATAATGTTTCTCTCACAATAAATCTCATTTGAGATGTAAGTTTCTCTCATAATCTTGTGTGGGATATAACGTTACCTCATAATTTCATGTGAGATAATATTATGTGAGTTTCTCTCATAATATCGTGTGGGATATGTGAGTTTCTCTCATAATATTGTGTGGGATATGTGAGTTTCTCTCATAATATTCTGTGAGATATAAATTATTTTCATAATCTTGTGTGGGATATAAAGTTACCTCATAATTCCATATGAGATATGTGAGTTCCTCTCATAATTTTGTGTGTGATATGAAGTTAACTCAATCTCATGCAAGTTTCTTTCATTATCTCATGTTGGATATAAGTTTCTCCCATAATCTTACATGAGATATAAAGTTTACTCATATTCTTATGTGTGATTTTACATTCCTCATAAAACCTCAAGTAGGATATTAAAATCTCATAATTTCATGTGGGATATAAAGTTTACTAATAATTGTATGTGGGATATGAAGTTACCTCATAATTTCATCTGGGATACAAACTTCCCCCAAAATCCTATGTGGAATATCCTCATAACCTCATGTGTGGTATTAAAATCTCATAATATATAGGATACAAAATTTTCTCATAATTTCATGTGGGACATCGTTACATATTCATGAGGGATACAAAATTCCCTCATAGTTTCATGTGGGATATCCTCATAAGCTCATAAACAGATTAACTATAACATAGAGTGATTGCCATTTTTGCGGTGTTGAATAAAACAATAACATGTTTGACTAGATGCTATAATATTTGGTTTAATGTATTCAGCTTGCCTCCAAATTACATTTTGTCACCTTAGTGCAGTAACATGATAACTTCTAATACAAATTAATAGGAGTTAACCAGTTGCTGCACTAAGGTGATGTGATTTCTTGTTTTTGTTTATCACTTATCCCTCACTGCTATGTACTTTTAACCATGTCAGGCAGGGATTTTTTTCATATGAGGAAACTCTCAAGCTGACTTATAAAAAGTCAGTTTTGAAATATTTTAGATATACATTTGGAGGCAAGCATGATAAAATGATTTATGCGCCCAGATACTTTTTCATAGAGCATATATTTGCAGGTTTGTCTTTCCATCCATTTATATTTGTATGCCATTTACTTACCTTGTCTCATACAAAATGATTTGATATCTTAGGATTCTTGGTGTGTTTATGTACCGGACCCAATGATAAGGGAAACGGCAAAGATTAACCATTCAATTGAAGAAATAAAGATAGTCCTTTTGTAATTATTGCTCTTTTATTCCTCAATCTTTTAGCGGTAAATACTGCAAAATACAAAAATAACAAACATAAGTCTTACTGCATAAGCTCTGCACAATTATTTTTCAGAAAAATCATGTATGAAGTTGGTATTCAAGTTAAAACAATACAGTGAACTTATTTAATAGTTAAAATATTCATACTATTAATATCATTACAAAAAGTAACATACTAAATGCAATAAACATGGTACGAATGGTTTCGAGTACGAATCTTATTTCAATAGCGAAAGGCCAGAAGGGCTTTCCCAAATGGATTTATTACTGTCTATGTAACAAACAATACTGGTTGTCAATAAAAACCATATTAACTTACACTATGCAACCTTATAAAGTGTTAATTGCATGAAAAACAAGTTCGCAAGGTTTACGTAGATGAAAATGCTGCTCCAAACATGGCTGACACACGAGACAAAACTACCGACAAGAATCTTAATTAACAGAAAGTATAAAACTCCAAAAAGAACAAATAGGCTTCGCGCTGGGGTAGGCATGACACTCCCCATCTGATATCTAAGGAAGGATATCACTACTTTTACTTCTTCTCAAACAAATTCTAAATAAGTAAGTGAAAATATAACAAAGTCTATAAATGTCCTGTACATAAAAATATCTGGGGCCCTCAGATAAATCCTTACACAGTTCAAAAATAGACATGTTTTTAATTCTATAAAAAAAATACAAAATAAATCACTTTAACAAAAAGCTGATTATTTTCGCGTCAAATATATACACTTGGTAAGGATACAAGTCAAAACATGAACTCTGCTATGAAATAACAAAGCGACAAATATAACAGAGTATGTTAAATTTTAAGCTCCAATTGATGCGTATTCCTAAAAATATTATGTAGCCAAAAATAACAATTCTTACAATTACTTAAGGATATAATATTACTATGCACGAAATCAAATAATACTATTACTGCGTCACACCACAACTGACAATTACTTAATTCAGTTAGAAACAAAATAACTTCAAAATCTTTTACACAAATGTCATTAAATCTTTTAACAATTTTCAACAGTATACAGAAATACTTTTTCATATAAATGTCAATATCTCACTAACAACACAATATCAACAATAGGCCGAATGTAAAATGCCTTTTTTCCATTTTTGAGAACACAAATCTCAACTTTGCGAATTTTCCATCAGCCCGGGGAAAAATTTGTTTAAACCCCACCTAAAAGGGAATTATTGCGAACTAAAATTCATTATCTTTGTTAAAAAACAACATCATTGAGCTTAAATGGGGGGAAGAAGGGTTTTTTTCCCCCTTTGGGCCTTCTTTGTAAAATTGAAGAAAATTCCCTTTTTTTAAAGTACCCAAAAAAATGATTTTTGCTAAAAATTGGACACGTTTCCACTGATCCTTGTAAAGATTCTTAAAGGATTGGTTATCAACAGGTTGTTGATCAGTCTTTTTAACTTTTATGTTTAAAAATTTTGAAGGGTCAAACAAAATGAGGGCCCGTCCCGGGGCCAGTAGAAACAGGTAAAAATTGGTCGGGGTTAAATTTTGGGGAAATAACCCCAGCCTTTGAGGGAGCAAGTACATCATGTGTGAGATTATGAACATTGCACAGCATAGATTCTAAAATGCGTCTTGATATCCCAATCATTCTTTCCCAGACCCCTCCCATGTGTGAACTATGTGGGGCGTTGAAAATCCACTGAGACCCTGACCTGTTGAAGAACCCCTTGATCTGACCATCCTCTACATTAATGACATCAACACCTATATTATCAGTAGAACCTACAAAACTTGTACCACGGTCAGACCTGAAAATCTTTACGGGTCCTCGAATTGCAATGAACCGTCTTAGTGCATTAATAAATGCAGAAGAAGTCATTTCATCCACTACTTCTATGTGCACTGCTCTAATAGTAAGACATGTAAAGAGTACAGCCCAACGTTTAACGCTCGCTTGAGAACTTCGAGTCTTACGTGCAACAACCTGCCAAGGACCAAAAACATCTACCCCTACATAAGAAAAAGCTGGACCTAACTCAGTTCTATCTAAAGGCAAATTAGCCATCTTTTGACTTTCAAATTTTCCCCTAAGCTTCCTGCATGTTACACAGTTAAAAATCAGAGAGGAAATAGCACGTTTTGCGCCTACAATCCAATAACCTCCCTGTCTAATAGCTCCCTCTGTAAATACACGTCCTTGATGATGCACAGACTCATGAAAAAATCTTATAAGTAACCTTGCAATATGCTGGTTTTTGTGCAGAATGATGGGATGCTTCTCATCATAAGGTAATGAACTTTGACCCAAACGACCACCAACCCTAAGTACACCTGTGGATTCATCAATAAATGGATCTAACTTCAATAATGCACTACCAGAATGGATAGGAGTTTTGAAAGACAGTGCATCTATTTCTTCCTTAAAACAGTCGTATTGCCCCTCTCTTAAAATCACTAAAGTAGCCTTGGACTTGATATTGACAGCATGTGACTCATTACAAATATGCCAACCTTTACATGTATCAATTTTCTTAAGGGACATTACTATATGTATAAGGATACCAATAGCAGCTACTAATTTGTACCATGAAGAAAAACGTTCAAATCTGCTAGACCCCAACATTAAATCCTTGTTCACTCTAGTTGCCATGGCAACGACTCTAGAACGAACTTCTTTATCCAACTGAGGATCTACCAAAGGGAAAAACTCTCTTAAAGTCTCAGAATTTCTCCTCAAGAATTCCGGTCCTTTAAGCCACACACTATCCTTAAGTTGATCAGGATTACAACCCCTAGAACCTATATCTGCAGGGTTCTTATCTGAGCAAATATACCTCCATTGCGTAGGAGAACTAATTTGACGTATCTTGTATACCCTGTTACTTACATATGTGTAAAATCTACGTGATTGATTGTTGATGTACCCTAGTACAACCTTGCTATCAGTGTAAAAGTTTACTTGACTAAACTGTAAAAACATGTTCTCTACAACGAGCATATACAACTCTGTAGCTAAAACTGCTGCACATAATTCTAAACGGGGAATAGTATGTCCCGAAGATGGAGCAACTTTGCTTTTGCCTAATACAAAACTAACATCCTTCTCATATCTATTCAAGCAACCAACAATGTAAACTACAGCAGAAATCGCCCTTTCTGATGCATCAGAAAATATGTGCAGTTCCAAGTTATCCATCTTAGACAAAGACACATTGAAAAGAGACCTAGGTACTCTAATGCTACACAATTTATCCAAATCACTAAGCCAGTGCTGCCATCTGACTTCAAAATCAGTCTGAACAGGTTCGTCCCAGTCTATTCCACTTGATACTACGTCTCTAAGAATCAATCTACCTTCTAATATTACTGGAGATAAAAACCCTAGAGGATCGAACACACTGTTTATTGATGACAATATACCCCTCTTGGTAACAGAGCTATTTTGTACTTGGTTGAAAAGGAAACAATCCTGGTTCAAATCCCACTCAAGGCCTAGACTTCGACTAGTAGGACAATTATCAAGCTCGAAATCAATACAGTTCAAAACTGTAGCCACATCTTCTTTAGGAAAAGATTCAATAACTTCTCGAGAATTGGAAGACAATTTGTGTAATCGGATCCCTGATTTAGCCAAAGAAGCTTGAGTGCGATAAACCAAATCAACAGCCTCAGATACTGTAGGGCAAGAAGTAAGTCCATCGTCAACATAGAAATCCCTATTAACAAACTGAACTACATCAGCATCAGAATGCTCTACAGCTTTCCTTAAACCATAGGTAGCTATAGCCGATGACGGTGAGTTTCCAAATACATGTTTACACATTCTGTATTCTACAAGAGGCTTCATAGTATCATTATTTTCATGCCAAAAGAAACGTAAGTAATTTCTATCTTTTTCATTAACACCGAAACAGTAAAACATCTGTTCTACATCAACAGAAACCGCAACAAGTTCTTTCCTAAATCTAAGTAACACACCTAGGAGACTATTTGTTAAGTCAGGTCCCTGCATCAGTACAGAGTTCAGTGAAACACCCTCAAATTGAACTGCCGAGTCAAAAACGACCCTTATCTTATCCGGTTTCTTAGGATGATAGACCCCAAAAATAGGTAAGTACCAGCATTCAGTACTTTCTTGCAATGGGGGTGCTATTTCAGCATGACCATTTGCAATAAGTTTATGCATGAATTCAACAAAATGCTGTCCCTTGAGGGGATTTTTACTCAAACTTGCCTCAAGATTACTGGCTCTATGGAGTGCCTGTGCTCTGTTGTTGGGTAATCTAGGACGGGGAGACTTGAATGGAAGAGGGGCTGACCATCTATTACTTGAATCAAGCACAAACTCTGTACTCATTTGAGCCAAAAAGGTTTGATCATCAACAGACAGAGACGGTTTGTTATCACGGACATCAGATGCGAACACATAATCATATGTAAACTGTGTTGACACATGATCATTATTATGTACATTACTACAAGGTTTAAACAGAGTATATCTTCCATTGTCTAACACATATGTAGAATTACATTCAGGCTCAAATGAGCCAACATCTTTTGACTCAGCAACATGGAACTTGCTCGGACATTGAGGCAAAAGTGAAGCTCGCCCATCACCCACAATATAGGTTTTCTTTACACTGACATTAGGGATAATGTGTGCAATACCAAGACACACCTCACCTATAATAACCCATCCAAGGGGCAGACGCTGTGCAAACGGGGAACCTTTCGGCCCAAAGCGCTGATCTAGCACATGGTGTACATCTGGGATATCTCGACCAAGCAGAAGTAACATTTCAGCATCTTCAACTATTTCTGGGATAAAAGGGGCTACATCAGACAAATGTGGGTGATTGGCCGCAACACTTGGTGTAGGAATCTCATTCCTATCACTTGGTATACCAGAACATTCTATAACAGTAGGCAAATCAAAATGAACACTTTTGTCAATACATTCAACAACTAAGTCATTAAGCTCTCTGCCATGTTGCTTAGAAATGCCATTACATGAAGACATTAGATATTCTACAGGTTTACCAGATACATTTAAAAAAATTTTGAACAATTTTGGTTTTTCTAAAAATCTGTTACTCTGTTTATAACCCGTAGATAAAAAATAAAAATAATTAAACTGGTTTAATTTTTTCCAAAAAAAATACAACAAGTATTTATTTTTTCCCCAAGATTTCCCCGGAAAGGGGATCATTTTTACAAATTTTAGTACATTTAATGGGGTTTAAAATTCCCGTTTTTCCCCTTAAGCCGGGCTGTTATTTGGGCCCAAAAATAACCTTCTCTTCCCCTTTTTGAAAATTTTTTTTTTATTTTTCCCAATGTTCTCCCGTCCATATTTTCGGAAATCGTTTCCCCCACCTACGAATTTGTTGGTTTTCCCAAGGGCTCTTTTCAAAATTTCGGCCCGATGACTAGGAAAAATAACACTTAAAAAGCACAATTTATTTTCAGAAAGAAAACTACGCTTTTCTTCTTCCGACTTACACTGAAATCTTTTACATTCTGATAAACGATGTGGTGCACCTTTGTGAATCAAGCACTTATCATTTAACACACTAGATTTCTTATCACTCTGAATTTCTGTTTTCGACGCAGCCACACGACTACTCGATACCTTTTGATCATAATGAGAAGAATCCCGACTTCTCTGACGATTTGAAGCCGTAATTTCAAATGCAAAACTTGGATCATTAAATATGACACTGAACTTTTTCACAAAGCTTGTAAAGAAGGAGAATGGTGGAAATGGAACACTGTTGACTTTCTTTGTATGTTGATGCATGAGCAATCCATTTCTGCTGCAAACTGTATGGCAATTTGTTGACAATGGGGTTCACCCCTATAGATGAATCGAAGTAGGATAGTGTTTTATGGTACTGTGGATTAGACATCAGACCTTCAATCTCCTGTAGTAAGTCTGCTAACTCGTACAACCTAACTCTGTCTTTGTTAGTCAAGATGGAAAAGCTTGAAAGCCGATTGGTCAATGAACTAAGGACACTTTCCGGGGTTCCAAATCTTTCATCAAGACGTTGCCATATTTGGATTAAAGCTTGATTGGCATCATGAAGATATGCAGTACGTAGACTTACTGCATGTTTTCTTGAGCTGGGACCCAAGTATTTTATTAGCAGATCTATTTCTTCGCTACTTGACAACAACATTTCGTCACTGATGGATTTAAAGCTAACTTTCCAAGCTTGATAGTTACCACATGTGTCATTAAAATTTGTAAGCCTTGACAAAATTAAGTCTTTTCTCAACAAAAACTGAGCTGTAACACTTTTCTCCTGATCTGCTAACTTCAAATATTTCTCTTTATCCTCTGTTCCATAATTTAGAATGTATTGTCCTACTTTAGACAACGGATCTTGTTCAGGTAAACTGTCCCCTAAAACAGAGCTTTTCTGTGAACTTTCTATCTTCGCTAGTTCTTCAGCTTCAGTTACAAGTACTTCAGCTTCTTTTTTGTATTTTAATAATTCAAGATCTGCATTAATTTCTGCCTGCTTCTTTTTCAGTTTTGTTTCCTGCTCCGCGAATTTGAAACGAACTTGTGCTGCTTTAGCCTCCATTGCTTTTGCTGTAGCTGAGTTCATTGTACTCGAAGCAACACCAGATATCTCACTCTTACCACTTTGGGACATTAATTCAATCTTTTCCGACTTAATCATTTTGATTGTCCTAAGATATTGCTTTACCTTTTCTTCTAAATCAATGTAGGAATTGTCCAACCATGTACTTTGTGTCTCACTCTCTTTTGTTTTGACACTTTCTAAATATTTAGCATATTCTCCATATACCGCCTGCACTGCATTATGTAATTTTATACACAAGTCTTTACACTTGTTCAATGCAGAAATTGAACTGTTAACAGAAAGCCCTGAGTTTGATGCAATGTGATTCTCAAGTTCTTTTACAGTTTCATTGTACTTTGTAAAAAGCTTCTGATCCTGTTGTTCAAACAACTCCATAGCTTTTTCAGTTAATATTCTAGTTCTACGAACTTCCATGAAATGTGATTATGTCAATGACCACTTCATTTGCTGCCAGTTATTTTACTGTACCGGACCCAATGATAAGGGAAACGGCAAAGATTAACCATTCAATTGAAGAAATAAAAAGATAGTCCTTTTGTAATTATTTCTCTTTTTTTCCCCAATCTTTTTTTGCGGTAAATCTGCAAATACAAAATAAAAAAACATTTTCACTGATAAGCTCTGCAAATTTTTCAAAAAAACATGTATAAGTTTGGGATTCAAGTTAAAACAAAACATGAACTTTTTTTAATAGTTAAAAAAATTCATATATTAATATCTTACAAAAAAGTAAATATAAATGCAATAAACATGGGGAAAATGGTTTTATAAATCTTATTTAATAGCGAAAGGGGCCAAAGGCTTTCCCAAAGGGTTTATTACTGCTATGTCAAACAAAGGTTGTAATAAAACCAATTAACTTTCACTAGCAACCTTATAAGGGTTAATTGCATAAAAACAAGTTGAAGTTTACGTTATGAAAATGCTGCCCAAAAAATGGCGACACCGGACAAAATACCGAAAGAATTTAATTAACAGAAAGTATAAAACTCCAAAAAGAACAAATAGGCTTCGCGCTGGGGTAGGCATGACAGTTTATACATTTGTTAAACCCCTCTCTTGGGATAGGACTTAAGGTCATTTTGGTCAAGGTTGTGCCAGTGATGTTAAAAATAGGTTGACCCACTTTTACCCCCGAAAAGGCCATGTCATAAGTTTTGTCATTTTTATAGACACTAAAAATAGATTTTCTTACTTTTCATCATACTAAGTCAAGGTCACTCAAGCTTAAAATAGTTTTCTTTTTTGCACTCCTGTCTCCATTGAAAGACCATGTTATTAATTTTAACCATTTAGGTCAAGGTCGCTGAAGCTTAAAATAGTTGTACTTTTACTCCATTAAAATGCATTGTTATAAGCTTGGTCATTATGGTCAAGGTCAATTAAGCAAAACATAGATTTTCTTACATTTTATGATAGTAAGGCCATGTTATTAATTGTAAATATTTTGGTCAAGGTTGCTGAAGCTAAAAATAGTTTCTTACTTTTACTCCATTGAAAGGCCATGTTATAAGCATTGTCATTTGGGTCAAGGTCACTGAGGCGAAAAATAGATTTTCCTACTTTTTATCATAATATCTTAAGGCCATGTAATTGATTGTACCATTTGAGGCAAAAAATAGTTATCCTTCTTAAGCTCCACTGAAAGCTTTGTCATTTTGGTCAAGGTCAATGAGACTAGAAATAGACTTGTATTGGTTGTAAGGCCATGATTATTAACTTTATCAAAGCGACTTGAGGAAAAAGGGAATGGGGTTTGTCAGTGTTTGTTATGATACCTATTTAGTAAAATGCTCATGAAATTGATAAGCCCATATTTTTTGCTTATTTTGCATGTTTATAATTTTGCAACACATTGTGTATTTTGTGGTCACCATGACCTAATCACATTCATTACATCACCTCTTCATGTAGTTTATATGGTACCTATGGCATGATAATTGATTGTTGGATAATTAAGGGATTCCAGTAGATCTGAAAAGAAGCATGGAGGTGTATTTGAATTAGTTGATTGTAATGCAATGTTAGATTTAACATGATATCAATATTTCTTTTTTCTTTTAGGAAAAATATGTTATTATTATTATTTGATTTTATTAGTTATATAAATGAAACCTACTTTTATATGTTAAGTAAGAGTGATTTTACTTGTAAGTTTTAATGAAACCATGACTGGATGTGTTTATTTTGTATAGAAAAAAAGTTATCATGGTGTGTGTGTGTAGGGGGTGGGGGTTTGGGCAGGCGGGTTTAGTGGGTACGGGATGGGCATTTCTCATGATAATTAAAGTGAAATAACAGTCTGGGTTATACATTAATATACAAAATAATTCACAAAGATTATTTTGTTTAAGTGTGTAGCTAACATATATATTTTGATTGGAATTTGTTATTTTAATGCCATTACAGCTGTAGTTGCAATTTAAGAAAAAAACAACATAGTTAAAATAATTAAAATATTTTTTGTAATTTTGGTGCAAAATCTGAAAATATTCTTTATGTTGTTGAAATGTTGTTGAATTCCTCGTGTTTCCCTTTTGAAAGATAAGCCTATGAAAGATGCCAAGGACATTAGCCCTTGTCATCAGACATTGACAGTATATGGTACAGATAGGCTGAAAAATTTCAACTATTTTGACCAACAAAGCACAATGTGAATTCTTTGTATTTATATATCTTCAAATATCAAAGAGCTATTAGTCTGCCAATATGTCATTCAGTTTGAAGAAGAAAGTTTAGATGGTGCATTATACATGTTTGCCATGTTCACAGAAATTGTAAAGTTTAAACTGGAAAGTGTTTTACGCACTAATTAGTATGTATATTGAACTCTCTTAGTGTGTCTATTGAACTTTATTGCCTTGATATTTGACTTGCATAAGTAATTTATGGTAACTATTGTTTTAGCTTAAAGCTGCTTAAAACCCTTTTTACCTTAGTATCCATGAAAAATGCAAAAGTATGTTTGAGGTCATTGTGTTGGGAGGACAATTGCTGATCTTTTATTGAAGCTGCATTTCTTGCTTTTATGATCTGCTTTTATCAGATATATTCTTAATACTATTGTGACATGTTGTCATTGAATTCCTCAACTTTGTTCCCTTCAAAGCCTTTTATAATTATAACATTAATGTATATATGTACTTTGAAATGAGTTGCGTAAAAAGATATGTTTTGTTTTCTGCAGAACGTTTTCGTACTCTGTGTCTTTACTTTCTCTATTTCAATGTCTCTCCTCTTAGCAGAGCTGTGATAGTTTGAGCTAGTAAAAAAGAATTTGGATTCTAAATGCTTCGGTCATATTGTTGATTATTGTTTTGTATTTATTATTCCCCTGCTGAAAAAAGAATTTTGTTTGGAATGAATAAACAAGTTTTACCATATAAACAATGTTACCGTATTATTTCAAAAAAATAAAAATTTGAAACTTAAGAAAATTCAAATGAAAGGTTACATAATATTCTGTAATTATTTACAATAAGCAAGGGGAGTCATGGCCTAGTGGTAAAGGTGTCTGCCTCTTAACCCAGAGATCATGGGTTTGAGTCTTCCTTGTTTCTTCATGTGACACCAGTACTGGTTGGTTTCAGGGTGATTAATACCAGTTGCAAGAACTTGTTTCTCACTCGAGCTTAAATTTAATAAATATATGTTTAAACCAATAAGCATTTCAATACATGAAAGGAAGGTTGTTTTCATGTTCAAAAGCAGATGAATGGTAACATGCTGGAATTGTAAAATCTATGAGTTACAGGTTCGATCCACAACTAACAATACTGACTTGCGCTCTTATGGATAAGTCTCAGAGACCTTACCTGAGCCCTTACTAGTCCAACTAATTGTACTGTGCAACAAGATATTGTGCTAGATTTAGCACATCAATATATTTTGACTTAGATCCCTGACCTAAGTGATAAGCATATTGTATCTCCATATAATCCACCCAGGCTCTTATATAGATGTACATGTACACTGTTTACAGCTCAATTTCTGTGACTGTTCTGATTTTGAAATCGCTTCAACATTAAAATGGACTGTTCCAGATATTTAGCTGGGCAGATCCATTACATAAATTCAGCAGATTAAGGGTTTAACCTGAGGCACTCATATTTATATTTGTCCTCTACACAGGGTATGTTAAAGAACCGCAATTGCCTCAAGAATATGGCAATTACTGTATCCATGCACTATGCCAAAAATTTCAACTTTAATACTCTTCAGGGTTGTCAAAGATATGGGCGACTGAATTGTAGCAATAAATAAACCAAAAGACACTAAAATCAGATTTTTATAGTCATATCAGGGGAGTTTTAGCAGAATATCTCTGAAGAATGCATAAAAACCCCAAAAATAAGATAATTTCTTGTGTGTTTTATATAATGGCGTCAGTATTGCGGCACTTGGAAAACTGGAATGGGGTTGTCCGTGTATATTATGATACCTATTAAGCCAAATGCTTATGAAATTAAGAAGCCAATATTTTTTGCTTATTTTGCATGTTTATAATTTTGCAACACATTGTGTATTTTGTGGTCACATGGCCTAATCACATTCATTACATCACCTCTTCATGTAGTTTATATGGTACCTATGGCATGATAATTGATTGTTGGATAATTAAGGGATTCCAGTAGATCTGAAAAGATAAGCATGGGGGTGTATTTGAATTAGTTGATTGTAATGCAATGTTAGATTTAACTTGATATTAATATTTCTTTTTTCTTTCTTTTAGGAAATATATGTTAATTTGATATTATTAGTTATATAAATTAAACTTACATTTATATGTTAATTTAGAGTGATTTTACTTATAAGTTGAAACTATATATGTGTTTATTTTGTATAGAAAAAAGTTACCATGATGTGTGTGTAGGGGGGCGGCAGGGGGATGGGGCAGGAGGGTTTAGTGGGGACGAGATGGACATTTCTCATGATGATTAAAGTTATAGAACATTAATATACAAAATAATTGACAAAAATTATTTTGTTCAAGTGTGTAGCTTACATATATTTTGATTGGTATTTGTTATTTTAATGCCATTACAGCTGTAATTGCAATTTAAGAAAAAAGCAACATAGTTTAAATAGTTAAATAAACTTTGTAATTTTTAACAAAGTGTGAAAAAATGTGAAAATGTTCTGTATGTTGTTGAATTGTCATTGAATTCCTCATGTTTCCCTTTTGATAGATGCTAGATGACAAGCTGTTGTCACCAAACATTGACAGTATATGGTACAGATAGGCTGAACAATTTCAACTATTTTGACCAACAAAGAAAAATGTAAATTCTTTGTCAAATATCAAAGAGCTATTAGTCTGCCAATATGTCATTCAGTTTGAAGAAGAAAGTTTAGATGGTGCATTGTTTTTGCCTTGTTCAAAGTTTATTCTGGATGTTTTAGGTTCTAATTAGTATGTATATTGAACTCTCTTAGTGTGTCTATTGAACTTTCTTGCCTTGATGTTTGACATGTAAAAAATAGATTATAGTAACTATTGTTTTAGCTTAAAACTGCTTAAAATCCTGTCACACCAGAGCCACTTTATCATGGTGTTGAAGAAAAATGAAATTACCAAAGTGCATTATAAGGTCATTGTGTTGTGAGGTAATTGTGTTATGAGGACAATGAACATGAGGACAGTGTGTTGTGAGGTTATTGTGTTGTGAGGACATTGTGTTGTGAGGACAGTGTGTTGTAAGGACAGTGTGTTGTGAGGTTATTGTATTGTAGGGACAGCGTGTTGTGAGGACAGTGCATTGTAAGGACAGTGCATTGTGAGGATAGTGTGTTGTGGGGACAGTGTGTTGTGAGGATAGAGCATTGCAAGGACAGTTTTCTGTGAGGACAGTATCTTGTGAGGACAGTGTGTTGTAAAAACAGTGTGTTGTGAGGACAGTGTTCTTTACTGCCTCCGTGGTCGAGGGGTTAGAGTTGATGACTTCTAATCCAGTTTCCTCTCTGGCGTGGGTTCGATCCCCGGGAGATGCTTTGGTAGTTTAGCACGGAGGAAGGTAGTCTAGTACTGGTGTAACTCTCCAGGAACGATGGTTAGGAAACTACCCACCTATATGACTGAATTACTGTTGGGAAAAGGCGTAAAATGAAACAAACAAACAATGAGGACAGTATGTTATGAGGATAGTATGTTGTGAGGACAACGTATTGTAAGGATAGTGTGTTGTGGGGACAATTTGTTGTGAGGACAATGTGTTGTGATTAATGGATAGTGTATTGTTGGGGCAATGTGTTGTGAGGATAGTGAGTACAATGTGTTTAAAGGACAATGTTTTGTGAGGATAGTGTGTTGTGAGGACAGTATGTTGTGAGGTTATTGTGTTGTTAGGACAGTGTGTTTTGAGGACAGTGCATTGTTAGGACAATGTGTTGTGAGGATAGTGAGTACAATGTGTTTAAAGGACAATGTTTTGTGAGGATAGTGTGTTGTGAGGACAGTATGTTGTGAGGTTATTGTGTTGTTAGGACAGTGTGTTGTGAGGACAATGTGTTGTGAGGTTACTGTGTTTTGAGGACAGTGCATTGTGAGGATAGTGTGTTATAAGGACAGTATTTTGTGAGGACAGTGTGTTGTAAGGACTGTGTGTTGTAAGGACAGTGTGATATGAGGACAGTGTTCTGTGAGGACAGTATGTTGTGGGGATAGTGTGTTGTGAGGATAGTGTGTTTTAAGGACAATGTGTTGTGTGGACAATACATTGTGAGGATAGTGTGTTGTGAGGACAGTATTTTGTGAGGACAGTGTTCTGTGAGGACAGTGTTGTAAGGACAGTGTATTGAGAGGACAGTGTTCTGTGAGGACAGTATGTTGTGTGGACAGTGGCTTGTGAGTACAGTGTGTTGTGAGAACAATGTTTTTTTGAGAACAATGTTTTTTGAAGTCAATGTGTTGTGAGGATAGTGTGTTGTGAGGAAAATGTGTTATGTGGACAATACATTGTGAGGATAGTGTGTTGTGAGGACCATGTTTTGTGAGGACAATGTGTTGTGAGGATATTGTGTGACAGTGCGGCAAGATGAAAAATTTATTCCCATGCAGCAGAATTGTGGCAAAGTGTGACAGGGGTTATCCTGGTCTTTTATTAAAGATGCAATTCTTGCTTTTATGATATGCTTCAATCAGTTATATTCTTAATACTATAATCATTGAATTTTTCAAACTTGTTCCCTTCAAAGCCTTTTATAATTATGACTTTGAAGTTTTGCTAAGAGTTTGCTTTAGTTGCCTAAACGATATGTTTTGTTTTCTGCAGAAAGATATGTTTTGTTTTCTGTAGAAAGATTTTCGTACTTTTAATTTTTCATTCAGTGTCTTTAATTTCTCATTCAATTTCCCTTCTCTTAGCAGAGCTAGTGGAAAAAAAATTGGATTCTAAATGCTTCGGTCATATTGTTGTTTATTGTTTTGTATTTATTATTCCCCTGCTGGAAAAAGAATTTTGTATGGAATGTATAAACAAGTTT
The DNA here is from genome assembly GCF_026571515.1 of Ruditapes philippinarum. Lineage (NCBI taxonomy): Eukaryota > Metazoa > Mollusca > Bivalvia > Venerida > Veneridae > Ruditapes > Ruditapes philippinarum. The sequence goes on along the minus strand of NW_026854185.1, from coordinate 138,071 downwards.
TACCATATAAACAATGTTACGGTATAATTTCTAAAAAAATTCAAATTTGAAACTATAGAAAATGCAATAGTAATAATAGGTTACATAACATTCTGCAATTATTTACAATAAGCAAGGGGAGCAGTGGCCTAGTGGTTAAGGTGTCCACCTCTCAACCTAGGGATCATGGGTTTGAGTCTTCATTGAGTCATGACCATGTTACTTCATATGAAACTAGTACTGGTTGGTTCCAGGAAGAGGACTGAAAAGTGATTAATACCAGCTGCAAGAACTTGTTTCTCACTCGAGCTTAAATTTAATAAATATAATGTTTAAACCAATAAGCATTTCAAAACATGTAAGGAAGGTTGTTTTCATGTTCAAAAGCAGATGAATGGTAGCATGCTAGAATTTCAATCAAGCCATCAAGGGGTTACAGTTTCGATCCACCACTAACAATACAAACTTAAGTTAAGCTCTTTGGGATGAGTCTCAGACACCTTAAGTTAGACCCCTTAACTTGTTGGAACCAAAAGTGATCAGCCTTTGACACATATTGCACCTCCATATAATCCACAGATATACATTTACTCTGTTTACAGCTCAGTTTCTGTGACTGTTCTGATTTTGAAATCTCTTCAACATCTAATGGACTATTCCAGATAATTAGCTGGGCAAATCCATTATATAAATTCAACATGTTGAGGGTTAAATCGAGGCACTCATAATTATATGTGTCCTCTATGCGGGTATGTTTAAGAACTACAATTGCCTCAAGAACATGGCAATTACTGTATCCATACACTATGCCAAAAATTTCACTTTTAATACTCTTCAGGGTTGTCAAAGATATGGGCGACTGAATTATAGCAATAAATAAACCAAAAGACACTTAAATCAGGTTTTATAGTCATATCTGGGGAGTTTTAGCAGGAATGGTTCTTTATCTTTACCAAATCTTGTCTAAAGAATGCACAAAAAAAAAAAACCCAAAAAACAAACCACAGTATATCATGTAGGTACTGCACAAGGTTCATGAAGATAAATCAATTCAGTATTTGATACAATTGACAGGCATTCCACTTCTCCTAATTGTAAAGAATGGTGGAAAAAGATAGCACTAAACATATGGGATGTTGCTGTGTGCCTGATATCTATACATTGTCTGATAAAGGTGACAATACCCATTGTGAAAATCATTCTCTCTAATTAAGTTTAACTGATTGCCCAGAGCTGACCTCCAAAATTACACTGCTGGATAAAACTGGTGCAGCACACTTTGATTAAAGCAACTTTCTCATAGTTGGATTGAAAAAAAAAATTCAGGAAGCATTCACTGATACCCTTGGTTGTATTAGAAGTTGATAGAATTATTAAATTTTATAGTTATGTTTTGTTAACGATTGCATCTAACCACTTTGGGTTCGATTCTCAACAGGGACTTTGGATTTTTTTACATGTGAGGTAGCTATCCAGCTAGCTTATGGATTGTCAGTGGTTCTTCTCAGGTTCCTGTTTGTCCTGAAATAATGAATGGAAAGGCACCTGAGGTCTTCGTCTACCAGTAAAGCTGGAAAGTCTCCATATTACATATACTGAGTTGATGTGAGGTAAAACCTTAAACCAAAAAAAGAAGAAATTCTATAAAGTAACATTTGTTCACTGTTATAGTACTATGAACTAAGTCGTATTTTGAGAAAGGAATTCAAGAATCATTCTGTAAGCCAGTAGCTTTAAACATTAACCATTCAGGTTTTCTTTCTGCTATCTAAATTAGCTAAATGGCTGTATCAGGTTGTTACAAGGGAGGTAATTAGGTAAGAATTTTATATGTGAATACATTATAGTGAAAACTTGTTGCTGCCCATATACACATAGTTCTTTCATATGGGGGATGTTGAATTAAAATCCAAATATAATATTCTTATAGTTTTTTTCATTCAATTATTGAGTTAATTGTAAAATAATTCAGAAATAAAAAATAATTGGAAAATTTAAGTCAGATAATCTATGGTGTTAAATTTCTAATGATGAAAATGCCAAATGAGAAGAAAGTATATCTTTGGTCAGCTGTGTCGCCAAATCGGTCAGGTTATCGGGGTCGGAGGGTACGTAGGTTCAAGGTAATTATCATTTTATGTTTATTTTTAGGGAGAGAAAAATAATAGTGATACATGTCTAATGTCAGCGTTTATCAACTTGTTTATCAACTGTAAATGTTTACATCATAATTATTTTTCAGCTTCCTTGATTGTATTGATTATGCATTCATAATGAAGTTAATTGTTTTAACTGTTTTGTTGTTGTAATGGATATGTGCAACCTTGTTTTGTATTTGGAATTGTCCATTGTCTTTATTATCAGAGGCCTATAAAAGGTCTTTTCCAACTTTAAAATCATGCTGGTTTTTTTTCAAAAAAACTGAACCTACACCAGCTTTTTAACTTCCCAAATTAGCAATTTTAGTGACAATTTTTCCAAAAATCAAGAGGCTAAGACCTCATCGCAATTAAGTGAGAAAAACCACTGATTGTTATTTTAAAGGATTTGTTGAAATGAAAAAAATAAATCTGAAATTTATCAGCCAAGGGTATAGACTCTTACGTTTACAATTTACTTACTGCTGTTTAAGAGCTTATACTGGTGGCTGGCTGTCTTCAAACCACTTGCCCCCACTGTGGGTTTGAATCCTGACTGAACATCAGTTGTTCTACTCAGGTGCCTGTTTCTGCCTGAAATAATGCACGGAAGGGCACCTGAGGTCTTCCTCCACCAGTTATAAGCCAGAAAATTGCCATATGACCTATACTGTGTTGATGCAATATAAACCCAACACATAAAAAAAGCAACTAAAGTTGTGCTGTTTTATATATGCAGTATATGTATATTATCTCCCTGTATAATAAACATATTGAGAAAGTTCTTTGTTTATATTCAATGCATTTTCATATTTTTACCTAAAATCAGGTTTCAGCACAGAATTTTAGGTACCAGGGTATGTTTGTGATTTTGACAAAGTAGCGACATTCTGATAAGGACTAAAATCATGTTTTGGGTGTCAGTATATATTTTGACAAACGAAAATCAGTAAAAGAGATAACTTTCATTGAGTTTAAAAAATTTTCTTTTTATGTAAAATGTTTGAAAAAATTGCTTGAGTCATAGGAAACAGGGTTACAAATTTGGCAGGTTTTAAATATCAAAAATATTTTTTTTTAAACAGAAAATTGTGTTTTGGACACCTTTTAACATACCATTGTTGATAAATTTCACCTCAAAATGTTTCAGCTTGAACGAAATTGTAATAAAACCTTGTTAAAAAATAACTGTTTAGTCAACATAAACATGTTTCACAGTCACCCCAACAATTTCCTATGTTATGATATTTTTTATGGTTAGAATTTCTATTGATGAGTCATTAATCACGAATTTTGTCATTAAAGGAATCAGAGTAGCGTGTACCTCATGAAATTTGTACGTTAAATAGGTTGTCACAGTAGGAAAATTTAGTCGTAATAAGTATTTTGATTTATCAGTAATGGCGAGGCCTTTGTCGGTGAACTGTAAATACGAGAGATCAAAGATTGATTTTTAATTAAATTGATCTCTCATAACTGGTAACGTAATATTGATTTAACTCGTTTGTCAAGTTTATCCCGACATACAACGTCCTTGCACCTGATCGTAAAGAAAAACGTAATTTGTGTACCTATGAAAATTTTGAACAAAGGTGAAATTTGCAGTATAGTTGTTAGAATGTATGTAAACTTTCTATTGGTAATTTACTGACAGTTTCCATTTAAGTATATAATGAAGAGTACTTGAAAAAGTTGATTGTATTTAATAAACCTTTTAATAGCAAATATTAAATGTGTCACATTAAACAGTCTAGGGGTGCGAAGAAAAAAATATATAATAATTGCGTATGCAGTATGCATTCATGTCAAGCATGTTTCTAATTCTTTAGTTTTTCATTTTTATAGCAACTTGAATTTTTGAAGAAAAAAAGATATCTTTGATTATTTTTTTCTTCAAAGAGATGTGTTACGAATTTTTTTCCTGGAGCACTGACTTGGAATGTAGATAAAAAGTGAAAAGTGATATGGTATTTTTAATGCCAACCCTATGGTGGAAAAATGTAATAAAAATTAGAGTTTTTGAGCTCTGAACTTCAATTCTGAGGAATCAAAACTGTTATTTGTTTTGGAAGTTTTTGTGAAAACTTAAAAAAATATTGGGAGTTATTAGCATAGATTTAAAAAATTGTGATGATTTTTAAGTGGAAATTAATTCTATGTAAGGTGTGATATAAGTGGAATACTATGTAAGGTGTAATATTAGTGTGCAATAATTGAAAATAAAGTGTGAAAAGCAATGAGTCTTAGGCAACATTCACACTGGTGGAGGGTTCTTCAACAGATGCTAAAGGTAAGAGTTATTGTTTCCTTTTATAGTTATGCTTCTGAAAATAATTTTTGTGTCGCAGAGCATTTGTATAATAACACTGTTGCTGGTATGTCAGTTCACACAAAAATTCTGTCACAGTTTCATAATGCTTTCTTCTATTTGATGGCAGGTATCCTAAGATGTTGGGGAGTTTTCAGCCATAATGCCTCAAAGGTAAAGGTCATTGGCATAAAATTTCACATGGATTTTATACGAAGCTACAATTGATTATTGATTGGTTGAGTTTAAAATCGAGAATGTCTTCCTAATTTATTTTTCAACAAGAATATTTACAAGCATTTTAGGCTGTAATTTACTCAATTGATTGATTGAATGCTTGATTGAAATTGTTTCGAAAAATTATTTTCAAGAAGAATATTTGCATGGGTTTGTTCACGATAACAAGACAGAGAACTAAATCCCAGAGTCTTCTTCGATCATTTTTAAATAATAATTGATTGAGTATAATCATAAATTTAGTATAATCATAATTGAGTATATATAGAGAATATTAAATGAGTGCAGATTTAATACTAAATTTATTGAACTTTATTATGTAACGCTGAAATTAATTGCGTTTATATAACGCAAGTGCTGTAACATCAGAATATATCCAGGGCCATGCCGATGATACCATTTTTACGGAATAGCAAAAGCATCAGGGTATGTTATGAAATAATAAACTCAATTTAAGAATGATCGAAAAAGTTTCAGTGATTTGTTTTTGATGACCAATTATGAAAATGGGCCTATTTTGAAAAACAGTTGTGCGTCATAATCTAAATGGATTAGTAACAATTCAACAATGAAAGCTGAAAACACTGAAAGATAATAATAAATAGTCTTTATGTTTCTTATCTGGGGATGAAACACTGAAACTTTTCACTACAAAAAAAAAAAGAAAAAAAAAAGCAGAAAAACAAATTGCTCTGGTAATCTGATGTAAAATATAGATTTGTATGAAAGATTATGAAAGATAAGCTGTCCATAAACAGTATAGAATTACATTTGTACAAGTTTTATATACATTCCTGACCATTGTCTCCTGTTTATTTTGATACTGTTGCTGGTTTTTGTGAAAGGGTAGAAGTTGTAAACCAATATTTTTAGAACACATACAATCAGGCCAGTCTGTTTTTATGCTATTTTGCGAAATAATTTTTGTGACTGGTTGATTAAAAACATACTCTTAGACTGTGTTCCTATGCTTCTTAAAAATTCTCTGTCTTGGCCAAATCTATGTGAAATAGTGTGTCATTGTAGTTGCCATCATTGGAAAATAGTGTTAAGGTCAGCATGAAAAACTGTTCATTGAAGACTCTCATGTTCAAATTAAATCAGGAGTTGTCACCCCTGAAAACTAACTACTAGGAGCTGTCAACCATTTCAAACTTAGCAGGAGTTACCATTCCAATAAAACTTGCTAGGCATTAATTATCACACTTTGAAAATTTATCTGTGATTGTTGCTTGTTTTCACAAAACAGGAGTTGTCTGCCTTTTTAAAACATTTTAAGAGTTATTACCCCTGTAAAAGTTAACAGGATGTCACCCTTTAAAACTTACCAAGAGTTGTCACCCTTTGAATCTTATCAGGTGTTGCCTCACTTCAAAACTTGCCCCTGAAAACCTTACCTATGAAACTGTTTGCTGAGGAGTTGTCACACTTAAAACTTATCAGAAGTTGTCTCACGTAAAAAACATAACAAAAGTTGTCTACATTTAAATGGACCAAAAAGTTGTGAGCACTCCATCTCCGTCCCATTTTGCTAATTTCTCTTATTCATAGACTTAAAAAATGTGTTTTTTTTTAAAATAATCATAAATAGCATGACATTGTTACAAATCAATACAATTAATTTACCTGTTTTTGTGCCCCCACGTTAGTGGCGGGCATTTAGATTTACCCTTGTCCGTCCATCCGTCCTTCCGTCCGTCCATCTGTCCGTCCGTCCTTCCGTCCGTCCTTCCGTCCGTCCGTCCGTTCACTTTTGTGTCGCACGTAACTCAAAAAGTATTTGACCTAGAGTCATGAAACTTTACAGGAATGTTGATCAGCATGTGTAGTTGTGCACCTGGGTATTTTCGTCTGGATATTTTTAGTATTTTCAGAGTTATTGCCCTTGACTTAGTAAAATTTTGCAATTTTCAACATGTGTCGCACATAACTCAAAAAGTATTTGACGTAGAGTCATGTAACTTTTCAGGAATATTGATCAGCTTGTGTAGTAGTGCACCTGGGTATTTTCGTCTGGATTTATTTAGTATTTTTAGAGTTATTGCCCTTCACGTAGAAAATTTTTGCAATTTTCAACTTGTGTCGCAAGTTTCTCAAAAAGGATTTGACATAGTCAATAAACCTTATGGGCAGGTTGCTCAGCATATTTTAGATTTGCACCTGGGGTTTGGCTTGTGGATTTATCCAGTATTTGTAGAGTTATTTCCCTTGACTTAGTAAAAAGATTGACAGAACAGTGTCGCGGTGGGGGCACCCGTGTCCTATGGACACATTTCTAGTTTTCAATAGCTTTTATCTTGATCAAAACTTATCTATAATTCAACAGGTGTATGTAGATGTTTATCTATTAATATAAATGTCAATTTACTCTAGATAACAACTTCAGATATTGACCAATTAAATACAGAAAACAATGAATATGATTTGAAAATTTTACTTAAAAATCAGCCAAAAATATTAAGCAAAAAAATTCCTCCACCATACCTCCCAGTTTTATTGACATTCTTATAATAGTAATTGAGAGGGAAAATTGGTGAAATCAAAGGCAAATCTACAAACACTTTAGTTGTAAAAATATGATTCATTGTTAAATGTCTCCGGTAACTTGATGGCCTAAGTAACTATTATAAAAATGTTTTCATTTGAAATTAAGGACTTTTACATGGGTAAATATGTGTAAATATTGGCCAAGATTCATTCAATGCGAAAAAATAGAGGAAAAACACAGATCTAATGTTTGTTGAATTGTTTGCCCGCTTAATGTAGGTGAAATTGTCCACCATTCTTTTATTCTTTTTTTTTTTTTTCGGGATTTGATAATAAAGTACGGGATCAAATGGCATAACAAACATTTTTTAGTTGAAAATGTAGAGAAAAAATATCTGTTTGATGTACATAATATTGGAAGTGTTTAAAAGGCTTAAAATCTGTTTTAAAGGATGGAATGCTACTGGAAAAAAGAAAATAAGCAGTTTAAAAACTTAGATTTGGATACTTAATCATTTAAGACTTTTCTTTTTGCGATTTTGTGCGTGAATCTTTGAAGATCACCACTCGTACATATATGGACATTTTTAATGTTTGTTTAATGTTAAAGGTATAGGAGTAAACAAGTGTTTGGTATTGGGGTGCTTGAGAGATAAAATTTGGGAAAATTTAGGAACAAGGGTAATTAACAGTAGGATACTACAAACAAAAAGATTATGACTGCCAACATTTTACTTGTATCTTAAAGTCAAGAAAAATTAAAGGGATGTAATTCAGATCATGTTAAAGGGACATAATTCAGGTTGTAAGGAAGGGACTTAATTTAGGTTATGATAAAGGGACTTAATTCAGTTTATGATTAAGGGACTTAATTCTTTTTATGATAAAATTTAGTAAATAATGATCAAGGGACTTAATTAATAATATATGATAAAGGCACTTAAATCAGGTTATTATAAAGGGACACAATTCAGGTAAAATAAAGGGACACAATTCAAATTAGGATAAAGGGACTTAATTCAGGTTTTGATACAGGGACTTTATTTAGTAAATATGACTTAATTTAGTTTAACACAATTCATGTTATGATAAAGAAACTTAATTCAGGTTCTACTAATGAGTTATTAAATTCAGGTTTTGAATTCTGTTTGCAGAAGAGGGATTTATTTCAGTTGGTGACAATGTGTTTTAATAATGTTTAATATGCAAATTAGTGATTATTATGTTTAATATGCATATTAGTGATAATTATGTTGAATATGCAAATTTCCATCACAAGGATTAGTACCTGATTCAGCTACAATCTGGATGTTATCTAAACTTAACTTGAATAAACAGCAAGTGACATAAAACAGGATTATGTTAGATGTTTTGATTAAAAAAAGGGAGGTAATTTAGTTGAAAAAAACATGTTGAGTACAAATTTGATGACGTCAAACTACAACTATATTGCACTGGATGACCTTCAGGCCATACTCACTGATATAGTAAGTTTAAAACTCTTTTTCTTCGTTACTTTATTACATTCAAACTGCTGGAATCATCCTTTGCCACCAGAATAGAGTCATGCCAGACTGCACATCCGTGCTATCTGATCATGGTCTGAGCTGTTTGTTATTTATTCAGCCATGTAATGATGGTCTGCACTGCTCAAGGAAACTATGGTGTGTGTGTCTGTGTGTGTGTGTATTTGAGTTTATATTGCTCCCCGAAAAATTTCGGGGGAGCATAAAGTCGTCGGGTTGTCCGTCAGTCAGTCCGTCCATCCGTCCCAACTTGTGTCCGGCCCATAACTTAGTTATTTGAAGTCGGATTTTAAAACTATTTCACAGAAATGATCACCATATTGAGACGATGTGTCGCGCGCAACATTTGGGTCACTACCTTGAAGGTCAAGGTCACAGCATGACCTTGCATCAAAATCATGTCAGGTCCATAACTTCTTTATTTGAAGTCGGATTTTAAAACTATTTCACAGAAATGATCACCATATTGAGACGACGTGTCGCGCGCAACATTTGGGTCGCTACCTTAAAGGTCAAGGTCACAGCGTGACCTTGCATCAAAATCGTGTCCGGTCCATAACTTCTTTATTTAAAGTCGGATTTTAAAACTATTTCACAGAAATGATCACCATATTGAGACGACATGTGGCGCGCAACATTTGGGTCGCTACCTTGAAGGTCAAGGTCACAGCATGACCTTGCAGCAAAATCGTGTCCGGTCCATAACTTCTTTATTTGAAGTCGGATTTTAAAACTATTTCACAGAAATGATCACCATATTGAGAGGACATGTGGCGCGCAACATTTGGGTCGCTACCTTGAAGAACAAGGTCACAGCATGACCTTGCATCAAAATCGTGTCCGGCCCATAACTTCTTTATTTGAAGTCGGATTTTAAAACTATTTCACAGAAATGATAACCATATTGAGACGACGTGTCGCGCCCCAATTTGGGTCGCTACCTTGAAGGTCAAGGTCACAGCATGACCTTGCAGCAAAATCCTGTCCAGCCCATAACTTCGTTATTTAAAGTCAGATTTTAAAACTATTTCACAGAAATGATCACCATATTAAGACTTCATGTTGCACGCAACATTTGGGTGGCTACTTTGAAGGTTAAGGTCACAGCATGACCTTGCAGCAAAATCTTGTCCGGCCCATAACTTCGTTATTTGAAGTCAGATTTTAAAAATATTTTACAGAAATGATCACAATATTGAGATGACGTGTCGCGTGCAACATTTGGGTCGCTATCTTGAAGGTCAAGGTCACAGCATGACCTTGCAGCAAAATCGCGTTCGGCCAGTAACTTCGTTCCTTGAAGTCGGATTTAACAAGTATTTCACAGGGATGATCACCATATTGAATCGATGTGTCACATGCAACATTTGGGGCGCTACCTTGAAGGTCAAGGTCACAGCATGACCTTGCAGCAAAATCGTGTCAGCCCATAACTTCCTTATTTGAAGTCTGATTTTACAACTATTTCACAGAAATGATCACCATATTGAGACAATGTGTCATGCACAACATTTTGGTTGTTTTTACACTTTGAACTTTGCCTGTGACATAACTCTGACACTACAAGAGGTATACATTCCTGTGACCAAAACCTATTCGGGGAGCATCACCCGGTTCAACCGGCTCTTGTTTATACTTGCTACCAGTTGCCCATATGGGCGAGTCCTCCAGAATAGTATTAGTCATTTTATATTTTTGAAGATAGTACAAGATACAGGTACAGAAAGATGCCCCAATTCCAGAAGCTTCTGGTTCTTTAATATGCAAAGTGTTTTAGCATTCATACATAGGAGCTGAATTTAAAGTCTCGCCCGAAAGACTGATTAGTAATTTTAGTTGGTCAGCCCTGTAATCCAACACACTATGTCGAGATTTCAAGTCTTGCGCTCTAACCGATTGAGCTAAGGGGGCTGGCAAAACAATGGCTTTCCCATGACAGGATCATATCCTACATAGCTTGTGATCCTAAGATAACTAGTCTGATGCTTTGACCACTCGGCTGTGCTGCCACTTTCATTTTACTTTAATTCTTGTGTGATCTGAGGTTACCAATATGTAAATAATTAAGTGTAGGCATTAGTCAGTAAAGTTTTTTTTGCACTATTAAATAATGTAATGCACACTCTAGCTTTTAGCTATATAAAATATATGCCTGTCATGCATGGAAGAGTTTAGTTTGATATTTATACACTCTTTGTGTTGATAAAACGGAATTCATTTTCGGATCGAAAATAATCTTTGAAATCTTGACAAATTATTATTCTCTTTACAAGTTAACTATATCCTTGGAATGGAATCGTAGACTAAGTGTCCGTCTTTAATATTGGTGTCTGTTAAAGCAGCATGCCTCAAGATTCATGATAATTTTTCGTGAAAATTTTGAAAATGTATTTAAAAGTAAAATATTGTCAGGTGAACAAAGAAAGTTATTTACACATTGTAAATGGCACTTTAAATCCACGTCAATTACCCAAAAAGAGGTCAAAACATGCAAAAATAGCCCTTACGGCGTTTAGCAACATAATAGAAATATGGTGATAAATAATGCAAACACGGTTATTATCGCATGTTACATGTAAATTATTACTTGAATCAATTTTTACTTTTCTTGAAATCTTAGTAGTGCATGTTTCTCGAGGTTTGATTTTCATGTAGTAATTTTTGGCTTATCTGAAGACACGCACCTTTAAAACTGATAATAAAAGCGCCACACCAGTCGAGTTAAAGGTATTATTACCTGTATAGTTTATTTTTACAACGACTCTGATGTAAATACATTGTAGAAAATGTGACATGGTTTTGGCCCGAGGGTTTCTATAAAGGTGTTTATACGGTCTTAAAAAAATGGTGATATATTAGACGACATAGACAGACAAAACTATGAATGAGTAATAATACATCGACATAATAGTTAAATATTTTTTTACGTGTGTACGAGTAGATAGTAAAAGCATAACAAATGGACTGTGGAAAAAAAAGATAACATTTTAAATCGGTGGTGAATCAGTGTGTTTGTATGTTCGTGTTTAACAGTGATTCAAAAGGTGGAAAATGTTTACTTTTATTATGTGATCGTCTGAACGATATGAAATAATGTTTTAGCGTGAAAATTTTAAAATTTGGAGTTTTAAATATTTCTGTATTTTAAAAGTCGGACTAGGGATGGTTACGAGGGGGCACTGATTGTTGAACGAGGGGTTGGTTTGATGAAATGATTATCATGTACAGAAGTAGGCTTAACATAGATATATTGGGCAGATAACCACGGTGATAAAAGTGGCTATTCTACGTTCGTATTAAATTACTCTCTTTATTACTGTATCTTTTCATGTTAAATCATTGAAAACATCTGGACCTTGACATTTTGTGCGGGATAAAATTTTTAAAAACTCTCGGTAGTGTTAAAAAATAGTGATTTTTTTCTGAGAGGAAGTGTAATTAAAGTGAAATATGTTTTAAAGCCGTTTATGGTTAAAAGGCTTTAAAAGAAAGCAAATTCAACAAGCAGCATGCTGCAAAATGTAAAAATGGATTTATTTACGCAGAAAAAAGTAGGGCAGGAATTAAAGGTAGGTTAAAATATATATTATATTTAGTAAACTATAAGGTTTGATGTTTTGTATTGTTGCTAAATTTGAAGAAAAAAGACGGTGTAAAAAGAGCTAATATGCTCTATCTATGGCATTAATGTGAAGTGGACAATGTACTCACTTTCATGCAGGTAGTAATTTATTTAATTGAGGTAATTTAACATCAGCTGCGAATCAAACTCAGCATGATGCAATACAAACTGGTGCAATACAAACTTGTACATTTTACATCTTGTTAGTGCAATACAAGCTTGTGTTTTGAATTAAGTGTAATACAAACTTAACAATTTAACCACTTCTTGGTGCAATACAAATGCATAATAAATGCATAATTTGACTTTTTAGGTGCAATACAAACTTTGCCCATTTCATTATGTGTTAGTGCAATACAAACTTGTGTTTTGTACCAAGTGTAATACAAACTTTACCATTTAACCACTTGTTGGTGCAATACAAATGCATACTTTGACTGTATTAGGTGCAATACAAACTTTTTACAACTACATGTAGTTGGTAATTACAAACACATGCATATAACTTGGTAACTATAAGTACATGTATATTGGTATGCTAGGTGCAATACAAATTTAGTCATTTCACTTTGTTAGTACAATAGAAACTCAGCAATTTCACTGCCTGTTAGTGTAATACAAACTCAGCCATTTTACTTCTTATAAGTGTAATTTGAACTTGGTCGTTTTGCAATACAAACTCAGGCATTTCACTACTTGTTAAATAAATGCAATATTAACTTGGCAATTCACTTCTTTTTGGTGCATTACAAATGCCTGTTAGTGTTATACAAACTCAGAAACTCAGCAATTTCACTGCCTGTAACAGTGTTAGTGTAATACAAACTCAGCAATTTCGATGCCTGTTTGTGTAATACAAACTCAGCAATTTCGATGCCTGTTTGTGTAATACAAACTCAGCGATTTCATTGCCTGTTTGTGTAATACAAACTCAGCGATTTTATTGCCTGTTTGTGTAATACAAACTCAGCAATTTCACTGCCTGTTAGTGCAATACAAACTCAGCAATTTCACTGCCTATTAGTGCAATACAAACTCAGCAATTTCACTCCATATTAGTGCAATACAAACTCAGCCATTTCACTCAATATTAGTGCAATACAAACTCAGCCATTTCACTATTTATTAGTACAATACAAACTTAACCATTTCACCACCTTCTTAATGTGACACAATCTAATGCCTTTACTGTACTAGGTGCAAAAAACATAAAAAATTATGCTCTATGCATGTATCATTAATTGTTTTAATCTGCATTATTAAATACAGCTGTCATTTTCCTGTTGTCACAATAGAGACAAAGACAAAGAGAAAAATATGTTTTTGGATTTAAGAAAGTCACCGGAAATGTGTGAGATGGATGGATGTCTCACAAATATTTTAAAGAAATGGCCGACGTTTAAAACGTTTTATCGTATGCATGCATTTAATATGTTATAAGGTAGTATATTAACCGGCGTGTACGATATATATATACATAGTTAAGTTGCCAACGTTTGTTGACTTGAGTTAGTGACCTGAATTTAAATGAGATTCAAATATTTAAAGATCGGAGTATGATTCACTGAGTAAATATTTAAATTTACTCTTAATAAGTTTACAATTTGAGAGGTCAAGATAGTATAGTTGTTTAACACTCTCTTTCTCTCTCTTTCATTTATTGTGGATTTAATCGCCAACCAGTTTGCTCCTTTAAATGATTTAAGTACATTCGGCCCCGGTGAAAACAAAAACGTTTGAAGTTTAAAACTGTTAAGTGTGCGATAGTTGCATAAAACAGGCCTCAAGCTCAAGCCATTGTATGTAACAATGAGTGAAAAGTTTCTTGCTCACAGAAACAACGGCTTGCCCGGCTTTCCCCTGACAGGGGTTTTAACCCACACAGCCACCAATCCTGTCCCTTTGAACCTTTTAAAGCTTAAACCTTCTGTTGATAGAGCTTGACCAGTTTGTATGTCTTTGCAGACTATACATAAACTTTTTGAAGCTACTGGGAGCTTCATAAAGGATAATTCTTAATTCTAAGAAGGATAGTTTTAATTTCTTAGAAGGATAGTTCTGCATTTTGTTTCACCTCTTTAGATTTAATATTCCTAGCAGGAATGTTTATAGCTTAAAAGCTTCCATGTGAGGAAGCTATTTAAATAGCTAATTATGTGAGGTCAGGGATTTCTTCTCACCTGGTGTAAACTTGATTAAAATTTTATACTTCTTGAATAGGCAATTTGGAGGTTGTAAAAAAAAAAAGCTGGAAAATTGCCTTAACCAAAATGAACCCAAATACTTTAAAAAGAAAGAAAAGAAACTATTGTGTTTTTGAGTAGACTGAAAATTTTATTTAAATTACCTTAAGGGCATGATTAGTAATACCTGAGTATGTGATGAATTGTCATGAATCCATTTCTATGTGGTTTGTGGGCATTTTTGTGGCATTTCTTCCCCATCCTTGGATGTAATTTGACAATTTACCATTTACTGTCTTACATATTTTATAACTGAAGCTGATTTTTTTATGACAAATACAAAAATTGGGATGCAGAAAAGTTTAGCCAATATTTGTTTGTTTGTTCTATTTTTTTTTAAGCATACATCCTTCATTTTTGAGCACAGTGTATAAGTTAATGCTAAGCTAGAAGACCAAGTTAGAGCAGTCGTGCAATGGCGGCCGAGTTGTAACGATGTCTTGAGTTAGTCAGGTGGCTTGCAGAGAAATTTGTAATTACTAGTTAGTTATTCCGGAAACTCTTTACTTGGACCGTCCACCAGAATATGACCAAAAATGTGTTAAAATCAGCATTAAATTATTAAAACCTACCAAATCAAACCAGTTGTTTGCAAGTTCAGTCCATATAATCTCTATCTGAAACTATCAGTAAGTCTTTTGGATATGAATTTTTAAAATCTGAAGTTTCATGTAATGACTGATTAACCCTTATATTTTAAATGGACCTGTCTGTTTGTCAATCTGGACTGAACCATTCAACATTTATAGGGAAAATTTTCAAACCATGGTGGTAGTGTTGGTAGTTTTCACTCCGGATCACGGCAGTTAGCCATATTGAATTCACCAGAGCACAGTTCAACCACCGCATTGTTCCTGGTCAGGTTGTCAAGCAGTTTACCAGTACTAGTTGCCTTCACTTTCGAAAGGAACTGAAACTTCTGTCCATGCCAGAGCAGAGGTACAGTGCGAATCATGAATCTTGTATCGACTTAGTATTTAAGTAAGGAATTCATTCAAACGTAAATAGTGTGATAGTTTTTAAAAAAAAGAAAAATGTTCGACTATTTAGTTAGGAAGTTATTCAAACGTAAATAATTTGTGATATACTAGTAATGTTTTGATTCTGTGGTCTAGGAAAAGTCAAAACAACAGGGTAACTTTTTATAACTAATCTGACGTGGCTTATCATAATACTGTATAATATAAGTGTATGCAATCATTATGTTTATAATCTAATAAGACAGATTATCTTATTAATCCAGTGGCCAATAAACCCAGGCTATTAAAGGGAGGTTATAATTTAACCTACTTTTTTTGGTTTTATTTATTTTTCCTATATAATTATGTTCTTACTTTAGTGAAATATTTGCTTTATAAAACATGGGATTTGTACACTCACCAAGCAAAGAAATAAAATTTAAATAAAGTGGCTAATTATTTTCCAGACCGTAAATTTAAAACAGTTTGTATATAAGATTAAGGGAGACTACTTTTACACAAAACGTTTGAGATATCAAGGGAGACTACTCTGTTTATTACAAAAATTTTTTTGGTATTTATTTTGTATTAAAATTCAGTATCAAAAAGCACAGCGTAAGAATGAGTCATATAGTAGATTAAAGGAGATTTAATGAAATAATCTACACGGGATCAATATTAACAATACAACACAATCTGACAGATCTCTTGTGGTGAAATTGACAGAATTTTTTTTTTCCTTATCTATATTGTCAACACAAGTTGTGGAAAATTGGATTTTTTCTCTACTTCTGCACAAAAATTGGATTTTTTGTTTTGTTAATTCTGCAAAGGCTGATATCTTTACATGTGATCGAGAAAATTTTCGTTGGCATACAATTTAATATGTAATTTTTTTAAATCCCTCAAGCGCTTTTGTTCTGTGGATATATATATAAGTATATATTAATAGAAAATGATTCAAGTTGAATTTAAATTGGTCATAAAATTGTTATAAATGTGTCGCCATGTATTGAAATGTGATTTAATTTAATTTTGTGACTGTTGAAAAGGAGAAGTTGTTGAATGTGCATTTTGATTAAAAGGATTGATAAAGTTCAGGACTTCTTATGTAATAAAGGATTATAATATAAATTATTGAAGTGGCTTCGTAAGATGTTTTGAATTCTCGTTATTTCTTTGAATGATCAATGTGATGTGCTGAATGGAAAATTTAATTGATGTTAATTGAAGGTTCATCTTACAGTGAGTGAGGCTCAAGCTGGTGCAAGGGGGTCGTGAGGGATGTTGCACTTTTTCATAATAATTTTTAGTAATTGAGTCTGCAATTTTCATATAATTTTGTTGCGATTAATGCTTCCGAGGGATCACCTTTTCTCCAGATCTTGTACCCAGTTGCTTCAATATAAGAAAATGAAAAATTAAATTATTATGAATTGTAGATAAATCTTGGGTTTTATTCTGTTACCTTATTATACCCCCAAAAACGAAGTTTGGGGGGGTATATAGGAGTCACCCGGTGGTCGGTTGGTCGGTCGGGCGGTCGGTCGGTCGGTCCAGACGTCCGTTGCATTTTCCTTGTCCGGACCATAACTTGAAGACTAATGGTTGGAATTCAATATAACTACATACAATGGTCAAGCACATTGTGAGGAAGTGCAGTGCACAAGAAGCATAACTCTATCTTGACTAATTACAGAGTTATTGCCCTTTGTTACTTTTCCTTGTCCGGGGCATAACTTGAAAACTACTGGTTGGAATTCAAAACAACTTCATACAATTGTCAAACACAATAAGGGGAAGTGCAGTGCACAAGAACCATAACTCTATCTAAAGTAATTACAGAGTTATTGCCCTTTGTTACTTTTCCATTGCTTTCTTTTGTCCGGACCATAACTTGAAGACTAATGGTTGGAATTCAATATAACTACATACAATGGTCAAGCACATTGAGAGGAAGTGCAGTGCACAAGAACCATAACTCTATCTTGACTAATTACAGAGTTACTGCCCTTTGTTACTTTTCCTTGTCCGGGGCATAACTTGAACACTACTGGTTGGAATTCAAAACAACTTCATACAATTGTCAAACACAATAAGGGGAAGTGCAGTGCACAAGAACCATAACTCTATCTAAAGTAATTACAGAGTTATTGCCCTTTGTTACTTTTCCATTGCTTTCTTTTGTCCAGAGTATAACTTGAAGACTAATGGTTGGAATTCAATATAACTACATACAATGGTCAAGCACATTGAGAGGAAGTGCAGTGCACAAGAACCATAACTCTATCTTGACTAATTACAGAGTTACTGCCCTTTGTTACTTTTCCTTGTCCGGGGCATAACTTGAAAATTACTGGTTGGAATTCAAAACAACTTCATACAATTGTCAAACACAGTAAGGGGAAGTGCAGTGCATAAGAACCATAACTCTATCTAAAGTAATTACAGAGTTATTGCCCTTTGTTACTTTTCCATTGCTTTCTTTTGTCCGGAGTATAACTTGAAGACTAATTGTTGGAATTCATTATAACTTCATACAATGGTCAAGCACATTGAGAGGAAGTGCAGTGCACAAGAACCATAACTCCATCTTGACTAATTACAGAGTTACTGCCCTTTGTTACTTTTCCATTGCTTTTTTTTGTCCGGAGCATAACTTGAAGACTAATGGTTGGAATTCAATATAACTTCATACAATGGTCAAGCACATTGAGAGGAAGTGCAGTGCACAAGACCCATAACTCCATCTTGACAAATTACAGAGTAATTGCCCTTTGTTACTTTTCCTTGTCTAGAGCATAACTTGAAAACTACTGTTTGGAATTCAATACAACTTCATACAGTTGTCAAGGACATTAAAAGGAAGTGCAGTGCATAAGAGCCATAACTCCATTTTGACAAAATACAGAGTTACTGCCCTTTGATACTTTTCCTTGTCTGGAGCATAACTTAGAACGTACTGGTTGAAATTCAAAACAACTTCATACAATGGTCAAGCACAAAAAGAGGAAGTGCAGTGCACAAGAACTATAACTCCATCTTCAGTATTTATAGAGTTATTGCCCTTTGTTCCTTTTCTTTGTCTTTCTGGACTTATTACAGAGTAATTCAATAAAACTTCATCAATGGCCAACCACATTGAAAGGAAATGCAATATACAAGAACCACAACTATCTTTAATTGCTCACAACCATAACTCTATATTTCAATTTTTTTACAAGATATTCTGTTACTAGTAACATCCTCATTTCCGAAGCAGTCTTGTGGGGGTATTAATCACATTTAGTGATAGTTCTAGTTTTATGTGTTAGGTACAAGTGACATGTTATAATTATCTTTTAACTTATTGTGTATTATTATCACAGTAGACAAAAAAATGACTGTACCCTGTCTTGCGAATTGAATTATATAGGCTCGCAAGACGGGGTACAGTCATTATTTTTTTCATCTACTTAAAGTGACTACTCCACTGAGGTTATTTAAAATGACTGGACTGGAAATATTTTTTTTCAAGATTAATGTTCCATTTTGTGGAATCCCCTGCGAGAATTCCATGAATAATTCATGAACTGTTCATGAACATATTCATGGACAAGTTCATGAATGTGCATGAACAACAAATGAGACTTTTTTTCGTTCACGGACAATTCATGAATCAAGATATTCATGAACATGTTCATGAATATATGTTCATTAAAATTCATGAATATATCGATTCATGAATTGTCCATGAAAGAAAAAAAGTCTCATTTGTTGTTCATGCACATTCATGAACTTGCTCAAATGCACATTCATGAAATTGTTCATGAATATGTTCACGAACAATTCAAAAACTTCTCCCAGGGGTCATAATAATGTGACATCACAATCAATTTTCATTTAATTCTAAGACTGCTGATTTGTACCAGCCATAAAATGCACAATAGACAGTGTTTTAGTACAAATACAAAACACAAAAGCCCATTACACAGGTAATGAAACTTGTTAAACACTGTGCTCATTGATTCCCTATGTACAAATTGAATTGTCATTAGAATTCACGACTTGCCAGTTTGCTCTTCAATTTATTTCTTTGACACAATTTTCCATAAGATTTTATATAGTCCATTATGTAAATACATCACTTTTTCTTCATTTTGCTAAGTCATTGTTATTTATTCCATTTTTAAGTAAGTTTGCACCGAAAGTTTGTTAAAACACATGTAGAGCTTTGTTTCTGGCGGCCATGTTGACTTTTGCATTATGGGTGTTACCAAGGTCAGCCAACTCTTGTTGATGATCAGTGAGTTCATGAACTCACGAGAGTTCATGAACTGAAATTTTTCAGTTCATGAACTGAAATTTTTTCTAACACTAAAAAGTATTCACAAAAAATAGTGGGTTAAAATTGTAAAGACAAATTTGTTTTTAAAGTTCATGATTATTGTCAGCTTGTTCATGAACATACCAAAATGTTCATGAACAGAGCAAGAATGATGCCAAAATGTTCATGAACACATCAACATGATCATGAACAGACATACATATTCATGAACTTGAATGTTCATGAATATTTGTTCATGAACATTTCTGCCAAGATGATGAACAATTGAAAGATGTTCATGAATATTCATGAACTGTTCATGAAAATTCATGAATTGATGAACATGCTTTCGCAGGGGAGGTCAAGACCAATAAAGTGTATGCAGAATTTCAGCTCAATCGTTAACTTCATTTTTCCAGAATAATAATTCGAATTTTGAAAGAATGACCCAATAGTGAATGCTTTTCACTCACATTAGTTCAAGAATAGCACAAAAACATGATTTTCAATTAATTTCTGAATGTGTTTCTTAATTATCCTTTGCATATCTTTCTGTTTTTAAGTACCCTGAAGCTGGTCTTTTTAAGAAATTCAAATTTTATGTTTTAAGGCTTTTGAACCTCAGTGGAGTTCCTTTAAATGCTTTGACTCAAACTCTTATAAAATGATTGGTTTTCCGCAGACTTTCTACATGTTTAATGTAATCAAAACATTGTCTAACTTGGTGAAAATGATGGAGATATGTGCAGGGAGGCCGTAGTTTAATATTTGTAACAAGAGAATGTTGCAGTACTTTGCCTGGTCATTAAGACAATATCAGAGGATATCTTAATTGCCAATTATTGTATTAATTCAGCTATCTGGGTTAACTTCAATTATTGCAATAGTCAAGGGGTGTTGTCTCCTAAAATGGAATTCTTTCATGGTGATATAGGGCATATATTCATACATTTATTTTGGATATGGATATATTCTGACTGAGGCTGGAATTTTTTGAAGATACTGTTTGTGAGAATAGTCAGATAATTTTTTAAAACCATTTTCTTTTAATATTGTTTTGGTGCTTCATGTAGTTGTAAATTGTGATTATATATTGTTCAAATACAAGGTCTGGTACCGTGTTTAGCAGGTACCATGTTTAACTGGTACCCTGTTTAGCTGGTATTGTGTTAAGTCGGTACCATGTTTAGCGGGTACCATTTTTGACTGATACCCAGTTTAGCTGGTTATGTGTTTAGCTGGTACCATGTTCAATTTCAAGAGATAGTGTTTAATTTTGAAAATTTTATATAATTATGTTGGTGTTAAATTTGTGTTGTAATGTAAGGAGATTTAAATGTAATTCATAAATTATGTCTGAAACATTTTCATTGCATTTATAAAGTATGATGTACAAATTGTGTTTCCAAAGGATTCTAAGACAATATTTGATTCAAAATATAATTTTCAGAAACAAGTTTTCTCTTTCAGGTCAAGGTCAAATTCATGGGAAGTTTTATGTAAGCAATGGTTTGCATTTTGAGATGTTAAAACAGCTTCATGGTCAAGGCCATATTACACTAATGTAAATGTTTCCTTAATGAAATAAGGTCAAGGTCATGCGAAGTTGTTTCTGTCAAGTGTCATGTGAATTTTTATTTTGTCATGGTCATTTACTTGAGACCTGTCAAAATGACTATATTTAGATTGGCTGTCAAAATTTTGATATATATACAGTCAGATGAAAAGATATGAATAAAAATTGGCCATGCAATGATTGTCAAAAAAAAAAGAAAAAAAAAAGATGAAAAAAGATAAAACATAGGTTTAATGAGGTCACCAATGATTCTGGCTTTGTTGATTTCATATATAATTGAGGGCTGGCTGCAAGACTGTTGTAAGTCCTTATTTATTTCATATAAATGCAGTCAACACTTGATTATAATGCATGACCCTAATTCCCTTTCAACTTTACTGATTTTACAAGTGTTTAGTTGTTGTTTTCAGATGATGTTGTCAGATGATGTTGTTTTTTGTTGCTGTTGTTTTTTTATGGTCAAGAAGCATCATCAGCTTGTATTTGTAGGTTTGACATGTAATTTGATTGTTGTGACAGGTACGCTTGTAATTTTTGACAGGTAGCAATTTGTAACATGTGAGCCAGGTTGTAAATATTTTAAACATTTTTAGATGCTATATATATAATACCTTTTAAAGTGAATGGAGATATCTGATTCTGATTGTGAACAGGAAAGTGAATTGGAGATAAAACATTAAGTGTGTGTACATTTACAAATTAATTTTCCCTTGAAACATTTTCACATTTTGTGGATAATGTCTGCTTAGATGTGATATCTGCATGGAAAAATTTCTTATCTCATGGATGATATATCTGCTTGAAAATTTTTCAAATTTTGCATAATTATGATATAATTATGAGCTTAACATTTTCACATTTTGATGAAAATATATTTTTTTCATGGATATCTGCTTGAAACATTTTCATATTTCGTGGATATGATAACTGCTTGAAACATTTTCATGGATGATATCAGCTTAAAATATTTTAACATTTTTAGGGATGATATCTGCTTAAAATATTTCACTTTTCTTGGATACGATTTAAGCTTGAGACATTTTCACACTCTGTGATATATGCTTGAAACATTTTCACATTTCGTGGATGCATAAATCTACTAGAGGCTTTTTTACTGAAATTGTAAAAATGAACTGAAAAAGAAAGAAAAAAATAACAATCATGGAAAAAAGAGTGAAGAAGGGTCATCAAAGTGTCTTAAAGCAGAATCGCCACTCTAAAAGTTTGAATGACCTGTACGGGAAAAATATATGGAATAATATAGAACCGGAGAAGGATATGAATTACTGGAACTTCTTTGGGGTAAGTAACTTATGTCAGTGTTCAGACAAAAGACATGAACAATTAGTTTTAACAAAGTATTAATTTACCAGCGTACACTTATAAAATGCGTCTGTTTAAGAAATGTTTTATGTTTCGTAAACATGAAAATGTAAAAATTAACCAGTTCATAATTTTGTAAGAGAAAATAAGCTCTGTGACTTATGTACGGTATGTATATTGGAATTGTTGTGGCACAAAGTGTAATTAAAACTAATGCTACAGTCTTGCATATTGACATATAATATTATATTGACACATTATATTGACAGAATATTAATGAAAATGTCAAAATAAACTTTTCAGGATCTTGAAATATCTATACCCGAAACATTTTAAGCTAAAATAAAAATAAATAAATTTTCTTTCATGAAAATTTCACATAGCAATAAAGAAGGGTGCTCTTATTGAAGAAAAAAGAGTTTCTACTAGCTGTGGAAGATAAATATATTCTGTTATCGTTTAAACAAAAAACATGAATGATAAGTTTTAACAAAGTATTTACCAGCGTTTACTTACAAAATGCATCTGTTAAAGAAATGGTTTGTGTTATATCAACATGAAAAAAAAACAAAAAAAACAAATTGCAAGTTTTTTTACAATGATAACATTATACATATGAACCAATGGTGAAACAACGTGCGATCTTGATAAACAATTGATGACAAATGAGTTCTCCATAGAAGAGAGTTAAAACACAAGGCTTATTGGTATCTCAGGTGTAGCAGGGGAAAAAAAGATAAAATCTTAAAATGCATTTGTGCAACTAGCTTGCAGGTATTCTATTGAAGTATTTTCAAACATTCTCTTAGAAAACCCTTTTATCTAACAATGTAAATTTGTTTGAGTTTCGTTTGTTGGTTTTATTTAATTTTTGGGTTGTGTAGGGGGCAGGGGTTGGGGGCAAGGGCTTAGTCAAAAGTGTATTACTTATTTTTAGCTAATTAGTAGGGTTCAATTGCGAACATTTCTCAAATGCAACAGTTATTCATATCATTTTCCCATATCATCATAATAACATGTTCATAGATTGATTATATATACATGATATTGTCTACCAATGACAATTGTTAGACTGTTAACAAATGATGAAATGATAAAAATTTACATATGAGCAAGTAATAAAAATGACTTGATGTGACAGTTAAAAAATTTACTCTAAGGGAGGTAATAAGCAACTTATTTACTGTGACCTAATTTTAGAAAATTTACTTACAGGGAAATTATATAACATAAAGTAGCTTGGAATACTAGTATAGAAAATTATAAAATTTGCATAAAGGCAAAATAATAAGTGACTTTGATTGACTGTTCCAAACAACTCAATTTTCAATAATTTGGTTTGGTTTGAGTGTAAAAAAATGAAAATTTTCTCAAAGGAATGTTGTTGTTGTTTTTTGGTTTTAAGCCACAATGATATTTTAGATGTCAAATGGAGACTAAAGCTTTAATACTGGTAAAGGAAAACCAAAAAAAATGAGACCAAAAAAAAAAGAAATTTCAATACTTATGATTTGTAAAGGTTTACTTTAATAAGTATCAAATTTGGAAATGTGATAGTACATAATTTATAATTGTATTATTGTAGAGACTAAAATGTGCATTTTGAAAGAAATCCACAAAGAAAGGAAGTGTAATACAAGAAATAAGAAAAATACAAAGTTTACCTCAGTGATAAGTGATGTGCAGTTACAATATTACCAAATTTTCTTGAATAAAGGGAGGTAATAAGGAACTTAAGCCTAATAATTAATAAAATATACATAAAAAGGGAGATAATAAATGACTAAAATTTATGTGACTGTAACAAAAAAGTATTTTAGGAAGCATTTTATGAAGGAAAATGAGGTTGAACATTTATTTAAAGTGATGTGGAGTTACAAAAATACAAAATTTCCTTGAATAAAGGGAGATTAAAAGGTACTTCATCAAATTTACATGAAAGGGAGATAGTAAGTGATTAAAATTTATGTGTCTATACTGAAAAAGTATTTAAGGAAGTAGTTTATGTAGGATAATGAGGTTGAACATTTATTCGAAATGATGTCGAATTACAAAAATAAAGGGAGGTAATAATTATAAGGGACTTCATCCAAATGATTCACAAAATTTACATAAAAGGGAGATAATAAATGACTAAAATTCATGTGACTGTAACAAAAAAGTATTTTAGGAAGTAGTGTATTAAGGATTATTAGAAATGGTATTGAGGTACAAAAACACAAAATTTTCTTGAATAAAGGGAGGTAATAAAGGACTTCATCCAAATGATTCACACAATTTACATAAAAAGGGAGATGATGAATAACTAAAATTTATGTAACTATAACAAAAAAAGTATTTTATGAAGTAGAGTATGAAAGATTATTTGAAATGATGTTGTGTTACAAAAACACAAAATTTCCTTGAATAAAGGGAGGTAATAAGGGACTCTTCATATTTACATAAAAGGGAGGTAATAGATATTTTATTTACAAAAATAGTATTTTAGGAAGTAGTGTATGAAGGATAATGAGGTTGAACATTTATTCGTGGACAGGTTTTGACATTTATAGCAGGTGACAGGAGAGAAAATAGAAATTTGACATGTTTTTCTGTCAACTTGTCATCTTCGTCACCTTAATTTACAACAAGTTGAAAATGTGTTCACATGACTACCGACTGTGTTCACATTTAATTAGAAACAAACATGAATTTATATATATTCATATATGAATGTGTAATATTACACAGACCTGGGGGACTGAAAAGGTTTTATTGTCCAGGTAGTTTGAACCGGATTCTTCTGGTGAAATTAATAACAAAAAGCACATGCTGCGAGCTCACTGATTGGTCTTAATGAAAAAAGGCTTTTTGCTGAATAAATTATTCTGAATATGACGTGTAAATTGTGTTTCTATGTTTTGGGAAAAATTCAAATTTTATTAAAAGTTACATTAATTGCTTCTGGTTTATTTTAGCCTTTTTCGTTAACAATTTGTAGAGACCCCTTGTGGCTGAGCTAGGATTGCCTTTATTGTTGAGGCATCAGAATTGCAGCCACTGTTTAACCCCTTGAAATCGTTAAAGGTGACATCGAAGCATCTCTTAGCTCCAGCATGAGAGGTGTTTTTGACCCATGGTGTTCTGCTTAATCAGTTTGTTACACCCAGGGTAAGCCAAAATCATCTTTCCTGTTTTGGCACCATATGACTTAAACTGTCTTGGTCGCCTTGAATAAAAAAAAAATAATTTAAACAAAGTATCAAATTATAGAGACTTTATGGTCATATA
Organism: Ruditapes philippinarum; assembly: GCF_026571515.1. Taxonomy (NCBI): domain Eukaryota; kingdom Metazoa; phylum Mollusca; class Bivalvia; order Venerida; family Veneridae; genus Ruditapes; species Ruditapes philippinarum. The sequence goes on along the minus strand of NW_026854185.1, from coordinate 112,097 downwards.
TTTGACTGCAATATTAATTTTGAACTGGTTTCTTTGATTGACTCATATAAGACGATGTATGTATTAGTAGCTAAAGGCACTGCAGGGAAAAGGTTATAAAAATTATCTCAAAAATAATAAAAATAACTTATTATTTTATAGTTTCTAACTAAATATCTATTCTCCATAGGAAAACTCAAATTTAGAGGTTATCACAAACAAGTTATATTATTATTTCTAATTTAATGTGTAATTGACAATAAAATTGTAGTCGGCACTTTTGAAAATCCAAATTTTTACGATTTTTCCATTGAAACATTAAAATCAATTTACATTTAATGGTGCAATTCCCGAATTTCTTGAGGGGGTTATTTCATTTATGTTATAAGGATTTGATTTCTCATTAAAAGTTCATAAATAGTGCAGTAAATTAAGCATGGTAATTGGTTCCCTAGAGGGGTAAAATTAGTTACATTTAGATGTTCATATAGGTCATCTTACTAGGGATGTCATCTCTCATCTATTCCAGCATATCTTAATGACAGTTCAGTGATTAAAATTTGATTATAATTGTTTTACCGTACTTCAGTCAATTAGCGAGCTGAATTTGTTGAATTCTTTAAGGGGGGGGGGGGTAAAACAAGAGCCCCCAAGAGCTGTTACAACATGTCCCCAAGAACTGTAGCAATCTATTTGATTATTTTGAAGGAAAAGTTTGCCCATTGTTATTATTTAGCATGGGGCTTGAAGGACCTTTAACTTTCTTTGAAATAATTTTTGAGTTATTGCCCTTGTCATTTTTTGCAGGGTGTTGGGGGCTGAGAATTTAATACCAAAATGCCAAATTTTTCACTAAGGTCAAGAGTGAAAAAATGTTTTGTTTTATTTTGTGTGAAACAAACTCAATGATTTCTGAGAGTTGACAGAAATATGCAGCTATAATAGACCTTGATGCACATGCCGATACAAAAGCATTCATTGGTCAAAGTTTTACTGAGTCGGGCCAAACTCATTACATATTTGAAATAATTAGAGCTGGAGTGCCAAGGGGGTCAAATTAAAGCCCTTGGATTTGTACTTGTTATGAATGCCATTATTATTTTCCACCTATTCAAGCTTACTTTGAATCACAAAAAAAAGAGATGAAAAAAAAGTTATTATTATCATCGCCATTTATTTGTTTTTATGTTATTGTTCTCTCACAACTTATGGTAAGTGGCAATAAAGTTTTCTTGATATAAGTTGTACAAGATTGTCTTTTGAGAGGAGGGGCTTTGTCTTTGCTAAATTGATTGATGTATTACAATGATTGACTTTTTTTGTTCAAAGGTATTAAGTCTCCCAAACACTTATACAAGCTTAACCTTTATTGATGCAAATATTCCTGGCAAAATATTTTTTGCTGATCTTTTGGGTGAAGGAAATTTTTAGAGTTGTTTTTGTTTTTCAATTCTGGTATTTTTGATACTATACTTTTTGATGCTATACTTTAATATGTGGATACTGAAAGTTTATTTTGTGTATTTGTCAATGGTTACCACTGCTTAAGTCTGTCCATGGTGAATTATAGCGGGCCTTTGACTTATGGGTTATAAAATATTTGGTGTTCATGAGACCATGCCCTTTGGTGTTCATGAGGCCCTGCCGTTCATGAGACAGCCAGATGGTGAAATTTATGATTGAGCAAATTTTTTCTTGTTGCCAAATCAAACTCAATTCTTTGACGGTAAAAATTCAGCTCAAATCCCTGCTTACTGCTGTCATAACCTGCATGTTTGTGGGTCATGTTTTTCATGGTTTCCAACTCTACTCGGGTCCTCGTGTGTGCTTGAAATAATGCTTGTTTTACACCACTAAAACTGAAAAGTTGCCATATTACATGGCCTTTACTAGTGTTGGCATGATATAAAACCATATCAAAACAAAAGCAAAAAAAAGAAACAGAAAAACTATATTGTCAGAGGACAGACTTTACCAAGTTGACATTTTGACAGTGTGTTATGATTTGGGTAAATACGGTAATGTCAAAGTGTATGTCATTCCCAATGAGCTGTAAATAGTGATTTTAATAATTAATATACAATTTAATGTGGACAGTGTAACTATTTGGAGATTTTAATGGTCGGGGAATTTCATTAGAGAATTTTGATCGGAGAATTTTAATTGTTTATAATGTTAATAGATATAGAATTGGATAGAATTATGTGTATTTAAATTCGAAGTATCTAATTGTGTGATTCATAGAATCACCGAGCAAATTTGAAAATTGCATTTTTGCGTGATGATGGCTCGTTCAAAAATTGGGGTTATCGCAAACCCCTTTTTTTTATGACAGATTCATACAGCCAGATGAAATATGAATTGTAATATTACACGCATTGTTGTTTAAAGGTGTAGAAAAGTGTGTGTAAAAAGGTTTTTTTTTCGAGGAATGCGATGTGCATGTGTGACGGGGGAAAAAGTTTCAGTAGACAATTATTGTGAGGAGGGAGATGTGCATCACTTGTATCTATGATACAGGTAGAGTTGAGCAATTAGTGCGTCTCTAGGGAGAGTGTATAAATATATTATGGTATTATATGCAAGTTTTTTTTTTCGTACATGTAAGACAAAATTTTTTTTTTTTTTTTTTTTCGGGTGCAATAAAGTAACTTTGAAAGGAAATACGAACTTGATGCTTTTATGCATTTAAATGCTGACTGTAGGAATATTAATATATATTAATATAAAGAAAATAATTTTTATGTTGATGTATTCAGTAAAGTAGCAAAACAGAGAAAAGATTTCCGCTGTAGAACAATGGAATTTGATAATGCCGAGGGTATGGTTACGAACTTATCGGTATAAATGTCGTAAAGTGGAGTGGAGGCAAAGAGGCGAAACCCGAGACCTAAAGTTACCATTTATTATTTAGTATGCATGGAGTAAAAGTGTTCTGGGTCGTGCAAAAGATCAGAGAGCTTGGAATTTACTTTTACCGACACTGAAGAATTTTAAAGAGTTAATTTTTTTTCTTGTCATAATTTTTTTTGGTTTCGTTGTTTGTTTAAGTTAGATTTAAAGGGAATTTTCGGGCTGAAAAGAATGGATCAGGAGGCTGGATTTAAGATTAGACTGGGTGGAAAGCTTCGAGTTATAGAACAGGTATTATTCTTATTTTTGATATTTGGAGATGTAAAAATATTTTTTGCATTTTATAAAGGTACAGTGAATATGAATTATTTTTCTCTGAACCTGTGTAATGTTTTATAGTATTGTTATAATGGATAATCTTGAATAACTATTGTGAGCATTAGATTTATAATCCAGGTGTTGAGGCCTGAAATAAGAATATTTTGTTTCACCCACAAAATTTATTGATATCACTGCTACCTGGAAAAATTTTATTGCCAAACCCCAAAATATTTTTTTTTCACTAAATTTGGAAGTAGGGTCTGACAATGAAATTCACATCAGTTTTGCAGATTTTTGAAATTCATATAGATCCAATGTAAATGTTCAATAAACCAGGGCTAGTTGGTACGATCCTCTGGCATACCAGAATGCCATGCACATCAAACTAAAAAAGCTTTTTATTTAATGAAAGTTCAAATATTATAAGTTAAAGTATTCTCACAATGACATGCTGAGATACTTTTTGTTTCTGAATCAGAATAGGGCAAAATATATCTCCACTTTATTAGATATATTTGGTATCGAGATTGCACAGAATTATCGTATTTGTGACATTGTCATATGAAAGAATTCTAGCAATTCCATGTCATTTGGTGTAATAAAATTATATTATTTTTTTTGTTAGTGTTTTTTGTCTAAATGTTAGCCCAACATCTGATAAAGGACACAATGTATGCAACAGCATTCAAATATATTATTATGACAAGACACAGGATATAACAAAATAGCAAGTGAAATATGTGGTATGAAAGTTAAACCATACATTCTGTACATAAACATAAATCACAAAATTATTTAAATTTTCGCTGGCAGGAATTATAATTGTCGAGTTAATAAATCACATGTACTAGTTACAATGTATGAATTTGTCATAAATAATAGAGACAGGCACAAGTTGGGCCTGCCCACAATCTTAATGATTTGGATATTGCTGGTCCAAGCACTCTACTTAGTAAAGAGAACTTATTAATCACTGGGTAGTTATCCAGGGAAAGCCAGTTAGGTGGCCACATTAGATGGCTTACTGGTGAGACATCGAAGATAATACCAAAAGAAAAAAAAAATTTGCATTAAAAAGGACAAATAAAAAAATAAGTTATATGTCTTTGCAGCCATTATGCCATATATGGTGAGTTTTATAACCTTTACTTCTGAAGTTCTTTGCAGTCTTATACCAGACTTTCTGGATTTACTATTGGACTGTTCCAACCAAATTGAAAGGAAGTGCACGCTGACCTGGCTGAGACTATTTATGATGGCAAGGAGTATAATAACAAGTTTGCTTCTTTAAAAAGAAACATGCGAGAGGTCTTTCTGCTGCTGTGAAAGATTTGTTTAATTTGAAAATATTTGGAAATAAGACACAATGAATGGTTATTAATTACAATTATTTAACAAAATATAATTTATTATATAAATTGAATATATAGTATCATAATGAAAGTTTGTTTACACTTCATTTTTTAATGTTTTGAAAGATTATATGCTGGAGAAATGGATTTTTTCCTTGACGCATTCGGGATACTTTTTATACAAAGGGAACTAAATTTAAAATAAATGATATGTATATTAAAAGTAGTATCAAAATAAAAATTTCTTGTAAAATTCAATAAGCAAATTTTCGGTTAATGTTTTGGTAATTAAGTATATTAAAATATTTCCTCTACATTTTCCAAAACGGGCATAAAGTATGTTAATCAGACAATTTTAAGTCCAGGATTTAAATAAAAATGTTTTATATCATTTGATTGGAATAAACAGAATGTAAAGCTGCATGCCTCCAAAGAAAATCAAACTTGTGTCAAATTTGTGCCACTTCCGCCAAAAAATCCCCGTTGTGTTACTTAGTCATACCAGTTGCGTGTTGCGTACACGCGGTACACGGTTCACTCGGTCGTATAATAGTGCATGGTGTTAATGTAGCTATAATGTTCACTGTTACTATTTATCGATACTGTTACTATTTATCGGAACAAGAAATAGTAAAACGCTATTCCAGAAAACAATATTGTAATCGATTTATACAGTTTAAAAGATTAGAACGGAATGAAACATCCACGTAGCGCTAAGTAACGTAAATAATATTTTCCGATTTTTCTTTGTACCGACCGATTCGTTCACTTCGATGTTCCGTAACGTACCGGAAAACGGTGTTTAGCTAGGTTTTCGAAAAGGTCAATTTTTCGTTTAAGTTAAGTCGTATTTTGAAACGGAGCATGCGCAAAACAAATTTTGTAGACTGCTCCTAATGGTTTTAAGCTGTAAATGAGATTCATTTACTACAATCAGATACGCAAAAATGGATGCCGCCAGCAATCAGTCTGAACACTATGGAGAGGTCTGATGACCTCTCCAATTACTTTGGCTACCAGGAGATTAAAAGTTAATAGTTAATTTCAAATTTAAAGCTAGACCAATCTGCTTTAGTTAAACAAATTGACAGTAGCATATTCTTGAGTTAAAGTGTCATTCAACTTTTCTAAATGTGAAATATGTTATTTTTGATAAATTGTTTCGTATAATAGTCAAATCAAAGAAGTAAGGTGTAAATTTGCTGTTGTTAAATATACATAAACAATAAGGAAACCCCTTGAAACCTCTTATCTTGTGGTCCACTCTCAAAGTTCCTGATCTTTTATTTTTAGAAACGAACATCACTGTTGCATTATAAATAGCTTTCGGGACAGTGTGTTGAAGAAAGCTTATGAAGCAATTTTCAAAGACAAAATTTACTGCAATACTTAGTTTGAAACAAAACAGCAATGTTTTTTTTTTCAACAAAAAAAATAAAGCCGAAGATGGTTTTAAATTCAGCAACGTTTTAGTATTATGTTAAATCAAAATATGATGAATAAGGGAAAATTCTTAATGATTACCGTTGAAATTGACTGATAGTCTAATTAGCAAATATTGCCGATCAATTAGATCTGTTTCAAAATTACTCATTGTAATAGAAAACAGGTTGTTTAAAAACTAATTGAACAAAAAAGAAAAAAAGACAAGATAACGTGAAAGGTGTTAATATGTGTTCTTATGTTACAAATCAGTATTGTAAAGTTGTGGGTGTTAAATTTCCACTAACTATTGTGTTCAGGGAAGCGTCATCTGTTCAACTCCCAATTTTAAGTGATACCGTATTTATTCTAATAGTTAATACTGTGCGTTTCTTAAGTGCCCGTTCATGGTGTTGAAAGTTTCCCCCAAAAAAAATGAGGAATGGTTTAGTCCAGATTGAAAGATGGACAAGTCCATTTTAGATATTTAGCGTGGTCAGGATTAAGAGGTTTTAATATTCATAAAAGAAAAATAGGGAGATGGGTTAAAATGCCATATACCATTCTGCAATAAACACTGGTTTTGATATTGAAAATCCCTATAAAAAACAATGGACAGGCCTGATTGATATTGAAACCTCTATATCTAACATTGGACAGGTCCAAATACAAGCTGGACAAATTTAAGGTCTTTTTTTACAAATGACAGATTATTCATATTTATAAATTAATATTTATCTATTATATATTACAAAAATTCTGTGTTTAAAAATTTGAAAAATTTTTGTTAGAAAATGCTATAGTTAAAATGCTTCCTAATGTGTGGGGAAGCAAAAATCTCATCAAAAAATGCAAAAAAAGTTTTTAAAATTTTTTTTTTTTTTATAGCAGAATAAATTTTAGAAAAAAAAAGTTAAAATTAGACAGACTGGAATATTGGTGGGTCAAGTGTATTTCATATAATGTTTATTATATTCATCATTATAATATTTTAGAATTATTGCTGAGAATTTAACAAATTTATGTTAAAAAATAGTTGCAAATAAGAGACTAAGAACAAATGTTATAAAATTGCTAGACTGTACAAAATGCCAGATTCAAAATTCCACAATACACTGTGAAATTTCAACCACTAGGGAGAGTATTAACAGCAGTTGATTGTCATATTATTATTAACCCATTGTTAATATAATCTATAATAATCAGCCTTTGTACAAACAAACAATTTGTTTACTAATTACATAGCCCCCACCTGGTTCCTATTCAATACCATTTAACTCGTTTTAACACCTTCCGTCAGATGTACTGTTTGTTTGTGTTAAAGCAGATCTAACTATAGAGTTATCATTACTATAGATTTCAACAGTTTTAATTGCCCCATTGCTCATCCCAAAATAGGTATGTTTTTTTTTAGTTTCTCCTAGAATCAAAGGACCAAAAAATTTTTCGACCCCTGGGTTAAGGAAATTTACTATCATTTTAAATGCCCAGAAATGCACGCCCAATATTTTGTAAAAAATGAAAAGAATAATTTAGCTGTCATCATTTTTAATTGATTTAAATTTTTCCATTATAAAATATAATCAGATAAAAAAAAATAGAAAAGAAAATTAAACAACAGTTTTAAAATTAAGGGTATTTAAGTGAAAAAATGTATTGGGTACTTTTATTGTAAGAATTGATGTTAAATTGTAAGGGAGTACAAATTTATGATAAAAAAAGTGATATTTTTTAAGGAAGTTAATGGTTAATATTTGAGATTTTTGTGACGTTTGGCTAAAATATTACTAACTTATACTTGGGATGACAGCATAATTGTAATGTAATAAGTAAATTGGATTTATTTTATGACAGTTATATACATGCCTAAAAACTACACTGTGGCATGAAATTGTTCTAGTAAGAGCGTTACATGACATTTTCAGTTGTGGAAAGCTAATTTGATTAGATTTTAGATTTGATTGGATTTTGTGAGAGAACGATATTCCAAGTGTTGAGTATAACTTGATTCATGTTTGGAATAAAATGCGTATTATTCCGAAGAATTTGTGCACCAGAAATCATGTGTGGTGTAAGGTAAGGGGAATTTATTTTGTCTAGAAATATTTTTTTGTAATGTATCAGTTGTACAGAAGTACTGAAATATGATATCAGTTGTTAGGAAGTACTGAAATATGATATCAGTTGTTAGGAAGTACTGAAATATGATATCAGCTGTTAGGATGTACTGAAATATGATATCAGTTGTTAGGAAGTACTGAAAGTTATGTAGGGAAAATTTGTTTGGTTGTTTTATGGCGCACCGACACCAACACAGTTTAGATCATATGATGTCAAAACAGGAAAGATGAATTTGGCAACCCTCTGGTGTTACAAACTTTAAAGCAACACTTTGGGTTAAAACCACCTCTCCTGCTGGGTTTAAGGGATGCATAGACTCTAGTATTTGGAACTCATTCAGTTGCCCCTAAATCACGCGCAGCGCTAACTTGATGGAATTTGTCTTAATTTTGAGCTCCTTCACCAAATGAAGAAATACTTTTATAAATTTTAGCAAGTGATTCAGGAAATAATTGAAATTTGTTGACATGGTGTATGTATGCACATTTAATGCTGTTTTTGCTGATAGTGCATTTGAAATGTTTTAATTATTGTTTGATAATTTTAAAATCACGTTTTTTTATGGTAAAAAATACACAAATAGAAAATATTTGTTCTAAAATGCTTTATACATAGTGTGATAAACAAGTAAACAAACGATTTTGTTCAATGATAAGATTTGTTCAACTGTACAATAATAGACTTTAATTGCAATGGAGAGCAAAAAAAATCCAAGATAATTACCCATTGTTAACAGAGATTAAAATCTAATCTGTCAATTTAAAGGTATTGAAATAAAAATGATGAAAAGTGGGTATTTTAAATGTTTATTGATCTCTGACAGGCTTATTTACTGACTGGCAATAAAATACAAGAAAATAAATGTCTTAATTTCTTTTACTTTCAAAGGATTACTTTTAAGTCTGGTTTGAAAAAATTGTAAGATTTTGAGATTTTACAGATTTTAAAGACCTAATCAGTTAAAGACCTAATCAGTTTTGGAAAATTAGATGTTTTTTATGTGTTCTGACAAGATTTCCATCTAGGTAAATGACCGTTAGACCAATTGACAATTTGAATGTTGGTGATGAACTGATCTTTCAATGCAACATTATATAAAGTCGAGCAAATTTTGGTGCAGTCTCAGATATTTTGGCTTATTGGTACTCAGACACCGTATTGAACAAAAAAGAATCTCAAGTTTAAAGCAAGGTGTATCGATCATACCAAATTTAGCATGGTTGCAGGTTTAATTTTTTGTGTACTCTTTCTAAATTTTCATAAATGGTTTGCCCCTTTTTAGAATAAATAAAATAAATTTGCATTAATCTGGAGGCATGCTCCTTTAGACAATTAATAAGTATTGAATTTGGAGGCGTACTACTTTTAAGAAATAAATTTGCATAAATCTGGAGGCTTGCTCCTTTAATCAATAAACTAGTTTTGAATTTGGAGGCGTGCCTCTTTAAGAAATAAATTTGCATAAATCTGGAGGCATGCTCCTTTAGACAATCAATTAGTATTGAATTTGGAGGCGCACTATTTTAAAAAATAAATTTGCACAAATCTGCTGGCATGCTCCTTTAACCAATGAATTAGTACTGAATCTGGAGGCTTTTAAATTGCTTATATCAGCGGCATGCTCCTTTAAAGAACAGATCACCATAGTTTTGCTATTATATGACTGGAGATGATTTAAAAACAACCTTTAAATTTTTCCATGGGTAATGGGTTTTTGTAATTTGTGTGAAATTTTCCCTTTAGCAAAAAGTAATTCGGTTTTTTTGGCCCCCGGGGGCCTTTCAATTACTTAAGTTTGATGGTTAAATTTTATTTTTATTGATTAAAACCTGTAAAAAACCCAATAAATTAAAAATTATAAATATTGAAAAATTTTTCCCTTTTATTTTTCAGTGAAATATTATTAAATTTATAGATTTTAGAAAAAAAATGATTTAAATGTTAGTAAATTCCCTGCAAGTAATTGACATATCAAGTTATTCCCTACAGTTAATTGACAGATCTAAATATTCCCTGCAATTGATTGACACATATAACCCTTCCCTGCAATTAATTGACATTCCCTGTAATAATAAAATTGACATAATTAACTCTTCCTTGCAATTATTTGAAACACATAATTCTTCCCTGGAATAAATTGACCAGTGGGTGCCCTTCCCTGTAATTAATTGGTCAATTAATTGTTTTTCCCAATAATATATTGATTTAATTAGATTTACCAATTAACTGCAATTAATCAATGTTTCCCCCCCCCCCCGGTAATTTTTTTGATAACTGTGTCTTAGCCCCGAATAAAATAACAAATGTAGATTAAAATGGTTTTAAAAATTGTAAAATGTTGAAAAATCAAAAATGGGAGTATCTGCTATGAAATTTCATATGTTCCTAGTGAAGTAAAATTGTAAAACTGCCTTATTTTTGATAGACCACCGCTAAATCTGTGATATTATCTTTATTTCAAGTGCATTTGTGACCTAAAAAAACCTGTAATTTATTACTTTGTGTATTATAATTCACAACTTATAAAAACAAAAGAATATCTAGTTGTTTTACTTTGAGATTACGGAAAAAAAAAGAGACTATTAATTATAATTTGTGTAGCATGTGCAGTTTTGTTGGGTTAATTTATCTTCGTTTCATGATTCTGATAAAATGGTGAGTTTTTTATGTGAGTTTTTTTTCCACATGTTGTGAGGAATCTGTATGAAAGAATTGGTAGAATTGTTTATTTATGCTATGCAAATGTTTATGTGATATGATAAATTGTTTTCATTTATGATAAGTTTGTGAAACAATATTGGCATTTGAATTTCTTTGTACTGAATTGTTTATAGATATAACCAGAATTTGTAAGCAATATTCATTTGTGCAAAAAGTGTAAACAAACTCTTGTTTCCTTGGTGTAACAATATTTACTATCTGTTGTAAAAGAAAAAAATCTGTGTTGAGTGGGGTAGTGGGGAATGGATGGAGGGGATTGGAACAATTATTTTTGTCTATTGAAGAAGGATAAAGATGAAGATATATAATGAGAACTACATTTGTACAAGAAAAAGTTTAAAATACAATTGAAGCATGATCAAAGCTTGATGTATAATTTCATACTTTTTTGTTTCAGTGTACAACATTGTTAAAGCTCTGAGCTTAACTTAGAATAGAAAGAGCTATTGTAACTAACCCTTTTAATCTATAAACTATTGAAGGGAATGAGTTGGAATTTCAGACACTTATTTGAGAGCATAATAGGAGATCATTTTGACAGAATTATTATTATGGAAGCAGAAAGTTACCTGATCAAGGCATTAATGTCTTATATCCTGATTTTTGCATTTTTTTGTCATCTTTAATCTTGATCCAGATAGTGCAAATTGAAATAAGATGGGATGAAATTGGTGAAATAATGTTTAACATTAACATAGATTATGTTATTATTTGCTTGTTTGTGTTGGACAATCATATTGACATATTAGATATATTAATTTTAATGGTTATTTTCCTTCTACTTTCAGAGTTCCGACAATGTGGTATGGGAGACACACAAAGTTGCGTTAACCAGGGTAAGTTTTATTTTTCATTTGAACACTTCCAGGTGTATTTTCATTTCCAATACAGTTTAGAAGCCTATGCCAGCAGTGTATTTACACTGAGTCATCTAGTGAGTTGTTTTTTGTGCAGTTGGGCTCTAGCTGCTGATTTTGAGTTACTTGAGTAATTTATATGTGAGAAAATGCAGAAATTGCTTATATCAGTGTTAGACATTTTTAGACCCCCGTCTTTTAAAAGTGATCCGACTTATGGGTGAGTAAATGTAAAAAAAGTACATTATAAATGTTAAAACTTATGGGTGAATAAATGTGAAATGTTTGTGACATAGACCATAAAATGTGAAAAATAAGTGTTTTGTGTCCTCAGAGAAAAATTAAAACATAAAATTGTGCCCGAGTAATTAAGGGTACCTTTTAGTGTTTAACTGTTAATGTGAGCATAACCATTAAAGATTTTAATGAAATTTTAATTATGCATGAAGTCTTATTACCATTTCATGCAATGTATATAGAAGTTCAATCAGTTTAAAAAGCAATCTATCTCTGTGAGGTTAAGGTGAACTTTTCGAAGACTATTGCTTGAGATAATAAAATTAGTGTATTGTCTTCTTTTAGAGTAATAACGGTTAAGCAGCGCAGGTTTTAGTCTGTTCAGTTAGTGCATTAGGGTGGGCATTAGATTTTAAGTCCAGAGGTTGCTGGTACGATCCTCTTGCAAGACAAAGTTTCTTTGTTACGGTTAACCTTGGACTTTGATCATGAGTCTAATGGGCAATTGTTTCTGAATAAAATATCAAATGATGATGGTAAAGCCGTGTAGGCTAGTAGTTTATTGTTCCTAACATTTAAATGGTGAAATACAATGATTTAAAATGTTATAATAATTACAGGTACCTGGTTTCGGATTTGGTATCGCAGTGAGCGGAGGCAGGGACAACCCACATTTTGCCAACGGCGACCCATCTATAGCAATCTCCGATGTCCTGAAAGCCGGACCTGCCGAGGGCAAGTTACAGTAAGTATGATGCCATACCTGGCAACAGTTACCAGGCAACAGTTAACGAGCAACAGTAAAATGAAAGTATGCCATTCTTGTACAGTAAAATCCATCTTAAAATACTAAAGCAGCCATTGGCATCACACACATACTTGGCTGTATTTTCTTTTCATTTGATTGCTAAAGAGTAATTCTTTGTTTTCATATTTTATATTTTTGGGAAAAGGTAAATCTGTTGTATGAGGGCCGTCTGTTAAGTTTATTTCTTAAAATTCACAAATATTAGATATACCAACAAAGTAGTTTTGAAGGACTTCTTGAGAGTACTTATGTAATGTTTGTAATAAGATAAAAATAAGATAGGATCATAGATTGTGAAACCTCTTATCGTTCAGTTTGACCTTTATATATAAATTGACCTTTAGAAATAGAGAAGGTTGAGATATGAGAGGATGGGATGCCATCAGTTGATGTCCTTATAGAAAAACAATTGTCCCGAGACAAAGCCTAAATCGATATAGATTTATCTCAAGAGGCCGTCATATTGTCTGCTTTTATCTGAGTATATGTACAAGCCTGTATTTTGTATATCACTTTATATCAATATTTATATGTATAAACCATAAGGTCACATTTGAAAAAAAAATAGTATTTAAGGGTGAAACGTACCATTTTCTTTGATCAAAAACTTTTCTTTACTTTTATATGCACATTTTTGCATTTTCCTGGAACGAATGCATGTAATATTCAACAATTTTTTTTTTACCGTTTTTACCTTTATATGCATATTTTACTTTTTCCTGGAACAAATGCATGTAATAGTGTCTCAATCTGTGTAGCTTATTCCAAGGTAAGTCCTTGGCTTAGTGAGTCAACCCAGGGTTTGAATCCTACGTAGGTCATGGCCATGTTCCATGTCTATGACACCTGTACTGGTCAGTTTAAGAAAGTGGACTAGGGAGTGGCTTAGATAAGCTTCAAACTTCAACCATATTTAAACTTTAATAGATACATGTTTAAACTATGACTGATCAACTAATTGAAGAGAGAAAGTATTTGGACTACAGACTTTCGAGTTGTTATTTTGCGTCCCATTCATGGGATATGCATTGGTATTTTCCTTTCATACTGTTTTACTGTCTCCAAGGTTACTGTAACCAACAAACATACATGGCAGACATCTATAGGAATAGCCAAAAAAAAAAATGTTGTAAATACTCACATAAAAGTCTGCTCACCTATAAGTCGGGGGTCTAAATTTGTATGTATATTTGTATTTCAGGATAAACGACAGAGTTTTAAGTGTAAATGGAATCTCCCTGGAGAATGTTGACCACGCCACAGCAATATCCGTACTTAAGGACAGTGGTAGTACTGTGAATCTAGTGATCAGGAGAAGAATTGTATTACCTGCCTCGTTAGAAAATGAAACGCCACCATTGAAAGTCTCATTGACCAAAAGAAACAGAAAAGATGGTAAATATAGCAATTAAAATAGTGTAAAATCATGATTTTGTCAGGAAAAAATAAGAGAGTTTCTTTGATTGGTTAATTCTTGTTTAATATATGAAGAAACAGGGTCATGACCCTAATGTGGTAGAAACAAAAAGTGTCTATGTCGAGAAGTAAACTTCAGCCACTGAAGCACCTGTCTTGTTAATAAATATGTTAAAATACAATTCTTGTAACATATGAGGAAACAGGTTAGTGACACTAATATGGTATAAACACCCAGTGTCGAGTGTCAATGTTGAGATACAAACTTCAGCAACTAGACCACCTGTTCTTATTTTTAGATATTATGTTTAAATACCCTTAAAAACCATTGCAACTCTGCAAAAGGGGCCCTCTGTAAAGCAATAACCTCTACCCAACAAAAGTAACAATTGTTCCTGATGTAAAACTTCACAATAATTTTACCTTCCTAGAGCAATACCTCTGTGCAACAACCAAAGTTTTTTTGCCTCCGGAGGGTGTTGCTCTGCTGAAGTTATATTGTATTTTTAACATAAATTTCTCTTTTGTCTGGTACTTTCCTTTCTATTGTTTTCCTTAGTTTTGGTTGAATAAATTCACACCAATGATTTATCATACATTATACAATCTTTACATATCCAGGAAAAAGTTTTTACGATAACTGCCTGGTGTTTATATTATAACCGAAATATGGTTATAAAAACTGGCACTTAAATAGAAACTAAACTGTTCTTGAACTATAAACTATAAAGGAATATTTTTTTAACATAAAACTTCCTATACATTTCCCCCTAAGTTTTAATTGTTTTCCTGATAATCATTTATGTTAAAGATAACATTATTTATGAAACCTTTGGCAATAATTTATGAAACCTTGGCAATAATTTATGAAACCCCGGCATACTTTCTATATTAGTGCCTGGTGTAATTTTACAGATATATTTGAAAAAGAAAAGAAAAAAAAACAAAAAAAACTGGCTCTTTATCAAAAAAGGTAAAAACAAATGAGTAAAGAAATGCATCATAATATATCTTCAGAATATGGTGTAGTGCTGGGATGTAGATATTATATTAAAGAAATCATTCCAAATAGCCTAGCAGCTCAGGAAGGTGGTCTTAAAGAAGGCGATACTGTTTTAAAGGTAATATATTAAAAAAAAAATAATTTTTTTTTCAAAAATAGACAATCGTTTTGTCAATGTTAAAAAACTATTTTGTTAAATAATTAACATTCATTATCAATACTTATTAACCATTTTGTTAATGAAATATATGTATCAGTTATTGGCAAGAGTTAAACTATATTTTTTCCAATAATAACAATCATTTTGTCAATGTTTAAAAACTATTTTGTTCAGTAATTAATATTTATTATCAATACTTATTAACCATTTTGTTAATGAAAGATATGTATCAGTTATTGGCAAGAGTTAAACTTTTTTTTCCAATAATAACTATTATTTTGTCATTATTTATAAAACCATTTCGTCAATTAATTAACATTCATTATCAATACTTATCAACCATTTTGTTAATGCTAGATATCTATCAGCTATCTGTAAAAGTTGAGCTCATTTTGTCATTGTTCTGCTTTAATAAAATGAGGACTTCACAGAATTTTAGACTTATATCAAGTATTTATAGTCCATCCGCTTACTTAAATAGGATGATGATCCATATGATTTGTAATCCAAGGGTCGCCAGTTCGATCCTTTGGTTAAGTGAAATTTCTCTTTGACTGTTGATCTCGGACTTTGAGTCTAATGTTCATTTGTCTCAAAACATTGCTTCAGAAATCGTGGGATAAGTTGTCAGTCACTTGAGAAGAAACTGGTAATTAGTGGTTAATTATCCAGGAAAGTTGGTTAGGTGGACCGTCCACTAAGATATGATGAAAAACTATGTAATGGTAGCTATTAAAACTGAACAAACAAATAGGGTTGCTGTAATATGATGAAAAACTGTGTTATGGTCGCTATTAAAACTAAACAAACCAATAGGGTCGCTGAAATATGACTAAAAACTGTCATGATCGCTATTTAAACTAAACAAATAAGATCAACCATTAAGTAAGATTTTATTTCCTTCGTGAATTTCAGATTAACAACTCTCCTATAGAAAGTATATCATTAGTGGATGCCAAGAAACTGTTGGAGAAGTCGAAAGAGAAATTACAGTTGATAATAACAAAGAAAAGAAATGAAGATAAAAAGACAGATGATGGTAAAGTTGCCTTTAAGTTTTAACCATTTTGAAGAAAGCTTGTTGCTGATTTCAACCACACTTAAGTCCTCTTCTTGGAACTAATCAGTACTGGTTGTTACCTAGAAGGGCTCGAAGCCATGAAACCTGGACTGAGGTGTAGGAAACTTAACCACTAGGCCACTGCCCCCCCTTTATACTAGACTTTGATGTCCACTAGTTCCAGCCTCAAGAATCATGCTAAATTTTAATGAAAAATTTAAAAATAGGATCTAGATTGTAAATTTATTGTAAAGTGATTTTTAACTAGTCTAAGACTGTAAAAAATGTAAAAAAACTGGTGAAATGTTTATAGTAAGAAATTTTTTTTTTTCAAAAAGGACAGAAATTGATTACTTTAAAAATTTATCAAATTTGTTAAGTTAATGATATATTAATATGTTAATATTTTGAATATAATTACAGAATACTCACTCGGTTACGGAACTATGCAAAGTACTCTTCCGAAACACGCTGATAACGTGAACGTGTACAAGCCCCGCGGGAACCCTGAGGAGGACCACTACAAGGCTCAGTTCTCGCCTCAGGACATACCACCGGGGGCGTACCCACCAAATAGTCCACATTCCAGATATGATGGTAGATATATTTACGACCATGAGGCAGTCCCGCCCCGACCTCCACTTCCAACGGGAATGGATGATAGTAAGTTATAGAAATAACATTCTATTTATCTTCATGTTGTTTATTTAACATGCAGTTAGTCAAAATATGCAGCAGTTTTTGATAGTAACGTGGGTAGAATTTTGATAAATATTAAATTCTTTAATATTTTTCTTAGTATAATGTACCTTGAAAGTTTCACTTGTATTCTGAATATATATACATTTCTATCAATATATTTTTATTTTGTCTTTTTGAAGAAAAGGTCAAGCTATTATGATGGTTGCCATCATGAAAAAACTCTAATGTAGCCCATTATTTAAACATTTTAAAAGTTATGAACAGTTATGCTCCTTTTTAACTTAATCTTTTTGTTGTTAAAAGTGGTTATTTTAACAGATGAGCATTAACACTGCATGTTGTGCCCTTGTTCTAAGTCTGATATTTTGAAAATTTATGCTGGTGCATAAAATAATGCAAGGAGTGGCACTTAATTGAGGCCTTCCACCATTAAAAAAGATTGGAGGTAGTAATATGACCATTTATATTATTGATGTGACTTAAACTCCAACAAAAAAAACCCAAAAGGATTGAAGATTTAATGGTTATACATGTTTTCTTATATAGATAATGGAATGCGGGCCCGTAGTCCGGTGAAGGACGGTTACTATAGCGACAGAGAAGATCTGAAGAGAAGGAAATCTCACGGTAATTACGCCACGGTACACGATGACGCGGACATGGGTATTCTACGCAGACATCACGAAGAGTGAGTAATTATTATATTACCTCGTAAACTTGCTGGTATGCATACCGCGTAAATAATGTATGTATGTTTATGGTCCATTATATTTCTGTTCAATTATTGATGAAAATATTACGGCAAAAATTGTGTGTATTTTGATGATATGTATGTTTTTCCTGTCCAGTTAAAGAAATGAAAGTAAGAAATATGTCCAGCTAGCTTATTGAAGGTCACAGGTTCTACATGGTTTTGCCATAATTGGAAAAAAGGCTGGAAAATCACCTTTGATCATAACATGAAATAATTTTTATGATAAATATGTATTAACTGTCCAATTAAAAGAAATATAAATGAAAGCAAGAAAATATAAAACTGACTTATTGAAGGTCACCAGTTAAACATCGTTGCCTAAATAAAAAAAAAAGAAAAGTTACCAATGATAGGGTGTTTTACTGTGCGATTAAAAGAGTTAAAAATGGAGACAAAAAAGATCTATCATACAACTATCAGATTTACCCTACAAATTGTGAAGTGAAAGTAAAATTTTTTCATTGTTATTACAGGAGGTATGTAGGAAAGAGAAAAGACATCAGGCCCGAGCCACGTGCATGTACATTTCGTAAAGATCCCGACCTAGGGCTCGGTTTAAGACTAGCAGGTGGTAATTTAACAGGGATATTTATAGCATCGGTGCAACCAGGGAGTGCTGCAGAAGCTCAGGGGCTCACAGAAGGGGACCATATTCTTAAGGTAATATAATTTTTACACAATATAAGTCTAAAAATAGAAATGATGTAATAGCTAATCTATAAGGTCTTATAACTATGTTATAAAACTTACTACATCATATGCTTATATGTCATGTTTAAATAATGCTATAAAATTGAGGTGTTACAGTGTGTAAAGTTACATCTCTACCTGCAGTTTAGATAGTTTTTGTTTGAATTTTGAAAAAGAAGAACTCCAAAAGTCGTATGAAAGACATATGTTGCATTATGCTCGTAGATTTCCTTTGGAGTAAATGGTGCGCATATTAATTCTGTGCTAAACCGTTTAAATCCTACTTAATAAAGTAGGCTAATATTATATTCTGGAACATTTTATTCTGTTTTTTTACAGTTTTCTAGTGTGTTAAATAGCAAGGTAAGGGTTGAAATTAATTTCAAAGTGTTACCAATTCCATGTTAAATGTTGCTATGGTGTTAGGGGACATTGAAGGTAGCTTGCCATTACATCTTCTGTCCATGAACAAGCTGAATCAAAGTATGCTTCAATTTCAACTTTGCTGTGTTGAGCTTTCTTTAGGGATTCTGTTTTTTCTCTATTTCAGTATTTTACAGATCACTTTGCTATGTATTGTTAACTTTACTTATTGTTTTTATTTGAGCCGCGTCATGACAAAACCAACATAATGGGTTTGCGACCAGCATGGATCCAGACCAGCCTGCGCATCCGCGCAGTCTGATCAGGATCCATGCTGTATGCTATCAGTTTCTCTACATGTAATAGGGTTGGTAAGCGAACAGCATGGATCCTGATCAGACTGCGCAGGCTGGTCTGGATCCATGCTGGTCGCAAACCCATTATGTTGGTTTTGTCATGGCGCGGCTCAAATTTTGTGTATAACATTACAGGCAAATGATAGGGATGTAATTGGTTTAACCAGAGAGGAAGCAGTCACGTACCTGACTAGTTTAGATGGTACAGTAACAATGTTAGTGCAGTATAAAAAAGAAGGTAAAATAAATTTTAGTTTTTTCTGATTTTGAATTTTTTTTGGCCAAGCCATATTTAGATGTTACAATTCTAGTGCAGTATAAAAAAGAAGATACAAAATTGTTGTTTTGCTAATTTTGAAATTTTGTCAGCCAAGTCGTATTTAATGATGTATATTTCCTGTATTTATCTTTGAAAAAGGTGATTTTATTGAGAGAAAAAAGAAGTTACTAACTTCTGTTATAGCATTTCTTAAAGCTGTTTTTATTCTTGCTTTTTATTGGGAAAAAAGGGTAGTACTGACTTTAGTCTTTCTTAAAGCAGTCTTGTATATACTGTATTCCTAGAAAAGATTTTTCGCGGGTTTTAAGTTAGCGCTTTTCGTGGTAGGCATGATTCCGTGAAACTTTATATATATGTAGCTGCAATTATGTCACTTTTAACAAATCCGCGAACATTTCTACCAAATAAAAACATAAACGTGTAGAATATTTATTATAATTTCCTTACACAAAAAAAACAACATATAAACACAGGTGCAATAGAAATGTGTAAAGAATTGTTTAAAGTTCATCTCTTTGCTAAACCAGGTTTACCTTCATAAGCTGATCCAACAGAATGATAAGTTAAAATCAAATTTTGCAGTACCATATTTACTTACAAAAGGTAATAATGATTTAACACAGATTTAGCGGCAGTGTAACTGAACAAAGTTTACCAAGGCAATAATGAAAACTGTTTTAAAATGAAATGCTCTTAAAATGATAATTTGCTTTCTATAACTTCATACAATGATTTACATTTTGCATTTGAAAGCAAAAAAATAAATTTTTCTTTAGTTTATGTCATACATGTACGTTAAAATTATAATATCTATTTTTAGATTTTGATCGGATTATGACGAGTCACGAGGCAGGGGACTCATTCTATATCCGCACCCATTTTAATCACGAACAACGGGAACCTGGTGAACTGTCATTTGTTCAAGGTGACATCTTTCATGTGAAAGATACACTGTTTCGAGGAGTGGTTGGTTCCTGGCTGGCCATTAGAATGGGACGAAATAATCAGGAGACCCAGAAAGGAATTATTCCAAATAAAAATAGGTATATATACACTTATAATACATGTTCTGTTAAAGACTTGATTTGAATTTTTATGCCCCCGCCATGTAATGGCCGGGGCATATAGTGTTACCCTGTTCCGTCATTCCGTCCTTCCGTCCTTCCATCCTTCCGTCCTTCCGTCATTCTGTCATTCCGTCATCATCAGTTTCCGTTCATTATCTTAAGAACGGTTGCACACATTCAACTCAAATTTGACATATGGATATGTCATGAGAAAATACAGGTCAAGTTCGAATTTGGTCATGGTTCGATGATTTTTGGCAGAGTTATGCCCCTTTTACTTTGAAAATAATATGAAATTTCAGTTTCCGTTCATTATCTCCCAAATGGTACAACACATTCAACTCAAACTTGACATATGGATATGTCATGAGAAAATACAGGTCAAGTTCGAATTTGGTCTTGGTTCGATGATTTTTGGCAGAGTTATGCCCCTTTTACTTTGAAAATAATATGAAATTTTCAGTTTCCGTTCATTATCTCCACAAAAGTACAACACATTCAACTCAAACTTGACATACGGATGCGTCGAAGGAATGCGCAGGTCAAGTTCAAATTTGGTCATGGTTCAATGATTTTTGGCAGAGTTATGCCCCTTTCACTTTGAAAGTAATATGAAATTTTCAGTTTCCGTTTATTATCTCCCCAATGGTACAACACATTCAACTCAAATTTGACATATGGATATGTTTTTGGAATGCCCAGGCCAAGTTCGAGTTTGGTCATGGTTCAATGATTTTTGGCACAGTAATGCCCCTTTCA
The DNA here is from genome assembly GCF_026571515.1 of Ruditapes philippinarum. Classification (NCBI taxonomy): domain Eukaryota; kingdom Metazoa; phylum Mollusca; class Bivalvia; order Venerida; family Veneridae; genus Ruditapes; species Ruditapes philippinarum. The sequence continues at coordinate 90,816 of NW_026854185.1, read as the reverse complement.
CTTTGAAAATAATATGAAATTTACAGTTTCTGTTCATTATCTACCCAACAGTGTTACATATGCAACTTAAATTTAACATATGGATATGTCAAAGGAATGGGCAGGTCAAGTTGGAATTTGGTCATGGTTTGATGATTTTTTGGCAGAGTTATGTCCCTTTCACTTTGAAAATAATATAGATACATCTTAGGAATAAGCAGTTTAAGTTTGAATTTGGTTGTAGTTCAATGATTTAAGACAAACTTATCTTTCCTGAATGTTGGAAAAATTTTGAACTTTCACTTTCAGCACTTATTATTTTGGCTACAAATATGCAATATGCTATTTAAAAGGTTTAGACTGAATAATTTCAGTGCCTTGAACATTGTATGAAAATGGTTTGTGTTAACATTGAAAAGTTTTAAGGGCTTTGAACTTAAAATGAAAAAAATAATTATTTTACCATCTGAAATTTTGGCTGCATGCGGGGCATCCGTGGCATGATGACACATTTCTAGTTTTTTGATCTGTTTGAAATCGATAAAAGGTAAAATTTTGGAATGTTTTGGAACACTTCATTTATATGTAATAAATGAATATGTCCATCATTATTATGAAATTGATAGAAGTTAAATTTTTTGGAACAATTTGGAATACTTCATGTTTATTTACATGGTTTTAGTTTAAACATATTTAATTGAACAAGTTCTTGCAACTTATAATAATCACTTCCGAGTCCGCTTCCTAGAACCAACCAGTACTGGTTTCATATGAATAAACATGGCTGTGACCCAATAAGGGCTTGAACCCATGATCACTTGGTTGAGAGACAGAGACACCTTAGGTATTAGGCCACCACTCCCCTTATAGATACATAAATGAATATGTCCATCACTATAATAGAAATTGATAAAGGGGAAAATTTCAGAATATTTTGAATCACTTCATGTATATACATAAATGAATATGTTATTTACAGAGCAGAGCAACTTGCTATTTCGAGTCAGACTACACCCGAGGAAGACAAAGAAAATTCTCCATCGAAAGGTCGCGGCCTTTTGTTCAAGAGGAAAGCTGCACGTCGCTCAAAGTCACTGAGCAAAGACCACTGGGAAGACATGATCTTCTGTAAGTTGCTATATATAAATTCACATGACTGACTATACAGTAATATATGCTGCTTTCTTATTTATAAAGTAACATTTTATTGTAACAGTGACTTAAATAATATATAACCATTTGTACATATTATTTTCCCCTTGTTGCTAAGGAGGTGCCTTTAAGGGTTGAGGCATCAGAATTGCAGAAGTTATATATAAAGTCACATGGCTGACTATACAGTACTATGTGCTGCTTTCTTATTTATAAAGTAACATTTATTGTAACAAGGACTTAAATAATATTTAACCTATAGCTCTTCAGCGCTTCTTATGTAAAATTCTTCCAAGTATAATTTCCAATAACCGTAAATTATACCATACCCAGACTATGGTATAATTTTCAGTTTTGAAGATCGAAGGAGTAGGTGTTTCTGGGCGGAGCTATAGGTTAAAACAGATACACCATTGGTGCGTTGACGATTTCTGGGTTTGCGTAAATTATACCATAATCACGTGACCTTTCTTATGCAACCTCACTCGACTTCGTCTCGTGAGGTTAAGGCATTCGTCTCGTGAGGTTAAGGCATAAGAAAGGTCAAGTGATTATGGTATAATTTACGCAAACCCAGAAATCGTCAACGCAGCAATGGTATATCTATTACATAACCATTTGTAAATTGAAATTATATAGACTTTTAACTTTTTTATGGCCAAGTATCAATGGTAGTAATATCATGATAATGCAAACAAATGAGCAATGGTTATATAAAAGATATCCATTCATACACGGCCATATAAACAGACTTATACAACATAGGGATAAGCTCTAAAAATAGAAAATTTTCCAAGCCTGACCCACAATTCCTTGCGCTAATTCATTGGCCCTGGAGTTGATAGATTTCCGCCATCTTGTTTTATATAACCAACTGTGTTTACAGTTGCATCCATTATTGAGAATAATTTACATCTATCTTCTTAATCTTTATTGCTTTTTTTTACATTTTTGCAAATTCTTTTTTGTTACTTCTTTTGACAGAGACTTATAGCTTTTTGCTTTTGATAATCATGAAAATTAATATAAGCATTACAGATCTTCAATGAAAAACAACTTAACTTTGGCATTGTTGATAGTTTGTCTTTGTTTCATAAATTTGTAAAAAAAAAAAAAAAAAAAATCTTCATTTAAATGATTTCTCTATCATGAAGTTAAGCAGAATTAAAAAAAACATTGTGGTGCAGAAATTTTGTTACTTCATTTACAAGCATGACAGAAATGGGATGAACAGAGCAGAATTATAAAAATAGTTGAAGAGTGGGAAATTATATTTTATTGAAAGATTGAAGTATTAACATTAATGGTGTGTGAATATTAAATTGTTGTTATTATAATACTATAGTGGACCCAGCAGGTGAGATATGTCATTTTGCCCTGTATGATTTTTTTTTATTACCATGTATCAATTATATATACAGAATGTATTATATAAAGCATTCACATAGTTTTAGACATTGACACTGTTGAAATAGCTTATTATAGTATTTTCCCCCCTCTAATATTGCTGTTTTTTCTCTTGCGCTAACTTTTTCTAGTAACTGATATTGATGTACATCTGTTTTAATTTATTGAAAGTTAAAAACTGTAGTTGAATTTTGTGAATAAAAATATCAGCATGTATAATGAGTAAAAGCACTTAATGAATATAATTAGTGAAAACCATTAGATCGATGTTGTAAGTAAAATCCTAGTTATATTCACAAACAGTGAAATTTCATATAGACTTATAGGAGAGTCAAAGCAAATTTTTACTTATTTTATGAAAATTTAGAACCGCGTCTTATAATGAAACTGTCATATAGATGAGTAAATAGGGAAGGAAAAAAAATCTAACAAAGTAAATAAAATTATGATAATGCAACAAATTTTGATAGTTAAATTACATTTTTTTAAAGTAAATGTTTAAATATTTGTTTTCTGTCTTTTTTTCATTTTGAGTAATATATAAAATATGGCATCAGAACTCATTATGGTCAAATGTGGTTCACATAAGCTCCTAGCTTCTCACAAAAAGCTCCTTGCTCCTCACAACTGAAGGAAAATAAATAATTATGTTTAATCTAAGAAAAAAAGATAATTTTTGGCAATATAATTAACCTGTAATGAGGTGAATTGTTTACTTTCAAAATGTATATTTGTAACTTAATTCGCCCAATGAAAACCAAAGGGGGTGTGGCTTAACATTCTGTACAGAATTATCATCCATGATTGGTAGAAAATTATCCTCCATAACAAGATAATAGATTAACAAAATATTTTATGAGGAAAACTTTCTGTTTTCTTGACATATACATGTAGGTTTTACCATTTATGTGTATAATGTAGTTTTTCTTTAGTAAGTTTTATACATGTATTTAGAAAGTATGAAAAGCAATATAAACCCTATTATAAGCATGAATTTTAACCAATGAAATGCATGATTTATGCGAATGTAAAATATTTAGATATAAACTTAGCATGGAGTGTATGAGATTATTCTTTTAGTTGCTATCCAGCTGGCTTACTGAACATCAGTGGTTCTACTCAGGTGCCCGTTCGTACCTGAAATAATGCACAGAGGGGCATCTAAGGTCTTCCTCCACCAGTAAAGCTGGAATGTCGCCATATGACTTTTACTGTGTCGTTGTGACAAAAAACCGAACCAAAAAAATTATTTTAGTAATTTTGTTGAATATTTATGATAAAAGATTCATTATAATTTCTATCTCACCACTTTAACTCTATGTACCCATATATCATAATGTTTGAAGAATCAATGTATTGCTGCATTTTTTGAGATTACGTTTTATTTTACCCTCACTTCAACACAAGTGTGGTCTGATATCAAAACTTACTTTTTTGCTGTACATTATTAGCTCACCTGTCACAAAGTGACAGGGTGAGCTTTTGTGATCGCTTTTCGTCCGGCGTCCGTCCGTCCGTCGTCCGTCCGTCGTCCGTCCGTCGTCCGTCCGTCCGTCCGTCCGTAAACTTTTGCTTTAAATGACATCTCCTCATAAACCACTGAGCCAATTTCATCCAAACTTCACAGGAATGTTCCTTTGGTGGTCACCTTTAAAAATTGTTCAAAGAATTTAATTCCATGCAGAACTCTGGTTGCCATGGCAACCAAAAGAAAAAACTTTAAATATCTTCTTTTAAAAAACCCAAAGAGCTAGAGCTTAGATATTTGGCATGAAACATCTTCTAGTGAATGTCTACCAAGTTTGTTCAAATAAAAGCCCTGGGGTCAAAATTGGCCCCGCCCCAGGGGGTCATTGATTTTCCCTATATGCATATAGTAAAAACTTAAAAATCTTCTTTTAAAGAACCGTAAGAGCTAGAGCTAAGATATTTGGCATGAAACATCTTCTAGTGAATGTCTACCAAGTTTGTTCAAATAAAAGCCCTGGGGTCAAAATTGGCCCTGCCCCAGGGGGTCATTGATTTTCCCTATATGCATATAGTAAAAATTTAAAAAATCTTCTTTTAAAGAACCCAAAGAGCTAGAGCTAAGATATTAAGCATGAAACATCTTCTCGTGAGTGTCTACCAAGTTTGTTCAAATTAAAGCCCTGGGGTCAAAATTGGCCCCGCCCCGGGGGTCATTGATTTTCCCTATATGCATATAGTAAAAACTTAAAAAATCTTCTTTTAAAGAACCATAAGAGCTAGAGCTTAGATATTTGGCATGAAACATCTTCTAGTGAATGTCTACCAAGTTTGTTCAAATAAAAGCCCTGGGGTCAAAATTGGACCCCGCCCCAGGGGGTCATAGATTTTCCCTATATGCATATAGTAAAAACTTAAAAAATCTTCTTTTAAAGAACCCAAAGAGCTAGAGCTAAGATATTTAGCATGAAACATCTTCTAATGAGTGTCTACCAAGTTTGTTCAAATAAAAGCCCTGGGGTCAAAATTGGCCCTGCCCCAGGGGGTCATTGATTTTCCCTATATGCATATAGTAAAAACTTAAAAAATCTTCTTTTAAAGAACTCAAAGAGCTAGAGCTAAGATATTTAGCATGAAACATGTTCTAATGGGTGTCTACCAAGTATGTTCAAATAAAAGCCCTGGGGTCAAAACTGGCCCCGCCCGGGGGGGTCATTGATTTTCCTTATATGTGTATAGCAAAAACTTAAAAATCTTCTTTGGAAAAACCCAAATAGCTAGAGTTTAGACATTAAGCATAAAACATCTTTAAGTAAATATCTACAAAGTTTGTTAAAATAAACGCCCGGGGGTCAAAACTGGCCCTGCCCCAGGGGTGTCATTGTTTTTAACTATATGTGTATAGTAAAAACTTTAAAATCTTCTTTTAAAAAAGCCAATGAGCTAGAACTTAGATGTTTAGCATGAAACATCTTCTTATGGGTGTCTACCAAGTCTGTTCAAATAAACAAATAAAAGCCCTTGGGTAAAAATTGGCCCGGGGGTGGGGGGGCCTATATACAGGTGAGCGACCTCAGGGCCATCATGGCCCTCTTGTACTACTTAGGTGCCCGTTTGTGCCTGAAATAATGCACGGAAGGACGCCTGCTGAGGTCTTCCTCCACCAGTAAAGCTGGAATGTCGCCATATGACCTGTACTGTGTTAAAGTGATGTAAAACCCAATTAAACAAATCAAAATATAACTTAATTCTCACACTAACAAAAGTGCATTTTTAGGCAAAATTTCATAAAGTTCTGCCTGATTACTTTACAGGTACCATGAGCTTTAAGTAACAATGCCTTGTTAGTAGCATTAATTTTGGAGGGTTGAAACTTAGTTTCATGCAAATGCTGAACAATTGTACTTTGTGCACAAACAAAATGGATGATGAATAACATAGAATAGTATGTCACCTAAGTGTAGTAATTGGTTAAGTCCTCCTAAATTTAATAGGAGTTAACCAGTTATTGCACTAAGGTGACGAAAATGTGGTAAAAACATGACATCGAAGAGTTTGCACATTGGGATCATGATTTGCGGCATTGCAAAGGCTTTTATTTAGAGCGTTTGTAATATAGAAATATTGCTTAGTCTTAATATGTTTTGTCAGAAAAACTTTTGGTATAAATTTACCTTATGATTTATATAGGGAAAGTTTAGCTTATTTAGGACAAACATTGACTATAAACTAGCCTTTGCCATCAGTGCAGAGCTTGGCAAGCTCAAGTATTTGTGCAGTCTGACTGACCAGGTTCTACACTGTTGGCTGCTTAATGCAAGCACAAAATGCAGCGGTTGCCTAGTGGCTGAAATGTCTCTGGCTCCCAACTCGGGTATCTTAGGTTCAAGCCCTACTTAAGTCATCACCATATATCTTAGTATGGCACAAGTACTGGTATTCTTAGCCCTACCGGAGTCACAACCATATTTACACATACCATACCAGTACAGGGTAGTTAAAGGGAGCAGACTCAAAGATGGTGCAAAATTTAAAATATTAAGCTTCAAGCTTTTATCACAGTCAAGCTGAGATTAGTATAAATAAACATTAGGTATTTTGATACTAAAATCATTCCCATTATCAACAGTGTACCATGCCAAATTTATTTACAAGTCCATTCATGCACAACTTTTGTTTTGTATAAAATTTTCTTTTAAAGATTTGATGAAAATCTGTTGTATATATTTTATCATTGTTCAATCTTTTCTAAGTGCATGGAATACAAATAGCCAGTGTTCTTTTGTTTTCATAAAGATTTTTCCGCATTTTTCTCCCTGCATTTAAGAAGTTTTTCTTCACTTGTATTATTTTGCGATGATATATTTTTGCTTGTGTATGTAGAAAAAAACAATACTCTATTGTTTTCAGTGACAAAGAAAATTCATAACAGCATGTCTTAATTTCTTAAAGTTAAAAAACAGAATTACTTTTTTGCAATGTTAGCCTTAGTAACTTATTACCAATTTGGTAGAGTATCTTTAACTAGTATAGTTAATTTTTGTAAGATTTATCTTATATAAATAATTCAGAGTCAGGTCCGATATGAAATGTTACCCAGCTAAAACCAAAGGTGATAAGCCTTTGCCAACAGTATAGAGCCAGGCCAGCCTTTACATCCGTGCAGTCTGACCAGCCTTTATACTGTTGGCTGATCAACTTGAAATATCCCAAAAATTAATAATGCAAAGTTCAAAAAAAAAAAGAAATGGAAATATATGATTCTGAAAAATGGAAATGGATGATTCCATAAATTCGGCAGGTTATGTCTATATCATATTGTATTTAAGGCTGGATTCATGATTTTGTTTGCCAATGATATATTTCTTTTGATTTTTATAGTCGTGAAAAAAAGAGAAGAATTTCTAATGTAATTGTCGGCGGACATAAAATATGATAAGATTAAAGTGTTAGAACTTAGAAGAATGATTTTATAGTGTGTAAGTCTTCAAAGTTCTTGTATATAAATAATATGCTAACACATGTTTAATGTAGTGTATATATGAAGTCACAAGTCCTGTAGGATTCTATATACAAATTATACATACATGTATTTATATTGAGTATCATGAAAAAAATGTATTTTTCTATTTCAGCCCACTTACAGACCAAGTTTCCAGCATATGAGAGAGTGGCCTTGAAAGATAGTAAGTGCTTACCTTCTTCATACACCTTTCCTATTCAAGACATTTTCAGGAGTTTTCATATAGCCATAATTATACGCAGAATTAAAAAATAAAAAGTGAGATTGGTAACACCCAATTTTTTTTTCGCTCAAAATTTTTCAGTAGTTATATTCCAACAACATGCCAAGTTTAAAGAAATTCTATTGAACAGTTTTAACTCTGCCTATATGTCTATATGAATACTCCCGAAAATGTCGTTAATTACGGTATCTATAATGGCAATCCTTTCCTATTGAAGCAGACCGAAAACCATTACGCCTTTGCCGCCAATACAGTCAGGCCAGCCTGTAAATCTGTGCAGTCCTACCAGGCTCTACCAGGCTCTATACTTATAGCTGACAAACGTATTTACATCTTGTTATCCCTAAAATTGATAATACATTGATCCAAAAGTGGAAAATTTGACAAGCCCATTTAGAAAATTTCTGCACATTATGTGTTCTAAATAATAATTTTCTAAATAATGTTTATAAATGATTGTATTTTATTTTTCAGCTGGTTTTGTACGACCTGTGGTCATTTTCGGTCCCCTTGCAGACGTGGCAAGGGAGAGAATTCTCAAAGACTGTCCTGAAAAGTTCCAGTCTCCACGTAAATATATAACCTTATTATTTCTATTTATAACTTCATGTACTATTTATAACTTTCATGTATTGAACAGGGGCCGCCCAAAGTTAAAATGTTATATGGATATCGTAGTTCTAAATATAGAAGATTCAAACTTTATTATTTTATTCTATTTATATGTTTGATTATGAATTGATCAATAGTTATTCATAAATGTAAAATGTTGCAGGAATATGATATTTTCATAATATAAAAAATATTCTGATGTTGCAGGCATTTAAGACGCTTAGAAAAATATTTCGATTTCTTTATATGTTGTATGAATATGGTATTTTCATAATATAGAACAATTTTGATATATGTGAGAAAGCCTATGTTTCAGGCATTTTAGAAAATTATTCTAATTTATTTAGAATTGATTGTTGGTCACCTTTTTTAAAAAAAACATGGGAAGTTTTTTTAAAAAAAAGTGAAATCGAAAAAAAAAATTGAATTAATTCATAAGTTGTGTATTTGGTTTAAGGAAAATAAATTCAACACCCAATGAAAATCGGGTTTTAAAAAAATTTTTCTATTTATAACTTTTGGTTTTATATTATAATTTTATTACAGTGAATGAGAGTCAGAAGAGTGAAGAGAGGAAAAGTAGATCTGGTATAATACGTCTTGGTGCAATTAAAGATATTATAAGTCGAGTATGTATTTCTTTTATACAGTTTACAAAAAAAACCAAAAACTTGTCTTATACAATGTACTTTTAAGTAAAATTCTATGATTTAATAAGATCATATCTCACTGTGTGGAGCCAGTACAATATAGAAATTTGGTTATAGTTCCATTCCTTTAAAGAAGTTTCATTAGTGAAAGGCTTAATAGATGAAAATTTTGTGTACACCGTAACGATTTGTCAAGGTGATGTCATATTAATACTTGATCTTACACACTGCTAATGGTATTAAATAAAATGAAAAATTGCCACTTTTACACTGTAGATTGTTTCACCCTATTACTAATGATTTTGTGTTGTTTATTTCAGAGAAAACACTGCCTTATAGATGTAACACCACATAATGTAGATAGACTAAACTTTGCCCAGTTTTACCCCATAGTAGTATTCCTGAAGGCCGACTGTAAAACTACGGTGAAAGAATTGCGGACCAAGTGGGCGAAAGGTTCTAGTAAACACCCAAAGAAATTGTACGAACAGAGTTTGAAACTGGACAAATTCTATCATCATTTATTTACAGGTAAATAAATAGTAACTGTAATATATGATTTCAATAATAATTATTCTGATAAATAGGAATGCATGGTTTATACCAAATTATTGAACAAATTTTTTATTAAAAACACAATAGAGGGCCTTAATGGCTGAGCGATTTGAGTTGCTGACTTAAATTCACTTGCCTCCAACCACTGTTGGTTCGAATCCCCTCAGGGATTTTGGATTCTGTCTTTGTGAAGAAGTTATTCAGATAGGTTATGGAAAGTCAACAGTTCTACATGTGGCCTGTTTGGATTTTGTAATGTTAGGAAGCTATGCATATACATTACAGAAAGATGGTGGTGCTAAAGTTGGTGGTTCTACTCAGCTGCCTCTTTAATTTGTTTGTTTAAATTTTACACATATTTGGACAAATCTTGGGGGGTCAGGCCACACAATAGGCTTTCATGAATAACTATCTTGTAATTACCATTTTCTCTACAAGTGATATCTAATTTAAATGAGATTGGTGTTTTACATAAATCTATATGAAATGACTGTTAATGCTGTACAAAATAAATATGATTTTGTATAATTTCCGGGTTTTTTGCATTTGGTTTATATTTACATTACGCCGACGTAACCACAACAGTTTGAAACTTTGGTACAAAAAGTTTTAAATGCTGAAAAAATAAAAGATTTGTAAAAAAGGAGGGTTGGTTGTATATTACATTACGGACATTTCAAAAGTTAGAGCTTGGTTTAAAAAGTAATTAATTGGGATTGCCCAGAAAACAAAGCTGAGTAGGAAAAAAAAGTTTTTGGGTTTTTTACTTTATTTTGTTCTTTCCCCCAAAATGGCGAGGTTTTCCCTTTGGGTTTGAATCTTTTTACTTGGTTTTATGTAAACATTCTAAAAAGTTACAAAAAGGTGGTTTTATCGGGACCGCCGAAAAAATGCAAAGGGTCCTTAAAATCGGTTAAACAAAAAAAAAAAAAAATAAAAACTTAATTTAGTACCACCCATCTTACTGCTAATTCTTATGTTATATCCATTCTTTTACAGCCTGAAGAAGACATCAGCGACGACTACTTATTCCCGATGTCAAATCGGCTAAGTTTCTCCGGGAACCAGGAGAGCGACAGTGATCTTACAAGAGCTCTAGACGACATGGATGGCTCACCTACACATAAAAAACGATTTCTAGTCAGATCTTCGTCGGATCCGAGTGTGAACACGACGGATCGTATACCGGGTATTCCACCATACCCAGACCCACCTAGATACCATAGATCTCCTAAAGTAAGTTGTTAGATACCATGTTCAAGGTCGTTCTCTGTTGGATGTATAATTATGTAGTCAACTTACTTTATTATTTGATCTTTTATGGAAGTATTGTATTACATGTATATAAATTGTTTTGTACATTGTTAAGGCTCACAGGGAAGACTGAGCTAACTGTGTTGCCTCATTTAATAAAGTCGTGAGTACTTACTTACTTACTCAATGTGTTTCAATTCATAAAATGATATATTAAAGGAACCCAACTGAGGTCAAAAAGCATTAAACCATAAAATTTGAAATTCTTGCATACATTTAGAGAAGCAATTAAAATGGAAAAATCTGCAAAGATGATAAAGAATTATGCACAGAATTAAATTGAAAAGCAATTTTTTTGAATTTCTAAGCCCCATTTGCAATGCTTTTCTCTTCTGGTCATTTTGCACAATAAAAATAATTATTCTGGAAAAAACAGGATGAGGAAATGATTTGAAACTTTTGGAAATTCCCGAGCTTGTCATCTAATATAATTTTATTTCTATTACAGCTATTATATGATGGTCACCAGAACTACCAGGACGTAGCTTATGATGGTAAGATTATCCCTCCTTACTTTACACTTAAAAAAACCCAACAAATAATAAAAAATGGAATAAAAAATTTTAGTGCTTTGACATTTGTAGTATTTAAATCCCTTTTTCGAGGATGCAAGCCATTGGGCCGGGGGGTGGGTTTGGGAGTTTTACACTCGGACAGGCAGTTTAACCACATTGATTACCCCGAGCCAGTTAGCACTATTTCAATGCTTTAACAAATAAGCTTTTTACAAAACATTACTGAGTCTTTAATCCTCAGAGCATGTTTTTTATTTAACTTATCTTTTCAAGAAAAACTTAAATTTCATATAAGGTTCGAACTCCGTGGGTTTTACTCGGGACCTGTTTTTGCCTGATAATTTACGGAAGGCACCCGAGGCTTTTCCCACCGTAAAGCTGGGAATGTGCAATTGACCCTAACTGTGTTGGTGTGACGTAAAACCCAACCCAAAAAACAAAATTTTAAATTGTAGATATAAAAATTATAAACACGGTCGAAATAAGATATATATTTCTAATTCACTGAAAACAAACAACTAACCTTGGATCGTACGTTGCAGACTCGTATACTCAAAGGTCGGAGGATAGATATTACCCATCATATTATGCAGATAATTACGATCATCGACGCACCAACATCGACCCTTACGCTACCATATCACCTGCTGAAAGATTACGCGGACGATTGCCGTCGGACCAACAGTGGAATGATGGGTAAAATATATTTATTTTTATATACAACTCGTTCAATAAATTCAGTATTGAACCTACACTCGTTCAATATCCTCTATATATAGAAACATGATTTAAGTTCCTTGTACAGTGTTGAAAAAAAATAAAAAATTCGGCTGATGATATGCATGTAAAGCATGAACGGAGAGTATTGAATAATGTTCACTAATGGTATTAAATATTTCAAAATGAACTTGTATATCTGAGAGGCCTTTGTGGCCATGTAATCAAAGTTACTACAGACAAATTTTAAAGGCCTTTCATCTATGGATATTATAAGTGGTTAAGTAAGCGGCACAGAAATATTGATGAGAATTGTATTGAGAATCTAAGGCAACCTATGATGTAAATGTTAAAATTATATATTAAAATAAATATATCAATTCAGAAACTATTTATGTGAGAAGTCAATTCAGAGGGAGAGGCACAGTATGTCCTTTTCATCCAGTAATGTTTAAAAGTCACCATAGCAGATTAGTTGTGACTTTAAATTCAGCATAAGGAAAAAAAACATATTACTTTCAAAATTAAGATTAATGTTATTCATTGCCATCATTATGTTATGTTATTTTACAGATATGATGACAGACAGAATCAACAAGCACCAGATCCGCTGTACTCTCGTCCGTTTCCACGGCAACATCAGTCATCTCATCAACCATCATCGCCAACGGTACGAGCCTCACCTTCATCATCGCAACCATCTCAGCCGCAAGATCAAAGGGTTTGTATTTGAGTTTGATCAGTTTACATCAACTAAAGTTATTTATAGCTACTTGATTGGTATGTCAAACTTCGGTCCTGTGTATGGCAGTGTTGTATTTTTCATGCAAAAGAGCCTGTTGTTAGTTTCTGAAATGAAGAATTGTTGAAACTTACCAAAAAACAATATTTGGGAGAAGCTGTATGCGTGCATATCAAACAGCAGTAGTTTTTAAGTAAATTGACTTCACTAGATAAACTTAGAGCATAAGATCTACAAGCCTTAGAGCATGAAATTTGTAAGCTGTGCAAGATCTTGGATGTCATGGGGAATATGTGATGAAGCAAAATTATCAAAAGTCCTTAAGTTTCGATCAATTTTAAATAACACATAGAGGGCACCTGGGGTTCTCAGAAAAGTTATTCTAACACCTTTTACAGTGTTATTATGCCTAAAAACAAAAACTTCCAAAATTAAGAAAATTTAAGAAAATAAGATTAAAATGTGCATCAAGATAATAAGATAAACTTGTTCTATTTTACAGCAACCATACAACGACAATTCCTCCTACTCCAGTGACTCGTTCACAAAATACACATCTAATCCTGCCAATAAACACGATGATTCCAAGTTACGTGAAAAGTTTGCCAATGTGGGCGGACCTGGAAGACAAATGGGGCGGAGCAATGATCCATATAGGTATGTACTAGTCTCTGATTGGTCAGAAATAGCTTCTCCTATAAATAGACCACACCTAACGAGCCTTTGTCACAGTTTATTGAAAAATTTTGGATGTATTTGAGATCACCTTATTAACATTAAATGGACAATTCATTATTTTATTATCAGTTCAAGTGTAGTAAATTATCATTTTATTGTTGCTGATATCCTACTTTATAAACAGAAGATGGTGAAAAATCATACAACATTCTTTATCTCATTGCTCATTATCATCCTATTTGATTTGCTTATTGCTGCTTATATAGTGTAAAGCCAAGCTATGCCTGTCCTATTTATCCTTGTTAATGTTATGGTTTTAACCATTTCTAATCTCAAATATAGGCAAGGTCATGTTGGGTAAGTTTTGTCATAATTACTCGCCTATAAGACAGGTCGCCTATAAGACTGGACACACCTATAAGTCGGGGGTCCAAATTTTACATAAAAATCTAAGTCACTTATAGATGTTAATGTTTTTCTATGGACTTTCTTGACCTGCTTTTCATACTAAATGTATGGAATTACTTTCTTTATGGTATTGAATGTTTGTTACTTTGCTTTTCTATGAGAAACTGTGATGTTTTTTCTTATCACAAATGCCTCAGAAGTATGAATTCAGTTTTGATTTTTAATCAAAGAAATCAATTCTGCAGTATTCTAAATTTGTACTAAAGACTTCACTAGTGGTATGGCAGTGCACAAAAATTGAATATTGGAAATATAACTTATACTTGTGGGTAATATGAAGTGTAAGAACCAACAAACTTGAAGCAAAATTTTGGGTTAAATAGAGGGAAAAACATTCTTGTAGGTGAGTAAATTGGGAAAATATGATGCATATCTTGTCATAAAAAGTACATAAATGGTAACAACCTTTCAGATTTTTACGTAGCACAGTCAATAAAGTGAACACGAGTAACGTAGATAAATCAAAACTGTCTAAGATTTATAAAACCAATTAGATTGAAGGGAAAGTGGGTAAATAGGGTAAATGTGTTACATAAATTTCTCTTGCCTGAAAATATAACATACCACGTGTCGACTTTTCAGATTTACACGTAGCACAGCCAATAAAGTGAGCACGAGTAACGTAGATAAATCAAAACTTTCCGATCTCTCAGCCAAGTTCAGGTAAGTTGTTGATATTGTATGTAGGAAAAAAAGATAAACAGAAGAAAATTCCTCAATAAAGTGCTTAAAGAAAAGATAAACAGAAGAAAATCCCCTCAATAAAGTGCTGGATAAAATTGAGAGGAGAAGATGGAAGAAATATGACAAAACAGAATTTTTTTATTATTATTAGGTTGTTATCACCTTCATCTTTATCATCATCATTATTATCACTGTTTAGATGGTGTTCTTCTCTTTGGATGCATTTTTATTTTCGGTCATTTTATTTTCACCAGTTCATTAGTGTGGCAGAAAAGGGGAAATTTTAACCACCGCAAAAATATCCAAAATTACAATATCATCAATAATATCATTAAAGTTAAAAGTTAGAGATTTTTGAAAGTACATAAACTATACTTTAAAATATCACTTTAAATCATTTTGATCATGTTCATTAGGGGCATCCTCATCATCATAATCATCATCATCATCATCACTATCATTTGGTTACAGAGAAAGACATCATAGAAAAAAGGCAGTTTGCGTTGCTATCATTATTATGAACTTCATCAGTCACATCATCAGCATCAACAGCATTGTTATATTTTACACCATCATCATCATCACTGTTATCATCAAACTGTCATCATCATCGCCACCATCATCATCAACATCAACATCATTATTATCGTCTTTATTTGTAACATTTGTTCGTTAGAATCAAAAATATCAATTTTACATTCACTCATTACTGATTATTTTTGCTACTTTTCATTTGAAACTTGTGTATTTGCTGACATTATTTTGTCCTTGCTGACCTATTCTTGTGTAACTTGTAGTATTTGGACATTATTCAAAATGTTTTGCCATTCTCGTTTCTTTATCCGTGCGGACTAGATATACATGTATTGTACAATACTGCCGCCTTTTTACACTTTATGCAGAACTTATTCAGCTTTGAACAAACTTTTATTTTGTTTTCGCTTTTAGCATAATTATAGATTGAACCATGGCTTTTAACAATAAGAAAAATGTACTTTTTTTATTTTTAATTCACAAACTTTGCCTTGTTTATGATGACAGTAATTTTTCCAGGGGTTACTTTTTAGTTTTGCCTTAAAGTATAGGAGGAATTCAGTAAAATTGTCCCAGAAAAATAATACTAATATCTGAAGAAAGAAAAAAGGATGAAATTCAAGGGAGAAAACCCATTGTATATTTATATGAAAATGAAAAATTATCTCCCTTTTTCCTAGATTCCCTGTCTATTTTTATATTCCTTTGCATGTCCTTCACCTTGTAATGTTAGTGGAAAATATACAAGTCATATTCGAGGCAAACTGTCAGCATATTGTAACTGTTGTATTGTATGTATATATTTATACAAACAGAAATTTCACGCATGATAACAAAACAGATAACAGTGCTTGAACCTATCCATGTATATATATATATTTCCATCCCCCATTGATTTACAGAAGTGATGAACGTTTGAAAATTAGTAGCAGCAGCTTAAACAGTGCCAAATCTCCGACCAACGGAAGTCCCGGCGGTCCGAGGAATCCGGGACTTGAACCGTCACAGCATGGAGCTGGAGACGGTCGATCAGGAAACCAACGAAAGCAACCACCACCGGTACCTATTAAGACTTACAACCTAAAGGATCGGGGAATTGAACCGGATGACCAGAAGATCCGGAATTATGAAAATACAACCAATCTCAGGTGATTATTGATGCATTGTTTCCTTAGCTATATTAAGGTCGTTACAAAATGTAGTAGCTCACTTAAAATTTGAATAGCTCTTTCACATTGTGATTGGCTATCTGGATATATGGCCCATTATAATACTGAATGTTTGTAACAACACTTTTCATTGGGTAATCATGGCATTTATATAGTTTTAGATACACGGCTGCTGTCAGTTTATGAAGAAATCTCAATTTTGTTCTTCAAAGAGGAAGTTTGCTGTAATATAAATTTTTTGTAAAGATTCTTATTGGTTATATGGCTGTATATAAACTATTGTTTGCAATTTAACCCTCGCCTACAGGCTCGGGTAAAACATTAAAATAATTTAAAAAAAAACAACATTAATATAGGGCCAGAAAACGTGTCAAAAATATTTACGACTAATACTATTAAAGGATTTCCACTGAAATTCAAAAGTCTGAAAACATAAAATTTAGATTAACTGCGAATATTGGAAAGTCTTACATTTGATCAACTTGGACACTTCAAACTGAAAAAATATCAAAGAGATAATACAGAAATTTAGTCAGAATTAAATGGAAAATAAATAAGACTTTTAGCCCAATTAGAGTTATAAGGTTTTCATTTTAGGTCATTTTGCCCCATAGAAATGATTAGTGTGTTGTGATTTGTGACTCAAAGAAGGTTTGAACCTATGATCCCTGTGATGAAAGGCAGAAACCTTAGCTACTAGGCCACCGATCCACCTGTTTGACATAATTATTCTTTTGATTTATCATAGTCATTTAAAGCCTCAAAAATGAATCAACTTTTACTTCTTTAGAAAGGCACACATGAATTTTATAATGTTTAAGTAATGGTTTAAGAGCATGTTAGATGCTTGTTTCCTGAAGAAAGTGAAGCTTATGAGGAGAAAAAATTGTCAAAAAAATTACCAAAAATTTAAACAAAGTAGATTTTGACTTCCATACAAAATACTAAATCACTATAACTGTACTTATTGCCAAAAATGGAACAGAAGAAAAAGATAGTTCAGGAAATTTTCAGGGGCATAATGGTATTTTAATCAAAATGAAAACCTTATCAGTTTTGATAAAATGTTACTAAATTAGAAGCAAAATTATTTACCAAAACTTTAGGCACACGATGATTAATGTTGTAATATTCATATTGTTTCAGGGGTTATGAATATCACGAAGGAAATCCCTACACGCAGCTCCCCCATCGTAACGGAGACGGACACCAAAAACACAGAAGCATTCCAAATGATACGGATCGGTTCCCGGATCATCCTGTATCTCCATCAGAACATTATAAAAACGAGGACCCATATGAATGGGTGGCCCCACGAAGGCAACACGCCCCACAGAGGGCGCAAAATAGAAGTTCCGATTATCGGGACGAAATGCCTCCGCAAGCGCATAATCAAAATGGACGTTCATTTAATAATCAGATGTACATGGACTATTCAGAGTTAATGAGAATAAGGCAAGAAAGGGATCGCGAAAGGGGCCATCAAGATTACAACAGTCCCGTTGAACGGCCAAGGTGAGAGGGGATAAACGGGGTCATTGTCAGTTTATAACAGGAAATGGGTGGGTGGGGTATGGGGTTACCGAGATTTGCTGTTCTCTTGCCGTTACTGTGGAGATGAGAGGGATTTTGCCGTTCATTTTGACGTGGGTTTTGTTATTTTTTTTTTCTACGCATCTTGTGCTACATAAACTATCATAAAACCAGCATGCTTAACGCGCTTTTATGCATGCATTGACATGGATTATAATGGGAAGTTTATGTCCTTTTCGTTGCTTTTTTTCTTCCCCGTTTTTTACCAATTTTTTTTTTCCAACATGCATGTAGGCTTAAATATTTGCTCAAAGATTGATATTACATAACATTGTGATTGCTAAAAGCTAAATGAGGGATTTTTGGCGGGGGGTTTTGTATAAAACGAATTTATTGGTTTTGACTCCCCTCTCATCTTCATTATATTCAACATTTATTTTGATTTTTTAGTCATATATATATTTTTCACCACAGGCCTTTTTCTGCCTATAACAAGGGTCAGACTCTCTTAAACCCAAAGTTATGGGGAAAAAAATCCTAATTACCAAAAAATAAAACAAAAAATAAAAAAAATGTTTTGATATTTTTTTCTTTGGCAATACATTAGAAAAAAATTTTGCACTGGAAAATTCCCAAAATTTGTTAGGGTACCTTCCCCAAAAAAATAGGCAAAAAAAAAGGCCCCGCCCTATTAGTTTTCATTAAATAATTTTTTACCCCCCCATAGTCATGCTGTAGTGCCCATATACTAATATTATTAACCATTTATTTTGACGTTTTTACTTTTTAGCTCACCTGTCACAAAGTGACAGGGTGAGCTTTTGTGATCGCTTTTCGTCCGGCGTCCGTCCGTCCGTCGTCCGTCCGTCGTCCGTTCCGTCCGTCCGTCCGTAAACTTTTACTTTAAATGACATCTCCTCATAAACACTAAGCCAATTTCATCCAAACTTCACAGGAATGTTCCTTTGGTGGTCACCTTTAAAAATTGTTCAAAGAATTTATTCCATGCAAAACTCTGGTTGCCATGGCAACCGAAAAAAAAAACTTTAAATATCTTCTTTTTAAAAAACCATAAGAGCTAGAGCTTAGATATTTGGCATGAAACATCTTCTAGTGAGTGTCTACCAAGTTTGTTCAAATAAAGCCCTGGGGTCAAAATTGGCCCCCGCCCCGGGGGGTCATTGATTTTCCCTATATGCATATAGTAAAAACTTAAAAAAATCTTCTTTTAAAGAACCCAAAGAGCTAGAGCTAAGATATTTAGCATGAAACATGTTCTAATGGGTGTCTACCAAGTTTGTTCAAATAAAAAGCCCTGGGGTGAAAATTGGCCCCGCCCACGGGGGTCATTGATTTTCCCTATATGCATATAGTAAAAAACTTAAAAAATCTTCTTTTAAAGAACTCAAAGAGCTAGAGCTTAGATATTTGGCATGAAACATCTTCTAGTGAGTGTCTACCAAGTTTGTTCAAATAAAAAGCCCTGGGGTCAAAATTGGCCCCGCCCCGGGGGGTCATTGATTTTCCCTATATGCATATAGTAAAAACTTAAAAAATCTTCTTTTTTTAAAGAACCCAAAAAGCTAGAGCTAAGATATTTAGCATGAAAACATGTTCTAATGGGTGTCTTACCAAGTTTGTTCAAATAAAAGCCCTGGGGTGAAAATTGGCCCCGCCCCGGGGGTCATTGATTTTCCCTATATGCATATAGTAAAAACTTAAAAATCTTCTTTTAAAGAACTCAAAGAGCTAGAGCTTAGATATTTGGCATGAAACATCTTCTAGTGTGTGTCTACCAAGTTTGTTCAAATAAAAGCCCTAGGGTCAAAATTGGCCCCGCCCCGGGGGTCATTGATTTTCCCTATATGCATATAGTAAAAATTAAAAAATCTTCTTTTAAAGAACCCAAAGAGCTAGAGCTAAGATATTTAGCATGAAACATGTTCTATTGGGTGTCTACCAAGTTTGTTCAATAAAAGCCCTTGGGTGAAAATTGGCCCCGCCAGGGGGGTCATTGATTTTCCCTATATGCATATAGTAAAAACTTAAAAAAATCTTCTTTTAAAGAACTCAAAGAGCTATGGCTAAGATATTGAGCATCAAACATGTTCTAATAGGTGTCTACCAAGTTTGTTCAAATACAAGCCCCAGGGGTCAAAATTGGCCCCCGCCGGGGGTCATTGATTTTCTTTATATGTGTTTAGCAAAAAACTTTAAATCTTCTTTGAAAAAACCCAAATAGCTAGAGTTTAGATATTAAGCATGAAACATTTCTAGTAAGTGTCTACAAAGTTTGTTCAAATAAAAGCCCTGGGGTCAAAACTGGCCCGGCCCCAGGGGTGTCATTGTTTTTTAACTATATGTGTATAGTAAAAAACTTAAAAAAAATCTTCTTTTAAAAAAAGCCCAATGAGCTAGAGCTTAAATGTTTAGCATGAAACATCCTTCTTATGGGTGTCTACCCAAGTTTGTGCAAATATAAGCCCTTGGGTTAAATTGGCTCTGCAACTTTGGGGGGGGGGTGGGGGGGTTGGGGGGGGCCTATATACAGGTGAGCGACCCTCAGGGCCATCATGGCCCCAACTTTGTTTAAAGGGCATAACAGCATTTTTATAAAGGATTCATTTTTATTGATGTTTTAATAAATAAATATTTTGCTATTATTAGATATATGTTGAAAAGATCCCATTATGTGATCATTGTTGATATTGAATTGACCGTTTATGCTATCTGTTGATGTTTATAAGTACCCCCCAACAAGAAGGGCCTCTTGGAAAAGTTTCAGTCTAGATGCAAGGGAAAAAGGTGTATTGGTTTAATTTATGTTTGGCTTTTCACTGTTCAAGAAAGTAACTAGCAATTTTTCCACAAATTTTAAAACGAAAAGTAATATGCAGATTTCAGCAATTTCGCAAAATAGCTTATATGGGATTTTCACAAAAATTTAACGAAAAGTATCCTATACAGATATTCACCAATAAATGAAAATAAATATAGTTACAGATTTTCATGATTTTCTCAATTTAACGAAAGTAACTACATGTTTACAGATTTTCAAGATTTTCACAATTTGATTAAAGTAAATATACAGATTTTCACAATTTAACAAAAGTTAAACAAAAACATGGACATAATTCTGCTAGAATAGTTTTAGGCACCCGTTCCCCTCCCTTTTTCATAAGCATAATGAACTGGTCCTTTGGAAATTGGAACAGTACATTTTTAGTTTCGGGGGTGTCTAGATCAAAATATTTTGAATAAATAGCAAATAGTTCTTTAAGATTAAAATTGTCCTATGTACGCTTGATTGCCTGGATTTACACTGGCAACAAATATAGACAAGCTTTTGTTGCCAGTGTAAATCCAGTTAGTTTAAGATGCTAGTATAAAATACATGTATCCAATTAATATTTTAATTTCATTTATCAATATTTTACATAATTATATTAATTTGCTTATAGTTTTTTTTAATGCTAAGCTTTTTTTTTCATTGTTTAAACTTTGTATTATCATTATCATAAAATTATCATAATAATATCATGAAATTTATAATTATGTAACTATGTTTTGAAAAAAAAAATATAACCCATAAAAATATATAGCAATAAATATATTTGAATATATATATGTAGAGAGAGTATATATAATAATATTACATATCAATAATGTAAAAAAGAATTGTTTTTGTTTGTGTTTTCACAGATTGTATTTAACTATTAAGACATATAGGTGTTGTTGAAATTTATACTTCTTATTTTAATACTATATTTAATGGAAAAAACAATAAAACTTGTTTAGAAAAATAAATTATCTTTTGTTTATTACTTATTTTTAGTAAGTATAATTATGTTTTATGATCATAAGTAAAAATAGAAGAAGTTTGACAACCAAAATAACATCTTTCAGGTTCTGTGTTGAAAAATATATAAAAAAACTATGCTGTTGTCAAAGTGTTTGAATAAAAAATGAAAGAGTTATACCCATAGAAATCCTTACCTTCGAAATCCATTCATTAATTAAAACAGTATTTATATACAATGTATTATGGAGTGCATTTTACAGGTTTTAATAAAAAGAGCGTGTACTTTTTCTTCAGAATTACGGAGAGCAATATATTTATCCCGCTGTGGAAATTGAGTTAGTTCAATACTGAATTTATTGAACGAGTTGAATACATTTATATGATGCTAGCCTCTGCCTAGCATAATATTATTTTATTCAACAAGTTTAACAAATTCAGTAATGAACCTACACAAATATAGTATTCTGTTTATAACATACCCCAAAAAAAGACTGTTTAAAGTGAAAAAAATAATTTTTTTGATTGACACATTTCTCTACACTATGTTTATTGAACGCAAATGACTTCACCTCAAAATTGCACAGACATGCAATACCATTTTTATGGAGTCGAAAAAGCGGCACAGGTATGCAAGGAAAAAACAGAGAGAAATGTTCATTTCATATAAAATATAGCTGAATTGAGTAAAGCTTTGGTTTGGAAATAGCAAAAGTGGAAAAAATGGAAAAAAAAGTTATGGGAAGTTTTCAAGATTCATGAGGATAGAAAAAAATATTATAGGACAAAATTGTTCTTCTTTACATATATTATAATATATTTATTAACAGCTTCTGCTGCTTTTAAAAAGCTATTTTTCTTGCAGCTATTTTATTTTCTACTAAATAACATTGCTTTATCTTTTCTTTTAATTTATAAGCTTTAATTCTAGGACTTTAATTTCTTAAGAAGCTTTTATTCTTGGGGACTAGATTTAATTATAAACTTATTATTAATAACCCTTAGATTCGCTGAATATCTAATAATGGACATTTCCAACTTCCATTTTGGAACAGTGGATAAACAATTTTATAATGGGGCATCCATCCGTGGCTGAGTGGTTAAGGTAGTTGACTTTAAACCACTTGGCGCTCATTGCTGAAGGTTCGATCAACACCAACTTCTTTGAATTATTTCATTTTAGATTCAAGTTATCCAGCTAGCTTATGGAACATCGGTGGTTCTACTCAGGTGCCTTATTGTGCCTGAAACAATGCACAGAAAGGCACCTGAGGTCTTCCTCCACCAAGCAAGCTAGAAAGTCGCCATATGAACTATACTGTGTTGGTGCGCATAAAACCCCTCCAAAAATATTTTTTTAAAAATTAACAATTTTTGAGAAATCATGGGTGTAATTTTAAATTAGTCCACCGACAGTTAGTATTGGCTTTATACTGCTGGCAAGAACTTGATGGTTTATGTCTTAAGCTTATATTGGGTCATATAGTTAAAACTATTTATATATACGCCACTTATACATGTATCACTTCACTACGTTAGTTCTCAAATCTTTCTATTTAATATTAACAAATTGGTTGCATTTCATTTTGACCTTGTTGATTTGTGTTAAGTTTGACCTTAATGAAATGGAAAGTTTGACCTAAATGAAATGGGAAAGTTTGACCTAAATGAAATGGGGAAAGTTTAACCTTAATGAAATGGAAAAGTTTGATGCTAGTATTGACATGGAAAATGTTGTTCTTAATAAAATGGGAAAGTTTCACCTTAAAGTTTGATGCTAATGAAATGTTGATGTTTTGACCATAGAATGATATTATATTGACCTAAACGAAATAAAAATGTTACCCTTAATGAAATGAAAATGACCATAATGACATGACCTTTAATTGAAGTGACCTTAAAATTAATAGTACATTAAAGATTGACCTTGACCTTGTAAATATGTCAGCTGTTGAGTCAAACAGGACCCGCTTTGATTACTGCATTTTATGATATGGGTTATCTTTCCAGAACTGATGATGAACTTGAACGATTGAAGAAATCTCATCGAAAATTTTCCAAATCAACGGGAAACGTTGATAGAAACGAAAGCTCTGACCGGAAAGAGCGGGAGAAATTCTCAGCTTATAAAAAGCTGATTACCCCGGGTTTCTATGGCTCAGCAAAACATGCGTCCAAATCTCAGGACGAATTGCGGTAATTTGGATTGGATAAAAACTGTTTTGCTTTGTGTTAGCTAGTCAGTTTTTTCTTGTTGGCATGGATACTTAACATTTGTGGTGGTAGCTTTCCTTTCTTGGGAATACTCATTCTGTTTTTAGAATAGACCCGCAAGAATAGAGATGTTCCGGAACTCGGCAAATGTGGGTTTTTCCCATTTAAATCTGCGGTACAAACAAACTTTTACAGTTATCAACAGTAAAAAAACATACGGATCACTTATGTGAATGGTAATGCACCGTGAAGCTATGAGGGTAATTTTGTTTGTACCCCTTTCATTAAGTGGGAAGAACCATATTAGTTGATTTTCGGATAACATCTATTCCGTTTTTGTAAATTAATTTTCCTTTGTTCCAGCTTTGATTTTACCTAAATGCTTGTGGTTTGCAGCTATGTTTGTTTGGTGTTTTTTGGTGTCATTGTGTAGATAGTTTTTTGGGAAGTGCAAGTTTTAAAACGCTTTTGTAAGTCAGGAATTTTAATATCAAAAGGGATGGGGTAAGGGGGGATTATATGTATCACGTTGTGTTGCGTAGACATCAGTGACTTAGTATAATTAACTTGAATTTAGCTAATTAAAAAAAAGTAGCACAGACAGTTGAACAAAAGAAAATAGTATTTCAACATGTTAAGATGTAATTTATTTAATTTTAAAGGTGTATACTTGATAACACAAGTTGGGCTGACCTTATCCACACCCAAGTGTCTGAATTATGCCATATACGGTGTATGTCTAAAATACAGTTATTCAAAATAAACCATCTGCTGAATCCATGAAAAGGAATGGTCAAATTAACTGCCATTTAAACATGAAGAAAAAAAATACTGACGCAAATTTTTTGTCGATATCATTAAAAGATTTGCAACATGTAAAAAAAAGTCCTAAATGCAAGGACAAACTTTGCGTGGATGTTAGCTTGAAATTACCATCAAACCAAGCCTGTAACATTGTCAATTTTAACATGTTGGGCTCTCTGAAGGGATTTTGTTTTCCTCTATTTGAATCAAAACATATACAAATTAAATGTATTAAGATGAGCCTGTATGTAATAATGCTTTGTTTGAAGTAGAAATAGAAAAGTTTGCACATAAATGCATGGGTTATTGTATTAACTCGTTTATAAGACGCAAATTCTTTATTCAGTTATAAGTGCTGATATAGTACAGGTAGCCTTATGAGTGGCCTCTTATCTTTATTTTACAGGATTATGCAATATCTTCATATTTTATATAGCAAAATGCATGTATTTTTGTAGTAACTCGCATATAAGTCGAGTTTCTTTGTGTTCAGTAATAAGTGCTTTACAGTACAGGTAGCCTTATGAGTGGTCTTTGACTTTTCTTTACAGGATTACACAATATGTTCATGTTTTATGAAGCAAAATGCTTATACATGTATTATAAGTATAGTTACTTGTATATAAACAATTTTCTTTCTTCATTTATAAGGTCTGTGCAATATAGGTAGCCTTATGAAAGTTCTTTGTCTGATTGTTTTAGGACTTGATAATTTCCACATGTTTTCTCACAGTACAATATGAATAGTATTAAAGACAAACTTATAACAGATTGTTGCAATTCATTATTTCATTGATGATGATTGTATTAATAATTATTGAATTATTTATAATTCCTTATTTTCTGGAAATTTATCATTTACAATAAATACATCACAATTTTAAATCTTATTTTATTATTGATGTATTAATGATAAACTAGTATGTATTCATTTCTTTAATTCTCTCCATTTTATTGAAATTCATCTGAGAAATGAAAAGAAACAAAGTAAAAAGAAACAATAAATTAATAGAGGCTTTTAAATTCTAATTTAAAATTTGATTTTTATCAAGCTATTTGCATAGTTATGTATCCCACAATTCCTTATTCCTTAGAAAAAGCTTGAATTCCTGGTTCCCTGCTGTATTTGCTCTAGGCATTTCTGTGACGGATATATTAACCTTTAACCTTTCTGTATTCTGCTTGTAAATCAAAAGCTTTAGTTTCTCATTCATTCTCTTCATCAACCAATCATTCAATCAGTCACACTTATCATTGTTCATTTCTGGTATAAGATATTTTATTTTAATAATCACTTTTTGATTAACCCTTTTGGGAATTTTGTTAACTAAATCAAATATTAACAACTTCTGTAATTTCTGTTGAAAGATGGGATTTTAAAATACATTGGGAGTTAATACCAACATTAACAAGATCTGTTGTTTAATAATTCAGTGTTACATCCTTACAATTTTAACTCTGTCTTCGGTTTCTACAGGTTTCAATACTTTATTAACTTAACAGTTTATTAACAGTTAAAACATTTAAGATGTTACTTCAATAAGAGCATTCAGATTTTGCCCCACATTTTGTGATGCACTTGTATTTACGGTGATTTATAAATTCCGATTATTTTATTTTAAACTGGTTTTTGCAAATTTTCAAACCTTTGATTTTTCAAAATTATTTGAATTTACTGGAAAATACCAGGGGTATGTCTTGGCATTTACTTGCATGAGGTATATTGGAAGGTTAGACCAACTAAAAAACATTAATTAATACTTATTAAGAAATATTTCAATTATTTTTAGCTCACCTGAGCATATGCTCAGGGTGAGCTATTAGGATCACTCTTCGTCCGTCGTCCGTCGTACGTCGTCCGTCGTACGTCGTACGTTGTCCGTTCACACTTTTCAAACGACATCTCCTCTGAAACCATAAGGCAGATCATAATGAAACTTCACAGAGATGTTCCTTGTGTGAAGCCTTAACAAAGTTGTTCAAAGAATTCCATTCCATGCAGAACTCTGGTTGCCATGGCAACCAAAAGAAAAACTTTAAACATCTTCTTCCAGAAAACCCAAAGAGCTAGAGCTTAGATATTTGGCATGAAACATCTTCTAGTGAGTGTCTACCAAGATTGTTCAAATAAAATCCCTGGGGTCAAAATTGGCCCCGCCCCAGGGGGTCATTGATTTTCCCTATATGCATATAGTAAAAACTTTAAAAAAATTCTTTTAAAGAACCCAAAAAGCTAGAGCTAAGATATTTAGCATGAAACATATTCTAATAAGTGTCTACCAAGATTGTTCAAATAAAAGCCCTGGGGTCAAAATTGGCCCCACCCCAGGGGGTCATTGATTTTCCCTATATGCATATAGTAAAAACTTAAAAAGTCTTCTTCTAAAAAACCCAAAGAGCTAGAGCTTAGATATTTGGCGTAAAACATGTTCTAATGGATGTCTACCAAGTTTGTTCAAATAAAAGCCCTGGGGTCAAAATTGGCCCAGCCCCAGGGGGTCATTGATTTTCCCTATGTGCATATAGTAAAAACTCAAAAAAATCTTCTCTTAAAGAACCCAAAGAGCTAGAGCTAAGATATTAAGCATGAAACATCTTCTTATCAGTGTCTACCAAGTTTGTTCAAATAAAAGGCCTGGGGTCAAAATTGGCCCCGCCCCAGGGGGTCATTGATTTTCCCTATATGCATATAGTAAAAACTTAAAAAAAATTCTTTTAAAGAGCTAGAGCTAAGATATTTAGCATGAAACATATTCTAATGGGTGTCTACCAAATTTGTTCAAATAAAAGCCCTGGGGTCAAAATTGGCCCTGTCCCAGGGGTTATTGATTTTCCCTATATACATAGAGTAAAAAGTTAAAAATCTTCTATTAAAGAACCAAAAGAGCTAGAGCTAAGATATTTAGCATGAAACATGTTCTAATGGATGTTTACCAAGTTTGTTCAAATAAAAGCCCTTGGGTCAAAATTGGCCCTGCCAGGGAGAGGGGGGAGGGGGCAAAAGTCATTGTTATTCATTATTTGTGTATAGTAAAAACTTAACATCATGAAATATCTTTTAATGGGTGTCTTCCAAGTTTGTTCAAATAAAAGCCCTTTGGTTTCAACTGGCCCGGCCCTGGGGGCCTATGTTCAGGTGAGCGACCCCAGGGCCATCATGGCCCTCTTGTTTCAGAGATGGCAAATTGATTGATTCATTCATAATGAATATATTGGTTACATATTCAGAGATGGCAGATTTATTGTTTTGTAAACAAATATATTCATTTCATATTCAGGGATGACAGGGACATCAACCATGTGAGGGCAGGATCAGGCTCTTCCGACCAGCGGTCATCGCAAGCGGCAAGTGCTTTTGAGGCCTATAACAAACCAATGTCAACTTTTGGCAAGTCAGAACCAAACGGACCAAAATCAACGACCATGCATTCATTCCCAAGGTAATTAAGTTTATCTATGTAATATGGTATTGACTTGTGCTTTGGAAATAGGGGTTTTAAGTATTGCTGCAGTAAAATAATTAGAAGCTCTGGAAAATGGTGACTTTTTCATGAAATATATGACATTTGTTTAATGGTAGCTTGGTGTATAAAACCAATATAGCAAAATGAAAAAGTTTTCACATTATTTAATCAAAAGTGAAACTAATAATGCAAATTTTTGTGACAAGTGGCCTGTTTGGAGGTGTTATTTTTGGCAATTTTTTGCACAAATATGACCGTCCATTACATTTTATTTAATGTGTGCCTGTGACTTCAGCGAAGAATTTTTTAAGTAAAATTATAATTAAGGGGTTAGAAGAAAAAGACAGGTTGAGATTGAATTTATAGCAATAAGTTTATTTTGTGTTTCACAAACAAAAACAGAGATGGCAGTTCCTCTGAATTGTCTCCTCTTGAAGAAAAGTCTGAAAAAGATTCCATCGGAGATGAAAATGAGGCTGAAAATAGTTATGAGACATCTCCAAGGCAACATGAGCAGTCATGTGACAAAGGCAGCCAATCAAATTTGGACAGTGATAGGTCACATGATCGTGAGAGCCAATCAGATACAGGCAGTGTATCAACACCAGATACCATTATATTTAGGGGGTAAGGGGCATGCTGACTGAAAACACGCTGCTTTAATGCATGAACCTTCTCCACAGCTATTTTTAGCAACAGCTATTTTAAGCTACAGCTATTTTTAGCCACAGCTATTTTTAGCATCAACCAAATGATTACTACCTTTTTATACCTACCAATCTGAAACATTTTAAGCATCTTACATCATATGTTCAAGTTAAAAAGTATCTCTTTAATATATAACCTGAAAATTTACAGGGCAAAATTTGCAAGGCACGTCAGGTATTATGAGTATAACTATTATTAGTGTTTTTTCTGTGCAAACCTACTGTATCTGCATATAGATGAAGTAAGGGGATAGAGTAGTATTGCACACAATATGTTAAAGAAAGTGCATGATTTAATAGCTAAAACGATATTAATTTTAATGTTCAAATGATGAGGAAAAGTTCACTTAAGGATTTTCATGGAGCTGTTTCACAATAGATCTCAAATGCTGTTAGAAAGAGAAGAAAAGCATTTTTATTCCTTAGAAAATGTTAGAAATTTTATACAATTCAGGTTGGTATGTTATTTTTACTCACAGATCTGAATGCGTAATTAACAAAAACAGCTTGGCTTCAACTGAAGTGTAGTGCGTAACATATTAACTAAACATGTTTATAATATCTACAATTTACCCTCTATGATATATATTTGACATTATGAGGTTATTACACATTGTTGAGTACAATACTGAATTAAATTGGATGAGTACTCAGTTGTAAAACCTGTATTGAATTAGATGCTAGCCGAGTCTGATATAGGTTTTGCAGATGGTGTAGGAGTCCAATGAAATCAATATTGTTCTAAACCAGGTATAATGACCTCTTTATTTCACATATTTTGACTCAAAGTACAATAAGACTTTGAGTACAATAAGGAATGATATGATTTTTTTTTACCCTGAAAATGAAATGAGCCTAGATGGAGTTCTATTATTTATAATGCATTTAATAAAGATATTTTGGACTCTAAATTTGAAAATGAGGCTATATTTTTTGGACTCTGGAAATGAAATAAGGCTTAATTCTAAGGATTGGATCCAATAATGATTTCTATTGGAACATCACATGGTTCATTGGTTATAATTTGTACGGTGTGAAATAAAAGAAATTATTAAATTCGTATACTCATATACATGTACATGTATTGTACATGTATAACGAACCTCTTATGAAATAACTGCATGAAATTTTCCTATTCAAATTTGCCGAAGATATTTACCTACCGTATGAAATAACAAATTTTACACCCAAAAAGGAGAGAATTTCAAAGAAATTCAGCAATTTAAAAAGAATGGATGTATCCAATGCATGAACAACGATTTAAGCACTTTGCCAGCATGATTATTTTAATACAAACAATGCATGAATATTGCAATGAAAAAATTAGATATTGATTCTAAAACAATGATTTTTTTTTCATGCTGGGTGCCAAATACCGAGCAATGGTATTTCATGCTATAGCATGTTGTCCTTTAAGATTATCATAAGCATTTGAGAAAAACAATTGAAATATGAGTTGAGATAAGCATTTGAGATAAACATTTTGATGTAATTTGAGATAAACATTGAGTTAAATAATTGAGATGCATTTTGATAAACATTTAAGATAAGAATGGAGATCAGCATTTGAGTTAAACATTAAGATAATCATTTGTGATAAACATTTAGATGTAATTTGAGATAAACATTTGAGATCAGCATTTGAGATAAACATTTTGATGTAATTTGAGATAAACATTGAGTTAGATAATTGAGATAAACATTCTAGATAAGCATTTGAGATAAACATTTGAGATAAACATTGAGATGTGATTTTAGATTAACATTTTTAATTGAACATAAAAAAGCATTCGAGATATAAAGAAATATTAAGATGTAATTTGAGATAAACATTAAGATTAAACATACAAGCATTTGTGGTAAATGGTTCTCTCACCTTGTTAGCTTACTCAAGAAGCACTGGCCTGATTGGAGGACATCTAGCCTGCAGTGGGTGAATAGAAAATGTATATAGAAGCATTCTATAGTGCTTGCACAGGAAAAAAGCACAGGGTTTCCAGGAATAAAGAGTTTAATTTGGTATATCAAAACACTTAGAGAAACATTGAGACATAAAAAACAGCATAAAAAACAGCAAATGATAAACAAGAAATAATGTTGGGATGGACTTAATGTAGTGTTACTGTAATGCTGTAATGCTTTCCCGCCCCCCAAAAAAATTAAGTAAATCGGTTATTTCCTGAACTTTCTGGAAATGGCCGATTTATTACGATATTGGCTGATGTTAGAAATGTTTTGGCGGGAAATGATTACAGTAAGACTACCTAAATAAGTATCTAGAGATAGTTCTTCTCTGTGTACTAAGATTCAAATATTTGTGAATTAATTTCAGATTTGATCCTACGCAAGATGTGGACGAGAACCATACGGTGGTGGCAACGGCCCGAGGGGTGTTCACCAGTAAAGGTGGCGTGTTGGAATCTCCAGAGACCGGCGTCAGTATTGTGATACCAGAGGGAGCCATAGATCCCGATATTGAACAGGAGATATACTTCAAAGTGTGTCGAGATAACACCATACTGCCTCCGTTAGACAGAGAAAAAGGTGAGTAAGACTAATGTAATTATGTTTGTTTGTTTGGTATTTAAAACTAATTTTAACATATTTTTTGGTCATACCTTCATTAGACTTTCTTGGGTAACTAACCACTTATTACCAATTTCTTAATTGACAATTACTCTATAAATGACTGACAATTAATCCTACAGGATTTCTGGATTAGCGGGGATATACTTAAATAATTCTAATAAAAGTTCTGAAATTTAAAAGATATTAGGCTTACATTAATAAACAAGTAATTTTAAACTGTTATTTATTATTAGTTTAAACATATTTTATTGCATCAAATACTTGTAAAATATTATACTAATAAATAAAATTGTGCATTAATGTGTAATAATAGTTTTCTAATGTTATATAAGAAATATAACTCTTATGTATGTATTTTTACCAGGAGAAACATTATTATCTCCCCTGGTAATGTGCGGACCACATGGATTGAAGTTCCACCAGCCTGTAGAACTGAGACTACCCCACTGTGCTTCTGTGAATCCTGATAGCTGGTCTTTTGCTTTGAAGTCGAGTGATTCTCCTTCAGGTAAGTTATGGCGTGGTATAACCTTGTAATTTACTTACTATGATCTACATTGTTGTACCAAAATTATGTCATACAGTAACACCTCTGCATAGAGATATAGATTTTGGTTGTTGAGGATGTCATGGGACAAAATCATAGTATCTATATTTTGATGGCTCAATTAAGGATTTTGATGTTGAAATTCTTTAAAATAAGTACCCTTGGATCAGGTCATATGGAATATAGCAGGGCGCAAGTTAAATTTACTCACCTTAAATGCATAAATATACATGAACTTCAGTTGACATACTAGTTACTTCTTGAATTATCTACACCTATTGTTACCATGGAAATGAGGAAAAGATAGAAATGAATAAAAATCCCATTTTATGTAACTTTATGTTTTATTTTCATTTTTAGGACACCCGACGCAGTGGCAAAATATGACGCTGGCAGAAAAAGAGGGAGCTGCGGCACATAGTCGTGTAAACAAGAACAGTGTGTCCGTGCTTGTAGACCATTTTTAAACACCGTATGATTTTCTCTCCTCGACTTTATTTTCGGAAAGAAAATTTTGTTACCGACAATGCAGCGGTGTTGAAATTATTCAATCCTAAGTATTATTATTATGATGATTTTGAAGTGATTGAACAAATTGTCGATATACTTGGTGCAAATACTGAGAGGTATGATAAAATTGGGACAAAAGTGACGCTGCCGACGTTGGTGTTATCTCGCATAATGTGGCGAAAGATGTATATATTATGTACATGTCTCATTCATATCTCGTAATTTTTCCCCGTAAAATGTGCCGTATATTCTTCAAATAATTTGACATTGGTGCATATGACTGGCTGATAGCAGATGCTGAAAGCTCAGAGACGGACAGATGGCAGTGATTGATTGAAAAGGCGGATAATTTATCCTGAAAGAAGAGGTCCAAAGCTACAGCTGCAAGCCTCAAGTTTGATAGCTTAGCCTGAAAGCCAAGGTTTCATAATTAAGCCTAAAAGCCAAGGTTTCATAGTTAAGCCTTAAAGCCAAGGTTTCATAGTTTAGCCTGAAAGCCAAGATTTGATAGTTTAGCTTGATAGCCAATTTTCAATAGTAAATCTAAGGTTAATAGTTACACCTGAAAACCAAGGTTGCCATTGAAGACAAGATGGATACTTATCAGGCTGATGGCAGACACCTTTAAGATTCAGGCTAAAGGCTTAGATTTAATGTCCAGGCTGAAAGCTTTTAATGTTTGTTTAAAGTCCTTGGCAATATGCCAAGACTGATGTTTTGACTGGAAGGTACAACTAAATTCCTTTGCATGTCATCAGTGCTAATATATCTGTGGCTTACAACCAAGGCTGAAAGAGGCGTGTGTTTACTAGTCATAGTTAAGCCTGAATCCAGGTTTATGTGTATTACAGAGTTCTTATTTTTGTAACTACTTGACTATATGATAGACTAGGTTTATCACAAAATGATCACTTCTATAATTATGGTCCTTAACAGTATGTATAGCTAGAAAATAAAACTTTGAACCATAGCTCTGGCCAGTTGAAGGTTCAGAGTTGATGTTTCAAAACATTTCTACAATAAAATTTTGTATAGGAGTTGTGTTAAAACTTTTAGTACATTATATAAAGATATAAATCTCAGGTGCATAATGTAGGATAATAAATTTGTAGTATATAATGGTAGTTAAAAAAAAAGTTCCTTTGTTTCAAGAGATGAAAATTACGAAGTATCTGAAATATGCATTCATCGGAATTGTTAAATTTTTGTTAAAGTTATGTCTAATGATGTCATTGCTGATGTCATTATATTGTCTTCACTCCAATAAATGAAGGATAATAGTTGATAATAGGTGTTTAAGGAATTATTAACCCATATGAAAGAGTTATTATTAATATTATCAACTTATTTACAGGTACTATTTCAATATATCCAAATCCAACCTTACCTTCTTGAAATAACTATTTTTAGTTGATTTTTGTCATGCGAGAGAACTTGTATGCCACTGTGACATCATTATTCGAGAAAATGAACGGCTTGCCTAAAATGGTCGAAAAGGTTGTAATTAAAACAAATACATGTAATGTTAAAATTCAGGTTACATTGTAAAATTAACGATACTGCATTGTAAAATTAACGATACTGCAGCTTGCATAAACTATTTTTGGGGTCCGTTATCCGTTATTTGGAAGTAAAACGAATAATATTACATATTTGTCGAGTCTTATTTTTGTAGCAGATTTTTTTGTACATGTACAAGATTCATCAAATATTTTGTATAGCATATACAGGTTGTGTTTACATTTCCAAATGCATTCTTTTTTTTATTGCATTTTTTTTTGTAGTTTTTTTCCTATAATTATTTCAAAAGTAAAATTCAGGACATTTTTTAAACCAAAGCCAGTTTTGGGTAGTTATCATCATTTGTATTAACCATTATCTCTGCTGAAATAATGAAATGAACTTGTCCAGCTTCCAGTTTAAGAACTGTCCATTCCCAAATTTGGGAATGGCAAGATGAAAATTTTATGTATGTCGGCCAACATTGTAAACTGGTGGCAGAGGCATTATCATTTTCCATTCAAGCAGAGTGTGGGTTAATTGTAGAGTTATTTTGTGACACTATGATATTGTTCAGATTGCCAGTTCTGTATTTTAGTTTGTTCCAAGTTGACCTTTGAGCTAAAAGGTCATGACCTACTTTTATGACCTTCAACAGTACAGTTCACCCTTTTGGCTCTGTTGCAATATAGGTCAAAGTCCCTTTTTGTGACCTTTACAGTTGATTGCAAACACTGCAATATACATGTACAAAATGTAGATCAGAACCCCTTTTTGTAACCTTTTCCAAAAAGAGGTGACTTTTTTGCATTATAGGTCACAAGGTCACAATCCACTGAGTGACCTTCTCTAGTAAAGGTCAAATTTGAGTTATTTTATGAATGCATATTTTTACAGGGGTTTGAAGAGTTCGGACCAATTTGTTACCATAACTTGCTGCTTCTTCTTCTTTTTTCTTAAAAAAGACAAGAAAATACAGATAAAATATTTTGGATGGGAAAGGTCAAAGGTCACTTTGGTACAACCTATTATATATTATTTTTATTTTTTTATAACAACATGTATTTTTTTTTCTTTTTAATGTCATATAGCTTAAAGCCATTCATTTAGATTTGAAAAAAACCATTCCAGGTATTATGCAGTATTATGTTTTTCCATGTGTGATAAGGGTTGATGTAGAACTTGGTTTTACGTTGTCGCAACCAATGAAATGCAACCAAACTCTTTCCTACTTTTTTTCCCATGTATTTGATTATATTTTCTTTTTTGTAAGCTTACATGTCAATGGTTGAACGCAGTACAGTTGTAAGTCCTTCTGTATTTCATATAAGTTACTGTAGTTTTGCAGTCAACCTTCGATGTTCTTTTAAGAAATGTTGCTATAATAATGTATACAAAAGTGTAAATGAAATTAAATGTGGTTAAACTGCTTGTGTTTGATTTTAAGGATTTATTTATGAATTTAGATGAATTTTTTGTACTTTGCAAATTGTTGTTGCTATGGAAACCAAAATATAAAAAAAATATATTAATTTTTCTTTGTTTGATTTAATTTTCTTGTTGACTAATCTAGAGATATTGAAATTGCTTTTTGTGTTACTTATTCAACATAACTGAACTGGAAATCATTAACATTTCTGTTGTTTTGAATATTAATTTTTAAATGAATATTACTTAACTTGGTATACTGTATGTTCTCAAATAGATGCCCCTCCCATTATAAACACCCCCTTCTTGTTTTGGACATAGAAAAATTCAGGACAATTACAATAAATTAACAATAAAATTTTAACACCATAGGTGTTTCCAGTGTATGTAATGCACTGAAAATAGTTTTCAATTCCTTATATTTTGACAATATTTCACTTTTATTTCTAATACATGCACATGAATGCCCAAATTTGGAAAATGTAAAGCCGCTGGGGATGTTGATTAGAGAATATACGGTAGGTGTTTTTGGTCGATAAGAGAGGGTATTTTCTGTCTTTTGATAAAATTATAAACATAATATATGAATTTTTTCTTCACAAGCACAAGATAGTAATCTCCACTTACTTTAAAGTCTTTGTAAGTAACCATACAAACTCATTACTACTGGTCTGCAATTTTACATGGTTAAAAGTGTACAATGTATATATGTTTATTACTTTGGTCTGCAGTTTCAAATGTTTCACATCACATACTAAAACTCTTCACCTGCCCATACAGTCTGCACTCTCCCTTATATTTCAAATGATCAAAGATGTAAACTTACTAGACTGGGTCCACATTTTTCCACATTTTTCACAGGATTAAAGTAGAACATGCTGGCTAGACTGGGTCCACATTTTTCACAAGATCAAAGTAGAACATGCTGGCAAGACTGTGTCCACAATTTTCCACATTTTTCACAGGATCAAAGTAGAACATGCTGTCTAGACTGTGTCCACATTTTTCACATGATCAAAGCAGACAGACTGGGTCCACAATTTTCCACATATTTCACATTATCATAGCAGTAAAAACAGACCAGACTGGGTCCAAATTTTCCACATATTTCACATGATCAAAGTAGTAAACCATGCCTAGACTGGGACTACATTTTTTCACATGATCAAAGAAGTTTTACATGCTGCCCAGCCTGGGTCCACTTTTTCACATGATAAAAGAAGTTATACATGCTTCACAGAATGTGTCCACATTTTTCACATTAGCAAAGCAGACGGACTGGGTCCACAATTTCACATGATAAAAGAAGTCATACATGCTGGCTAGACTGTGTCCACATTTTTTCACATCACCAAAATAGTTTTACATGCTTCACAGACTGTGTCCACATTTTTCACATGATCAAAGTAGACAGACTGGGTCCACAATTTTCCACATATTTCACATGATCAAAGTAGAAGAACAGACCAGACTGGGTCCACAATTTTCCACATATTTCACATGATCAAAAAAGTAAAACAGACCAGACTGGGTCCATTTCCCACATTTTTCACATGATCAAAGTAGTAAACCAGACCAGACTCGATCCATAATTTTTCACATATTTCCTATGATCAAAGTAGAAGAACAGACCAGACAGGGTAC
This sequence comes from Ruditapes philippinarum, assembly GCF_026571515.1. Taxonomy (NCBI): domain Eukaryota; kingdom Metazoa; phylum Mollusca; class Bivalvia; order Venerida; family Veneridae; genus Ruditapes; species Ruditapes philippinarum. The sequence goes on along the minus strand of NW_026854185.1, from coordinate 53,688 downwards.
ATTTCCCACATTTTTTACATGATCAAAGTAAACAGACTGTGTCCACAATTTTCCACATATTTCACATGATCAAAGTAGTAAAACAGACCAGACTGGGTCTGCAATTTTTTATGATATTTTTTTTTTATGTTTTGTTCTGTTTTGTATAAATGATGATATATAGTAAATGGGTTTTTATAAATTATCACTAATACAACTATATGAACTGATCTCACTTTAAACCATTAATCATTGAGATAGAAATCGTCATAGCAACAGATGTGTCTGTTTTATTAAAAATTTCATTAAATATATTTTTATGTACATATATTTGTATAACTATGTCTATGAAAAAAAAGAATGTCATCTAATGTATGTTGAATATGTAAACATTTGTTTTATAATTGTTCATTCATCATTTATTTTGATATAATAACTATTTTAAGATTGGTTTTGAAGTTTTGATATATGCAATAAATTATGAGGATTTTTGTGTACAATAATACATTGTGTAAAACTGCTGATATTTTTCATTTCATTTGGAGCACAAAGTGCTCTGTTATGTTTTTTGGGGGGATTTTTCTTTTCTTTTTTTTTTCTTTTTGGGAGGTGGGGAGCAGGGGGAGGTGGGATTCTATGTCAATAAAGTAAGTTGTGGTTACTTTGTGTTGGGTTACAAGTCCATTTAAGATATTCAAGGGGGTTAGGGTTAAAGATTCAAACTTTTTTTCTTTTTTTTGTTTGTTTGTTTAGTGTAACATGCAAATAACATATAAGTTGATATAACAAAGGTTGTTTTTCTTTTTAAAGTTGTTAATAGGTTGTGTTACTTGAATTAATTTTACACTTTTAAATTGAAAAAAAAATTGTATTAAAGATATATATATATTCTTTATTTTTTTTTCATAAAATTATTTGTTTTGTATGTGGTAGAGTACCAGGTGGGAAAATCTGAAAATCTTTAAACTTAGTTTCACAATATTTCAATTTATAATACATTTTTCAAATTTGCATGGAAATAGGCATGATTCTGGAGGCGTTTTGCCTCAAATTCTAGTAATGACATAATTGGAGTTTGATAATAATGTCTTATTGTATTTTATAATAAACTTATTGACGGCTGGTGATTCTTTTCAAATGTTGCCTGCTTTTGCCTAAAATAGTGAATGGAAGGGCACCTGATTTCTTTCTACACAAGGGGAGAAAAATACTGGTCATTTGCCACATGACCCGACCTTTATAGTGTTTGTGCGACTAAAAAAACCTAATAAATAGCAATTTAAACATATGATTCAGATTATAGCACTTTTCTGTTAATTTTATTGTTTGGGGTGATTTTTTTTTCATTTGGCTTTTTTTAAAACTTTTTCCCACCTTTTTCATTCTCCCAGGTGATACTGTAAAATTTACATAATAAAAAATGAGTGCATCAGATAATATGTTTTGTATGTTGAAATTTTATATCTTGATATTTTAATTTTATTTTCTGTTAAATGTCAAAATACAATATTATTAACCATGTATTCATTAATATTAAAGAATTTCTATGGTAAAACATGATTTGTTTTTCATTCCATTAAAATGTATTGGTTTATTTCACACTGAGCCAATAACTAATAACTTATAAGACTTATTTGTGATACCTGTCTGTTGAAACAAGTTGCTTCTAATACCATTTCCTGATAATGTTCTGTTAGAGAAAGGTGCCTTTATGGCCATTTCCTGGTTTACAGTCTGTCAAATTAATGCACCTCAAACACATTTACATGGTAATATAGGGCTGTTGGATTCAGTTGCCTCTATAAGGCCATTTCCTGGTTAAAATCAGAGAAAAATGACATAAAAGCCATTTCCATTGTAATGGTCCAATTGATTGGTTCATTAGAGTAAGGTTCTACTTAGGCCATTTCCTGGTAATTGTCCTTAGAGTAAGGTTCTACTAAGGCCATTTCCTGGTAATGGTCCATTAGAGTAAGGTTCTACTAAGGTCATTTCTTGGTAATGGTGCATTAGGGTAAGGTTCTACTAAGGTCATTTCCTGGTAATGGTTCATTACAGTAAGGTTCTACTAAGGCCATTTCCTGGTTATGGTTCATTAAAGTAAGGTTCTACTAAGGCCATTTCCTGGTAATGGTTCATTAGAGTAAGGTTCTACTAAGGCCATTTCCTGGTAATGGTTCATTACAGTAAGGTTCTACTAAGGCCATTTCCTGGTTATGGTCCATTAGAGTAAGGTTCTACTAAGGTCATTTCCTGGTAATGGTCCATTAGAGTAAGGTTCTACTAAGGTCATTTCCTGGTAATGGTCCATTAGAGTAAGGTTCTACTAGGGTCATTTTAGGGTCATTTTCTGGTTATGGTCCATTAGAGTAAGGTTCTACTAAGGCCATTTCCTGGTAATGGTTCATTAAAGTAAGGTTCTACTAAGGCCATTTCCTGGTAATGGTCCATTACAGTAAGGTTCTACTAAGGTCATTTCCTGGTAATGGTCCATTAGAGTAAGGTTCTACTAAGGTCATTTCCTGGTAATGGTTCATTAGAGTAAGGTTCTACTAAGGTCATTTCCTGGTAATGGTCCATTAGAGTAAGGTTCTACTAAGGTCATTTCCTGATAATGGTTCATTAGAGTAAGATTCTACTAAGGTCATTTCCTGTCAATGGTCCATTACAGTAAGGTTCTTCTAAGGTCATTTCCTGGTAATGGTCCATTAGAGTAAGGTTCTACTAAGGTCATTTCCTGGTAATGGTTCATTAGAGTAAGGTTCTACTAAGGTCATTTCCTGGTAATGGTCCATTAGAATAAGGTTCTACTAAGGTTTTTTCTTGTAATGGTTCATTATAGTAAGGTTCTACTAAGGTCATTTCCTGGTAATGGTTCATTAGAGTAAGGTTCTACTAAGGTCATTTCCTGGTAATGGTCCATTAGAATAAGGTTCTACTAAGGTCATTTCCTGGTAATGGTTCATTAGAGTAAGGTTCTACTAAGGTCATTTCCTGGTAATGGTCCATTAGAATAAGGTTCTATTAAGGCTTTTTCTTGTAATGGTCCATTAGAATAAGGTTCTACTAAGGTCATTTCCTGGTAATGGTTCATTAGAATAAGGTTCTACTAAGGTCATTTCCTGGTAATGGTCCATTAGAGTAAGGTTCTACTAATGTCATTTCCTGGTAATGGTTCATTAGAGTAAGGTTCTTCTAAGGCCATTTTCTGGTAATGGTCCATTAGAGGAAAGTTTTACTTAGGCTATTTCTTGTAATGGTTCATTACAGTAAGGTTCTTCTAAGGCCATTTTCTGGTAATGGTCCATTAGAGTAAAGTTTTACTTAGGCTATTTCTTGTAATGGTTCATTACAGTAAGGTTCTTCTAAGGCCATTTCCTGGTAATGGTCCATTAGAGTAAAGTTTTACTTAGGCTATTTCTTGTATTGGTTCATTACAGTAAGGTTCTTCTAAGGCCATTTTCTGGTAATTGTTCATTAAAGTAAGGTTCTACTTAGGCTATTTCTTGTAATGGTTCATTACAGCAAGGTTCTTCAAAGATCATTTTCTAGTAATGGTCCATTAGAATAAGGTTCTACTTAGGCCATTTCCTGGTAATTGTCCATTAGAGTAAGGTTCTACTAAGGTCATTTCCTGGTAATGGTCCGTTAAAGTAAGGTTCTACTAAGGCCATTTCCTGGTAATGGTCCGTTAAAGTAAGGTTCTACTAAGGCCATTTCCTAGCTGGTAATGGTCCGTTAAAGTAAGGTTCTACTAAGGCCATTTCCTAGCTGGTAATGGTCCGTTAAAGTAAGGTTCTACTAAGGCCATTTCCTAGCTGGTAATGGTCCGCTAGAATAAGGTTCTACTAAGACCATTTCCTGGTGAGTAAGGTTCTACTTAGGCCATATCCTTGTAATGGTTCATTACAGTAAGGTTCTTCAAAGGCAATTTTCTAGTAATGGTCCGTTAAAGTAAGGTTCTACTAAGGCCATTTCCTAGCTGGTAATGGTCCGTTAGAATAAGGTTCTACTAAGGTCATTTTCTGGTTATGGTCCATTAAAGGAAGGTTCTACTTAAGCTATTACTTGTAATGGTTCATTACAGTAAGGTTCTTCTGAGGCCATTTCCTGGTAATGGTCCGTTAAATTAAGGTTTACTAAGGCCATTTCCTGATTTAACTTCATTAAATAAGGTGTATCTCATGCCATTTCCTTATAGTGGTCAATTCGTGCAGGATATGTTTTAAACGTTCCAAATTGGAGTAAGGTGCTAGAATTCCATTCGTGAGCGCGACGTGAACGTAATGCGTGAGCGAAAAATTAAACGTGATGCGTGATTTTTCACGTACACACTTTTCTAACGTTCGTTTGGCGTGCGTAAAGAAAAAGAAAATTTTTTTTTTCTGTTTGAAAGTTGACAAGAAAACATGTCCAAATAATAAGTTAAATGGTCGCTGTTTCTGGCTTCTTTTTTTGTCGTTTCGCTTATCTACATGCATAAAAGTATAAACGAAGACAGATGGCGGATACGAAATATCAAGAAAAGATTAACTTTTTGGGATAAACCACCACTTAGGTAAAAAGTTAGAACGACAGGGGATTTTCTGATTTTTAAGGCACACAGGCTTGAACGGAGGATCTTTCATTTTGCTTCCACGCCTGCGAATGCCGTCTGTGAAAAATCAGTACGCTCGCCAACGTCGCGCTAACGCCGACAATAGAAAATCGTTTGTTCGATTTTTGACGTTCGCGCTTTACATTTGCGTTTCACATTCATGTATACTTAAGGATCCGTTTAAATAAGATGTCGCTATGGCCATATTCTGGTGTAAGGTGCAAAAATGATGCCATTTTAGCATTAATAAGGAGCTTGAAATTATTGTATACAATATTGGTTTCTATGGTGGTTGATTTGGAACTATTTGTGCGTCGTGTTGACGTTAGCGACAACAGGACAAATCGCCAAAAGGCGCGTTGTCGGACTTTCGTCTTGTCGTCCTGTCGCTAACGATGTACGCGCGTTGTCGTGGGGCGTGCTGTCGCGATGTCACATTGTCGCTCAGTCCAAATCGAAGGATTGGCTTATAAGTCAAGCGACAGGGCGTCATCGAGACAACGCGCCGCGCGACAACGCGCCGTTTGACACGCTTCGCTAGAGACAGGACGACTAGACGACAGCGCGACGTTTTGCGCTTTGTCGTGTTGTCGCTAGCGACAAGACGAAAAGGCGATAACGATATAGGTTGCGACGCCATAGGTTTCTGTTTTTTTCTAGTAAATCACAACGTTTCATTCTAAATTGACAAAATAATCTAATCTAACGGCTAGACACACTGAAATGACCATATTACGCCATGAATAATTAATTATTTGTTTCAACATTTCAAAATTTACATGGTTCGGAACTGCAGGATCCTATTAAGTATATTGACAGCAGTTGGATCTTTAATAGGCCGTGCCAATGGTTGTTACAAGGACCCTGCTGAGGTTGTGTCTTTTTTCTTTTCTTTTTTGAGATGATGGAACTAGAAATATTCAAAATAACACCCTGTTATTTTCCAGAATCATAATTTTTATTGCGCAAAATATCCCTTAATTAAAAACGTTGTACAATGCTTTTCACTTCAATCAATCGGGCTTAGAATGGCACAAAAAATTATTTATTTATATTGTTATAAATTAATTTCATTCTGAGCATAATCTTCCTTATCCTTTGCAGATTTTTTTCCATTTTAAATGCTTCACTTGATTTTGAGCTTTTTTAACCTCAGCGGTGTTACTTAAATTCTTATGTCGAGGAAGATCACGAAATGATAGTGAAAAAGAGGTTTTAAGGGCGAAAAAGAAAACTGGCTGGGAATCATCACAAACTATCGAAGTCCAGCGGGTTTAAGTCTTCTATATAAGGAGACCAAACAATCGATGTAATAAGCTAGAAAAGGTGGTTTTCAAAACCGCTCATAGACAGACGCTAGAATTAAAAGATGGTGATTAAAACCGCTCATAGACAGACGCTAGAAAAGGTGGTTATCAAAACCGCTCATAAATAGACGCTAGAAAAGATGGTGATTAAAACCGCTCATAGACAGACGCTAGAAAAGGTGGTGATCAAAACCGCTCATAGACAGACGCTAGAAAAGGTGGGGATCAAAACCGCTCATAGACAGTGGCTTGAAAATGTGGCGATTAAAACCGCTAATAGACAGACGTTCGAAAAAGTGGTGATCAAAAGCACTCACAGACAGACGCTAACAAAGGTGGTTATCAAAACCGCTCATAGACGCTAGAAAACGTGGTTATCAAAACCGCTCACAGACAGACACTTGATAAGGCGGTTATCAATTATCAATCATAAATTAACAGACGCTAGAAAAGTGGTGATCAAAACTGCTCGTAGACAGACGCTCGAAAGTTGATGATAAAAACCGCTCATAGACAGACGTACGCTAGAAAATGTGGTGATTAAAACCGCTCATAGACAGACGCTAGAAAATGTGGTGATTAAAACCGCTCATAGATAGACGGTAGAAAAAGTAGAACTTTATCAAAACCGCACTTTAAACCGACGCTAGAAAAGGTGGTGATTAGAACCGCTCATGTAGACAGACGCTAGAAAAGGTGACGATTAAAACCGCTCATAGACAGAGGTGGTCAAAGCGCTCATGTAGACAGACGCTAGAAAAGGTGGCGATTAAAACCGCTAAAAAAGGTGGTGATCGACAGATTCTAGAAAAGGTGCATGGTGATCAAAAACGCTCATATACAGATGCTAGAAAAGGTGTGGATCGTGTGGATTAAAACCGCTCATAGTTGCTGGGCCCATAATATAGTATGTACAGGGTCTTTCAATTCTATTCCAATGACCCTGACAAACATGTAAATCTAAAAAATTATGATACCAGTAAAATGACTAAGTTTGATAATTAATTTACAATATGTCCTACATATAAACATACATTGTGATTCCGGCTACGGTAATTGAATATAATACATATGCAAATAAATATTGACCCCTTGGTATTACTCATTGACCCACTATAATTTAAATGAGTAATGATTCTGGGCTCGGCTTCTGTACAAATAAATTACCATTCGGCCGAGTACCAGTCAACCAATGTTTTTTTCTCAACGTTTTGTTTACTTCCTATTTAGAATTCTGCCCATGCGCTCTAGCTGTCATACGGGCACTTGAGCCTTCGCGCGAAATGGTTTCTCGGACGTAAACACTTTGAAATTGGTATGAATTTCAGCTTTTTTACTTGTTGTCTCTTAATTTCACTTAGTTAAATGGAGACAGTAAATGTCAACGCATCGTACTGTCATAATTTATCATAGATTTCCTGTCTAGTGCACGATTTCACGAAGGAATTTCACCGGACATTTTGTGTATACAAAGTTTGGCACATCGCCCAAGACAGAACTCTGGGAAGTTTTGCATAATTTATTTGAATTTATAATCACGTGTGTTCTTTTCGTTAATATTTCACGTTTAGTATATACAATTTGCATGCCAGTTTAAAGAGTGTATTCCCAAATTACCTTTAATATTCGTACTTTATAAACATTGTTTATGTTTGGACCGAATGTCCGATTTCAAAATGTCAAATTCACTGATCCGTAGCGTTAATCAGTAGATGTTGTTCGACCTACATAACATTTCCAAAAAGTACAAGGGACACTGTCATTGTTGTTTGTAACAAAAGAATGTATGATAACTGTACATAATGACCTACATTTCTTGTTCATATAAAAAAATCCAAAAAACATCCTATCATTGTGATTTAAGTGACAATTTTCAGAGTAGTAATTGAACATTAGAATTAGAATCTGATGTAATCTTTTATGACAAATACTTTCCAGACTGTGATTCATAGAGATAATTTGTTTGACTGAGCAATAAATGACTACATTAAATTAACATCCCACTCACAAACTATAAATAACTTAACTTCAAATGAACATTAAAATCTTTAAGAAAAAATCAAATAAAATCAAATTTCATCATTTCTTTAAATTAATATTTTTTCTTCGTTCATAATGATTGAGTTAAATGTGTTGGGAAGTGATGGTCCTGTATAATCTTTTTAAATGATTTTCTTAAATTCTTTAAATCACCACAAATATTTTCTCTATTGTGGTAACTTATAACTTACCACAAATATTTAATAACTTGTAGACAAAATACAGGGCCGGCAAAATCAATTGTCCGTATTGCCCAGGTTGTCCCACAGCCTGTATGGACAAGTGAAGATTTTCAAGAATTAACTGTATATCATACGGACAAGTTAAAAAATGCTTCAATTAAAAAGGTACAAGTTAGTGAAAATCAGATTTTGCTGGCCCTGAAATAGTTGTAAAGTTTCAATTCACTTTTGAAATGATGCTCATGCTAAAATCAGTAAGTCTGTTCTGGTTAATTTGTGTAAAAGCAGTGTCTATTCTATGATTCAAAAAATGGGGATTTTTATCGACAAGTACAAAAAGTGGGAATTTATTACATTTGTTGATCTTTTTCCTTCTTTCTCTATTTAAAATCCTCCCCTCCTCTCCCGCCTCTGAAAAAATGGGGAGGAATTCTCAAAAATATGAGTGAATCCCGCCCTCCTAGAATAGACACTGTAAAAGAAATAAAAAAATAAAAGACAATTAAAAGTCTGAATAAGTTGGAAGTTAATTTGGTCAATATAAAGGTAGTAAGCTAGTAAAGCACTTTATCCCCAGACACTTGACCACACAAAATTTGCAGCAAATTCCCAAGAAAACCCCCTAAAACTGATGAGACACCTTCACCTGTCCGACACTTATTTTTTCCTTGATAAATGTGTCAGCAACAGCAAAAGCATTTATTTATTTCTATGAATTCCTAATTTAAAAATTGATTTACAGAGATAAAAAAAATTTATTCATGAAATGTTGACAACTATAAATTAAAAAAGACAATACCAATTTATACAATGCAAATTCCAGTGGACATTCATTGTTGTGATCCGTTTTCAATTTAATAAGCAATTTGAGGGTTGACCGCAAAACTGTTGTAACTTGTATGAAATAAAGATGGATTTGCAACAGTGTAGTGGTCACAACTGTAATTATGGGTAAATAGTTATTAAATAGCATTGACAACTTAAAACTTAAAAGGGAAAAATAACATAAATTTGCTGTCTTGGAGAGTAAAACAGGAGACTTGAAATTCTATTCATGGTTTAAAAAATGTTGCAAATTTATAAAAAAAAAATAATGAAGTGTTGGGGTCTCACTCAAACATATGAATTTAGGCACTAATTTCTTGATTATCAGGGGGGATAGTTGGTGAATATAGCAAGACAAATGAACATGGTTTAATTTGTTCACTGAAAATTTTCAGGTGTAAAAAGTGTTGGGGCCTCACTTAAATAAACTTATGAACTTAGTCACTGATTTCTTGATTATCAGCATGGATTTGTTTACTGATTATTTTCAGGTGTTTGAATGTTGTAGAATGCAGCTTAGGCATAGAGGTGGTCGCCACAGGTTACGGCGTCGCTCGGGAGACAAAACACAAAAATTGGCTGTCAGTAGACATGAGAAGCAGGATTCAGTAGAAATGGTATGTTATACATTCAGTGATTTTCCTACTTATATAACAGACTCCGAAAAAAGGCCTCTTCCCAATTGAAATTTTCTTTAAAATCATGCAGTTTTCCCAAAAATCTGAACTTAAACCAGCTTTTTTTCTTCCCAAATCAAAAATTTAAGCGATAAGTTTTCCCAAAATCAAGAGGATAAGGCCTCTTCCCAATTAAGTGAGAAAAATCACTGACATTCTATCCCTTTCCAAAGAGTAGTATCTCAAAAGAACTTTTTTTTTTGACAGGTAGGAGATGGGGCCTGTCCTTAAGGTGTCCTTTAAATCAGGAAAAATAATGCAGAATATTTGCAGAAGTGCAAGAAAAAGAAACATGATGAAGGTTGAATTTTAGGGGTGGAGTTGGTGATTTTATAGATTTCCTTTTGGGGAATCGGCCCTTTATTATTAAACATTTCTGCTAAAGAAGGGGGAAAAAATGGCCTGCTAACAAAATTACAAACAAGTGTGCAATGTTTTACACATATGAATCCAGTTCGTTGCACATATCTGGCATTGTTGAATCATTTAAAACAAAGATAATCGTAAATCTTAAGAAAGTACTATTGTTGAGTCAAGGTTCAGTTAGGCTTTGATTTTTAAAATAATAGCGAATCGTTCAACCTTGAGAGTATTGATAGTCAAAAGTTGCGAAGATTTTTCACTATTTGTTGACAGAATACAAAAACAATTGAATTATATCATATTTTGTATTTTCTTTCAGTATTCTTCATAAAAGTAGACATATTCATAAGCTTAAAAAAAAAACTTGCAAAAAACTGGAAGATAATTCAGACAAAGAATTTAGGGCCAGAAAATCTCAAGATACTGGGCTTATCATACAGCCTAAATATATTTTTTTACAAGTCATACTCTAATACTTTTTGCCATGGTAAGCAGTGACAGGGAAAAAAATATGAACAATTTTGAAAAAAACAATTTGGACCAAAGTTTTGTTCAATTTTGCATTAAATTATAAAAAAATATTGGATATTTAGTAATATGGTGTTAAAATTTTTAAGCATGAAAATATTTTACCCAAAATGTATTGCTGGAATTTGTTTTGATATGCGCTGAACATTCTCAAATTCTACATTTAATTTACCTGGATTCTAGCGTCTTTAAGTGTTACAATGTCTCAAAAATAAATATCTTCAATCATTTTTGTAGACAACTTAAACATTCCTTCAAATATTATATAGAAGTGTTAGGAATAGTTATTTTATTGCATTTCATTCTGCATAATTTCTCAATTGTTTAAGTTTAGGTCAATTTAAAATGTTAAATTATGTTAGATTTCTTACAAATCGTAACTGAAAGAGTGTTAATTTGGCCTGATACCTCTGACCTTGACCTGTGAAAATTATTAAATGCTAGTATTTGACTGTCAAAATCAGCTCGCGAGTCAAATATTCTGCCAACAGCATGATATAAGGACAGTCTCTGGTTTGGCTAAGAAATTAGTAACTACTAGATGATTTGTTTAAGTTGGCTTTTTTCCAATGGCTGGTGGCGCATACCATTGTGATGGCTTAAATTTGTTTATATGTGTAAACTTGATGAAATCCAAAGAAGGCATTTATACTTGAGTATTCCGGGACAACCAATAGTGGCTAGCACAATAAGGGCTTTTTTGCATATTTTCACCTCTCTTTGGTAACTTACATGGATTGTAGGGGTTTTTTTTGCAGTGTGTAAATTTCTTTCTTTGTTCACCTTACAATATTTTACTGTTAAATACATTCTCAAAATTTTCACAAAAATTAGCATGAATCTGGAGGCATGCTGCTTTTAGGATATCAAAATTAAAATCTTGGTAGGAATGGCTAACTTGATTATTCTAGTAGCAAAGGTTTAACACTTTTAGTTCCAGCAGATTTTGATTTTAAAAATTGTTATTAACAGGGTGTGTGTGAGGAACCGTGTAAGAAGACAAAGAAAGATGTTGCAGTGGATACCGTGAACTGTAACGTGATGGAGAGATGCGTGAGTGGACAGGAGAACGAGCTCACGAAAGCTCCGTGTTACACTAATAATGATTTCATCACATCTACACCACAGATCTCTAAAGGTTTGTCTGTTTGGGTTGTTGTGTTATAAATAGTATTTTATAAGCTTAACTGACCCTTTTTTGTTGCCTACAAGATAGATATAAAGGTTCCGCTTACAGTACCATGTATTTGCCTACAAGATTGTTATGAAATATGATGTGATGTCTTGAAATAAATTTTTACTTGGTTTATCATATTTTTGGTTCAAGGTTAGCAAAATATCCATGTATTGCAGTTTTGTTTGTTTTCTTTGATCTTTATCATATTCTATATATGAACAAGTGAAAAATATGCTTAAGTGAAAAATAAACTTCCTTTTCTATAGAAAATGCATGTAACAGATCTACATATAAATTCTAGAAGTGTCACGGGTAAATACACGAAAATTATAGAATTACATTTCAGGCAACGAAATGGTTATTATTATTTACTGTACTTAAGTCCTTTACATTTATACCCAATGTTGTTTTTCCACCTTTCTGGAAACAGGCCCAGTTGGGAAATTATGAAGTTGGAAAATCTAGTAAATTGGGAAAAGCTGACTAGCATCAGTTGACAAATTTAAAGTAATTTGTAAACCATTTGGGAAAATGAGATATATGTGGTGGTGAGGAATGGTTCTGGTTAAAAAAAGAAGAAAAAAATCCGATGGAATTGGAGGGCAATTGACTATAAAGTTGTCCTGCATTGTATACCCATACTTAACCTCAGACGTTTCCTTTTAAATGTTTTTGAACATTATAATTGTGGAAAAGAAAGCATATTTGTATGATATTTTGTGACATGTTCTGTATATTATAGAAATAAATGCCCTTTTTGTTAATTAAATGTGCAAGTATGTTTATTATCGTATGTTTATTAAAAGTTAATCAAAACAGAATTGTCATAGCTAAACAATAGCCAGCCACTCCCTTGACTTAAATATGTGAATAGGTGGGTTGGTAGACCAAATGTTGTACTATTATTTTACAGATATTTTTCAGCTTGAATTACATAGATATCTGACACAGTATGTTCACCTAATTAAAAACTTGTTGTGATAAGACTTTTTAAGGTCAATATAATGATTAAAACAACATCTTGTAAAGTCATTTAAACATAAAGATCAGAATGTTTTCATTGTCAATTTGTTAGTAGATACAAAGGATATATTTAAAATGCTATTATAAGCAGAATGGGAGGGAAAAGTTGTCGGAATCGGAAAAAGTTTTCGTTTTCAAACTTGGGGAGAAAAAAACGAGATGCTAAACTGACCTGAAAATGCAAGTCCTGTTAAATACCAGCAAGTACAGAATTAGATATTAGAGTTGTTATTCTGTGTTATTAACTTGTTGACAATTTAAAGATTTTGGTAAAGTTTTCAAGGTATTTTGGTTTTCATGATTTTATGGCAAAAAAATTGCCTATTTTGCCTTCCCAATTAGTATATATTTTCATCTTTAAAAATAATCCCATTAAAAATGTCCTTGTTTTCTTTTTCTGTATGAGTTTGCCTGCATAAAACAGGAGATACTTATTTATAATATGCTTTTCGAAAATTCATGGTTCACAGCAAGTGTTGAATTACATGAATTGTGTATCAAGGGAAGTAATTGGCAAAGGGAGGTAATTGTCAAGATGCATGATATCTTCAAGTATTCTGAAATGGGATTTTGCTGCATTTAAATGAAAAATACAAATATTGTTGTAGTTTTAAAGGTGATCATAGTAAAATATCATCACCATTAATCCCATTTCAGAATACTTGAAGATATCATGCATCTTGACAATTACCTCCCTTTGCCAATTACTTCCCTTGATACACAATTCATGTAATTCAACACTTGCTGTTATTACTATGTAAGTGCCATGTAAAATCAAAATTAAAAAAAACATGTTCATTTAACAATATAAACAATTTTCTGGTTACAGGGCACCCAAAGAAGAAACCCTTCACTCAGATGAAGGAGAATAAGTTACCAGATAACATTATCTACCCTTGTACCGGAAGTCTGTTCTCATCGCCGGCCTTCCACGGTTACAGTTGTGATCACGGTTATCATTGTAAGTTTGCAGGTAAGTATTTCCATCAGTATTTCAAATATTGATAAAACAAAAGAATTATAGCATTTAGATATTCAGTAATTCTTATAAAATAGTCCATGAAAAAAAAATGTTGAGAAAGTACTAAGTGGTTCAGTTTGAACATTTAAATATGATAATTATTAATGTTCTGTTCTAGATCAATTTATTATCTGCTATATATGTTGTAATAGTGGATGAGGTATCTCAAACTTGATAACAACATTCATATAGAATTATCTCATGGTACAGGGGTAGCAAAATCAGTTGCCCATATTGCCATGGTTGTCCTACAGACTACAGGACAAGTGGACGTTTTCATTAACTTGAAAACTATATAAATGTCATACGGACATATAAATATCATGAGGAAAAGTTAAGAACTGCTCCAGATAAAAACAGGCATGCAAGTCAGAGTCAGATTTTGGTGGCCCTATGGTATGTAGTTATGTGTGATAATAAATATAATTCACATAATTATTTCTAGTACTACAGACCTTCCATGATAGACCAATTCACTTTAGAAATGGTGTACTATTATTTATTTCAGCATGTTCAGACGAGTGCATTAATAACAATAGTCAGCACACAGACTGTGAAGATTCTGATGGCACATCATCCAGTAAGTTTATATCATACTATATTGATTTTAAAAGAAGCATTGCAACACTTGAATTTTTAGTTATTTTTCTCAATTAGAATATTTATTCTGGAAAAACGTAGTGAGCGAACGATCTGAAATTTTGCACCATAAGTTATTGGTCTAGACCTGCATCAAGTGGAACATTAATCTCAAAAATAATTTCCAAACCCGTTGTGCCAAAAAACCTCAGTGGAGACCCTTTTAGTTGTTCTTATAGTTAAAGAAACAATAAAATGTTAAAAGTGTTAATGATTTAATTCATTTTCAGTTCCATTTATGTATTTTAAGATTGTAAAGTTTTTGTTGAGTTGCCACAGTGATGGTTTTTCCTCATCTAAATAACAGAAAATGACTATATTAATCAAATTTTTATAAGTTTATGAACTCATCAAACAGGCATCATTCACAAAACATTAATATAAATTCTTGTTTTACAGTCAAAGAAAATCATATACCAGATCTCACCATGCTCTCACCTGTACTTAATGCTGTTGCCATGGAGACGCCAGCTGATATAGAAAACAATAACAACCTGTACAAGTTGGAGCCGTGCGTGATGGACTGTGACCCGACGTTTCCCGCCCAGGAAGAGGAAGAAGAGATCGCGGAGGAGAGTTACGAGGAAGGCGACTGGGAGGCGGAACCATTCGATCCGTAAGAAGTTTTAGTGTTTATGTCGTAAATAACGTTTTTATTTTTTACCTATTTTGATGATATGAGCCAGTTGTGATTTTCATGAGCCAATATTATTATTTTGGAGCCAATTTGCTCATTAGCGATAGGGTGGCGGAACCATTTTAATTGTAAGAAGTTTTAGTGATTACATCGTTATGAACTTCTTATTTTTGACACATTTAAAAGCCATACTTTTCATAAGTTTGGGTCATTTGTGATTTCTTTGAGCCAATTTTGTCGTTATGAACTTCTTATTTTTGACACATTTAAAAGCTATATTTTTCATAAGTTTGGGTCATTTGTGATTCCTTTGAGCCAATTTTGTCGTTATGAACTTCTTATTTTTGACACATTTAAAGGCCATACTTTTCATAAGTTTGGGTCATTTGTGATTCCTTTGAGCCAATTTTGTCGTTATGAACTTCTTATTTTTGACACATTTAAAGGCCATACTTTTCATAAGTTTGGGTCATTTGTGATTTCTTTGAGCCAATTTTGATTATTTTTGACCCAGTTTGCTCATTGACTGCAGCCAGCAGACTGAGCCCTGTACATTTTGTGTGGAATTGTTGGTTGTGTTAAGAATTAGTTATAACATTAAAATAAATATGATAATGTTTCAATTAAAATTGTCTTTAGGGGAAGATGTATGGTTTTGTGATGGAGCAAACTTTATATTAAGTATCTGAAAATGCACATTTTGTATGATTTAAAAAATGGACAACACAAAAAATAAAGGATAGTCCATTAGCAAATAAATATTCTATCTGTCCGTTGGCAGACTTCCTAATATACTTCTTGACTAACTTTACTCACTTTGGGGTTAATTTTTTTCACAGATATGCATTTATAAAGAGCCTGCCACCCCTTACTGATGAACTTCGTGCTAGAGTGCCAGCATTACCACTAAAAACAAGAAGTTCACCAGAATTCTCATTAGTTCTAGATTTGGTAAGTATTCATACATGTTTCTTTTGTCTATATTTTTGAAATACAAGTTGACAAGTATTGTTATTTTAAGACTTGCAATTTGCAAATGCTTAAAAAAGTTAGGTCAATGGTCACCAGATATTTATGTTATCATGTATATTATTATTTTGATGTAACATTTTAAAGTGTTACAGTTTGTATTTTTATGCTCCTCAAAATTTTGATGGAGTTTGAAAGTTTATGTTTGTCCTTCCTTCAGTCACAATGTTTTCTGGGGCATG
Organism: Ruditapes philippinarum; assembly: GCF_026571515.1. Taxonomy (NCBI): domain Eukaryota; kingdom Metazoa; phylum Mollusca; class Bivalvia; order Venerida; family Veneridae; genus Ruditapes; species Ruditapes philippinarum. The sequence continues at coordinate 37,482 of NW_026854185.1, read as the reverse complement.
TTAAGGTTGCTTGAGTTTTGGAATTTCTAGACTTGTTGAACATTTTTAGCATGATTTTTTGGGGGTATAGGGATTAAGAAACAGGAGTGGTTTACAAATTTTGTACTGCATATTTGTTATGTAGCTGGAGTGAATAATTTTAGAAATGGAAGATTTCTATTTATCACAGATCTCTGCCGCTTTTGTGACTGTAAAAATGGTATTGTAGGCTGTGCATATATTTTGGCGTGACATCATTTGCGTTATACAAACATAGTGTTAAGATGCCCAAAAAGTTAGCGTTACACTTTAAGCATGTCAATGAAAAATGGTTATTTTTCCCTTCAACGGTCTTTATTTTTGGTATATGATAAATAGAATATTTAATTCGTGAAAGTTTAGTGGCTCGCATAATATGATTTTATCCATCTTTTTTAATAAATTCAGAATTAAACTTACACTCATTCAATATCCTATATGTTTAATTTCAGGATGAGACTCTAGTACATTGTAGTCTTACTGAATTAGAGGATGCATCATTCACCTTTCCTGTACTATTTCAAGATGTTACTTACCAGGTAAGATTTATAATCAGTACATAGATCATCTTATTTAGAGCTTTGTATTTTGTGTTGTGTTTCTTATGTATACCCAGTTACCGAAGGTGCTTGAACCTCAAATAATGCACAGGTTAACTTGTACAACTGAAAAAGAAAGTAGCTGAGCTTACCATAATTTGTGGCAGGTGATTTTACCTGGACATCTGCTTCTTAATTGTACAGTACCATTTTGATACTGAAATACCTCCAATTAAAAATGCTTGCTTCTAAATTGAAAGCTTAATTCCTGTAATTAACAAAATAATCAACTAATGAAGGTGAAAAAAACAAAGATGTTCCAATTTCTAGACAAATAAAAGCTGATTAAGAATAAAAAAATTGATTTCTTCTGATAATTTTTAATAAACAGCTTCTTGTGATCTTGTGAATAAATATTGGAAAGAGAGAGGGATGTAGTGAATATTTAAAATTGATCTTGCATGTCCTGAGATACATTAGATAATTGCTTGTGGAGACATATTGATTGCATGGATGAAATTAATGTCCGATGTAATTAAATAAATGGGATTTGATTATTCCACCAGGCAATTGTTTGAGAGAGAGAGAAAAGTGGGTTTTTTTAGTGACGCTATAATGGAATTTTACCAGAATTGTTTTAATTATTGATTTATTCTTTCTGATATATAGATATGTTATGATGATATTAAAGGTGTTTGTTGTTTAAATGGTATGAGATATTTGTTTTATTAAATGTTGGGAACTGATAGGAAGTCTGAAGTCTTATGTACCTTTGGCTATATTGGTTTGAGTCCTGCCAGGGACTTTCGAAATACCTTTCATGTGAATATACCATCAAGCTATTTCGGTGCATGGGTTTGTTTGTTTTCCACTCATTGCCTGAAATAATACAAAATGAGCACCTACAGTTCCCCTTCACATATTAGAGGAAACTTTACTATAGATGCTCTTCACATAGCAGTTATATCATTACCTCCCCATTCCCGGGCGCCATTTTGAGGGTCATTCCCAATATGTCATATGCTTAAGATAAGATAAAAATCTCTCACAATTATAGCATCTTTATGAAAACTGATAAAAATCTTTAAGATATTGGTGCTGTAATAATATTTCCTCCATATGTGTAAAAGAATTTGATAGTTGACCTAAATCGGCTGTTAATATTGATGTTTTCATATTTTGTAATTCATATTATATAATTATAGAATATTGACCGCTGCCCAAGAGGTATATATTGTAAAAAGCCTGGGACTATTTATTGCAGTGAGGCGTTAAACCTCTTGAGAGTAGCTATTGAAAAAATTAATGATGATGAAACTACAATCAAATTAATAAGACTTTGTTCAAAGAGCAGGTATTTTTCAGAACAATAGCTATTTTAACATGGGGAGTGCCATTGTCATTTCAGTCATATAAATTTAATTAATTTGTTTTTGCAGGTATTTGTCAGAACGCGGCCTTTCTTCCGGGAGTTTTTGGAGCGTGTATCACAGGTGTTTGAGGTGATACTGTTCACAGCTTCAAAGAAAGTATATGCAGACAAACTCCTTAATCTACTTGACCCCCATAAGAAACTTATAAAGTAAGTTATTTTACTTAACCTCCTTTGTAGATAGATAATCATAAAGCAACATTTTGTTAAAAACTGTTTTTATTTGTTTGGGTCGTCAGACCAAACAAATAATGGTAGCGAAATTTCAGAGTCTAATGTTGTTAATTGCAAACGCCGAAAGTAGTCCACTTTTTTTAAGCGGTTACTTCCCTTTATAGTACAACTAACGCCCGAAAAAATTCAGGGAGATCACTAGCGTAAGATGGTCCAAAGACAGGCGAATTAATTTTTCAAGCCAAAATAATTCCCGAATGGTCGAGATTTCTATATTGTTTATTGTATTTCTGATCGAAATTAGTAAATTACAAGCGACTATTCAATCTCTGACACAGAAGTTCACAACAAACCTAACAACAAGTAGTTCTCAAAACAGCTTAAAAACTAGCGATTTTAAAGAAAGAAATATTTTTATTTGTTACAAGTATTCCAAACCAAATAACACGCTTCAAGGTTTAAACAATAGCTTGGCTAATAGAATTGTACATAAATGCCACAATCACAAATTACGCGGATGAATATGATTTTATCAATGAAATACTATTTTTAGCGAATACTACACAAACCAAGTAGTTGGAATATATAGATTCTACATGTCGGACTGTTGGGCGAAAGATTTTCGCTAAATTAGTTTACTTCAATTTTTTAAACAACAGGTTTATCCTGAACAAAATACCTCGAAATAATAAGGGATAACAAACCCGAAATGCAATGGAAGTTCTAAATCTAGAATGACTGATGTTATTCAGACATTAGTTGTATAACTTCTCCGTTGCAGGGGTAACGCGCCGCTTCAGGAGTGCAGAGGTCTGAGTTCAACATCCAAGTCGAGGAAACTTTTTTTTTAATTCTTTTTTAAGTGTCTTTTGTAACGGAAGTAGCCATGATATTGCAAGGTATATAAAGTGTGACTGGCTCGTAAAAAAATGAACATAAATGATTTTTGACTGCATTCTCTAGTATGCAAAATTCCCGTATGTATCAAACTCTGGGCCTTGCCAAAAATGGAATTATAATACATAAAAATAACTTATACAGGAAAAATGCAACAGAAATATACAGTACGATTAAAAATTGCAAGATTCAGAAATACCACAGAACTTGCATTCCCTTTGATTCTTTATAAATATTACATTGCTTATAGTAAGCTCCAGGATTATTTACATCTGTTTAAACAACCAGTTAAAGTCGTTACAAGTCCTAATTTAGAATATATGGTTTTCTTCAGGCCATTCACATATAAATTCACCGTGGCTGAAGGGTTTTCGCGCTCGCCTATGAAGCGAGAGGTCTGGAGTAAAGGCAACTCATTTTTTTTTTCAAATTGTTTAAGTCAAATAAACATTGGATTGCATATCAGTGTTGCAATTAAAACGCCGGAAAGCATTGGTGGCACTATACATATAATCTCACAACCTGCACCTTTCTTACATTCTGAGACCCAAACAAATTCAGCGCCTTCTGTGCTTTGATTTTTTTGTTTGTTTCAAAAGTGATTTAAGCAGTGAAATCCTGTTTCAGGTCTTCTTTATAAACGGGTTTCAGGTCCTGTTTACCGTTTTCGGCAGGTCCTTTTAACAGTTTTCACCCTATGTATGTTCATAAAAGGACATGAAAAATGCATTTGTTAAATGTCACCAAAAAAGTAATCATTGATAGGATTGGGGTCTGATTACACAAGTATCAGTTTACATTCTTTTTTGCTGCAATTATTTAACATGATGGGCATTGGCCTAATAAATCTTAGTTACCATTTAAACAGAGTTATGCCCCTTTTCTCTTTGTCAAGCACTGAGAATAGTTGAGCATGTCTTGGGGCCCGGACAGTTCTTGTTTTATTTTGGTGCCTGTTTAAATGTTTTTCCTTAAAAAAAAAAAAATGACACAGGTTTGCCTTTTTTGTTGTCGCTTGAAAAGGTACATATGGGTTACTTTGTCAAGCCGTCCGGGGGGGGGCGGGGGGCCCCCGGGCGGGGGGGGGGGGGCCCGCCCCCCGGGGCGGGGGGGGGTGGGGGGGCCGGGGGGGGCCCCCCCCCGGGGTATTTTCCTCTTTTGTTTTTTTTCGGGGTTTTTCCTCCCCCATCCCGGGGGGGGGGGGCCCCCCGGGGGGGGGGGTGGGGATTCTCCCGACCCGGGGTTTTTGGTGTTTTTTCCCCCAGCGTCCGCTAAAGCTGCGGAGCATAACTCAGTCACATAAGTCTGATTGACTTCAAACTTGGTATGCATGCTTCTTTCAATAACCCGAAGTGCAGTGCACAAGTGACCGGTACTCTGCAGTTCTTATTTTTTGAAGTTATTGCCCTTGTTAATTTCAATTACTTTAATTTTGTCCAGGCCATTTCTCTTCAACTAAATAAAGCTATAGACTTGAAACTTCATAGTATGATAGATCTCATTAAGAAGAAATGCAGTGCCACAAGAAACCAGTACTTGCACTTTCCTAATTTTGAGTTATTGCCTTTGTTAATTTTCACCCCCCCCCCCTTACTTTTATTTTTGTCCGGGCCATTTCTCCTAATGAATAAAAGCCATGGACTCTGAAACTTCATAGGCTATGATAGTCTCATTAAGAAGAAGTGCAGTGCACAAGAACTGGTACTCTGCATTTCTTATTTTTTGAGTTCTATTGCCCTTGTTTATTTTCATTTTTTAATTTGTCCGGCCATTTCTCCTTAAGCTATAAAAGCTATGCGACTTGGAAAACTTCATTAGGATATAGATATATTATTAAGAAGTGCAGAGCACAAGAATCGGTACTTAGCCCATTCTTAATTTTTGAAGTTATGGCCCTTTGCTTAATTTTCATACTTAATTTTTGTCCTGGCCATTTCTCCGACAGTATAAAAGCCATGACTTGAAAACTTCATAGGATGATAGTCTCATTAAGAAAGAAGTTGCAGGGCACAAGAACATGGTACTCTGCATTTCTTATTTTTTAAGTTATTGCCCTTTGTTTATTTTCATTTTTTTAATTTTGTACGGCCATTTCTCCTTAAGTATTAAAAGCTATGGACTTGAAAACTTTCATGGATGATAGATCTCATTAAAAAGAAGTGCAGTGCCATAAGAACTGATACTCTTCATTTCTATATTTTTGAGGTAATTGCCCTTTGTTGATTTTTTTCACTTTATTTTGTCCTGTCATTTCTCCTCAAGTATGAAGCTATGGAACTTGAAAATCATAGAATGAAGATCTTATTGATAAGAAGTGCAGTTACAGAAATGTGCCTGCTCTGCAAGTATTATTTTTTATTATTGCCCTTTGTTATTTTCATATTTATTTTGGTCTCTTGGCCATTTCCCCTAAACTACATTGTTCACAAGGCGACACATCCGACTCGCGGAGTTCTAGTTTCTTCAAAGGGCAAATCATATTCATTTCTAAAGGCACAATATGCCTTGAAAATTTTATATATTTCTATATGTCTTATGAATGTATTTTCAGACACCGGTTGTTTAGGGAACATTGTGTATGTGTAAATGGGAACTACATTAAAGATCTAGGTATACTAGGACGTGATCTAAGTAGGACGATCATCATAGATAATTCTCCACAAGCATTTGGTTATCAGGTACCACATTACTTCTTCTAGTATACTTAAACAATATGTTATTTATGAATCTTTCATTAAAACCCTTGCTCACTAAATATCTGTTCATCTTCCAATCTTAAGAAAACCATTCATGATTTTAATGGTCGTTTTCAAAGTATGTACTGTGAATAGCAAACAGTGCAGACCATGTTCAGACAGCATGGATGTGCCAGTCGACCTTGGTTGCAAGGGTGTATTTAGTTGCTTACAACAGGCTTAACTTAGCCAGATTATGAATGACTGGTGGTTATACTCGGATGCATTCATGTGGCCTTGAAAACTTGAGTGTATGACCTGAAGCTGATAAGTTGCCCTATGACCTTAATTGTAAACGCAACCCTTTTAAAATGATTTGGGGATAAGTCCAAATTCATTGATGGACAGTGCAAGTTTATTACAAAAGACGATACAATTGAAGTTAATACAAAAAAAAAAATCAATTTGTGCTAGTCGGTCACAAAAATGAGCGTAGGTTCAAATCCCTTAAGGAAAGCTGTTGTTTCCTTGAGCAAGAAACTACATTTATTGCGGAGTACTGGTTAGTTCCAGGAACAGATTCATCAGTGTGTCTATAAGCTTATAGCTTCCTACGCAGTAATACCGTAATAGATTTTAAACAAGGAAAAGAGGAAAATATTTATAAAAAATTTCCAGTGAAAAGATGGCAGCATTACGATTTTGTTTATTTGTTTCAGTTACATAATGGCATACCTATAGAGAGCTGGTTTGTTGATAAAACAGACAGGGAACTTATAAACATGTTGCCGTTCCTGGAAAGTCTCGTTACTATGGTAACTAAAACCTTTTACTACACTAAATATCTTAAATGGACTTGCCCATCTTGTTATATTTTAAATGGACTTGTCCATCATTCAAACTAGATGTAAACCATGTTTCGATTTTAAAGAATATTTCAATATACAAACTGACGGGATAGCGACTCAGTGCAGCCCCTGATCTGATCTTGGTGGTCTGCAGTGGTTGCTTGGTGACATTCAGGTGCCGCCAGCATTGCATTAGTTAAGATTGTACATATTTTTTTATTTTCACTGTTTCTGTAAAAGTGGTTACCACCAGATGAGGAAACCAAAATTTCAAAATGTCAAACTTCTTAAAATGTTTAGAGAGATTAAGCAATGTGTAGATAATAACTTAAAGGATATTTAGATTCTGTGCATGTTTTATGTAAACTATAGCAGAGAAAATATTTTTATGCCCCCTTTCAGGGTGGATAGAGGGACATACAGATTTGCACCCCCTCTCCACCCATCATAGTGCTTTATGTATGTACACTGATAAAGCAGTGGAATTAAAGGCATCTTTAACCTAAAGTATGATCACATTTTGAACCTGTTGGTAAAAATATGGTAAAATTTTATATTTTGGCATATTAAGGATAATTTGCACGGATAAAAAATTATGAAATACATCCTTGTAGCTGAAAGTGGTGAACAAAAAACAAATTTTAGTGTTCAGTATTATTGTAACAAGGAACTTTTATTGTTTCTATTTTTTAGAATGAGGACGTGAGACCGCACATCCGGGATAAATATAAACTACACACCTTGTTACCACCTTAGACTTTTATAACGAAACACCCAGGAGGACGCTGATACCCCCCCACCAGACTTTATATAGTTTTTATCGGAGCAGTTTGCAGCATGTGTTTTATATTAGTTGTGTGTTAAGATTGTTATGAAAGATCTGACACGACAAAACCAACATAGTGCTGTTCGCTATCAATTTCTCTACTTGTTATAGAGTTGGTAGGGGAATAGCATGGATCCTGATCAGACTGTGCGGATGCGCAGGCTGGTCTGGATCCATGCTGGTTGCCAAGCCTTTATGTTGGTTTTGTCGTGACACGGATGTATATAGTTCTTACAGCAAAAATAGTGCTCGTCATTATTCACATCCCCAAACTTCACATACATAAGATTTTTGATAAAAATAATAAATTCATTTTTGTTCAACATGGCTGCATGAATGGCCTAAAATTTTGTTGATAATTTTTTTTTTCTTTTAATGAAACTTGAAAGATGATTGGAGAATATTTAATGTTTTGATTGTTATGAAATAAGTTTTTAGTTTATTTTTGTATAAATCAAGTTTGTTGCAGAATTTTATTAATTTTTTTTATTTTAATGAATGTTTTAAGCACAAATGTTAAAATTTACCACACCATTTGATGTGGTAAGCTTCTATACAATATGGTGAAGGCATGTTTTTGTTGTTGGTTTTTTTTTTTAAACCATTGATACACACACCAATTCAATCGCCATTTACCAATCATTTCATATAAAAAAATTCATTTTATTTATTTGCTTGTATTTTAATTAAAGGCAGCTATTGTTGACAATAAAATTTTAAAAAATTTAGTAGAAAAAAAAAATCTCGTTTTAACCAATAGATTGTTCTTTTAAGTAAACATTCTGTTTTTACCAAAGTTTTTTTGCTTGGTTTTGAGCTTTTATTGAGCGAGGTTTTAGTAATATGTACCAGTTATGTTTAAACTTAGGCTAAGGTTTTAAAATTGTTAAACTTCTTGAAATGCCTTAAGAAAATGAATGTTGAAAAATCAATTTATCACATGGGCTTAGGGTTAAAAAAAAAAAAAAATGTTTTAAACTTCTCGAAATGTCGTACGAAAATGAATGTTGAATAATCAACATGTACTTAGTAATTTGGTTCCCACACCATGTGGTTTTATTTAGGAATTTTTTATTTTTCGCAATATTTTTTTCTGTTCAATCATCGTAGTTTTCTTCACGCTGATCAGGTAATGATGTTGAAAAGATCTCTAAATACCATTTTTAAAACCATTTATGTATATTCATATATAAAAAATATAAAAGATTAAAAAAAAAATTAAGGGAAAAAAAAATATGTAAATTTTTGTTAAGTCTTTTATCATTGTGTATTTTTTTTATTAGGGCATGACATAACTTTTGTTTTGTTTTATATAATTTGATAATAAAATTCAGTGTCAAAAGTTAAGATTTAACAGTTGCCATAAATTTACAAGTTTTTATTATATATACGTTGTTGCTTCGGAATTGATTTTATTTTCTATTGCATCGGCTGATAGTTTTGTTAAAGGTTTTTGTTTTTCTGTATATATGTTTATATATATATACATATACACACACTCAAAAGAAAATTTGATACGCAAATCTCTATCAGTTATGAAATACTATATTTCTAAAAGAAAATCTGCTGTACAGTGATTTAGTTTTTGATTTGTACATTGTTCTGGATTTCTGTTTTGTTTAAGGCATCATATACAAACCGGTACAGACTTTTCATTTATTGACTGTTTTTTTTATATGTTCTTTTATATGAATTAGTTACCTAGGAAATGGTTTTTCTTATATCAATCTCATTTTGTTGGTTTTTCAACATGCAATGATTTCATCGTGTACAGTTCACTTATATTATCATCATCAAATCATCATCATTAAATCAGCATCATTATCATCAGTCATCCTTTTTGTTGATATTGAAATGCGGTCATAGGTTTGATTTTATTTGGTGTCATAGATTATAGTTTAAAGCCATCGCCTGTCTGCAATTACTCTTTCGACATATTCATCATGATTATCATCATCATTGTCATCATTATTGTCATCATCATCATCTGTGTAGGTACCAATTATCATCATCATCATCGACCTTGTCATTCATCAGGAAACTTCATCATCGTTCATGTAGTCGTCATCGTTATGCAAGAAAATTATCATAAAAATTATCATCCTCATTATCATTGTCCTGATTTGTCAGCATTATCATCATTACCAACATTATCATCAGCATTTGTAATTATCGTTGATAACAAATAAAATTATCATCCTCATTTGTCAAAAAATATTTTGCCAAGTTCTCATTTACATTTTTTTCGGCAACATTTCATTACCTTTGTGCAGTAACTGGTTAAATCCTATAGAATTATATAAAGAGTTAACCTGTTACTACACTTAGGTGACGATTTGTCGTTAAATTCTTGTCAAAATTTGTCAGCTTCATAATTAAATTCATCGGGAGAGGCGTATCTGCAGCTAAGGATATATAGGGAAAAAAATTTCATTTCATTTCTCGACGCGTTTTCTCTCTTTCGCTTAACAGTGCACACATTCGCAGGAAAGTTTTTTTGATTTTCTCTGTATATACGATAATACACATGTATGATAGTGCAGCCTCTAGGCGGTTATTTTAAGATGAAAAAAAAAAAACCCTAAACATATTTTTGTGTGTATATGTGCGTTTTGTTGAAATTTTGAAATTGTGTAACGATAAAATTTTCTGAAATGTTATATCATCGTCATTATCGTCTTTATGTTTGTAAATAATCAGATGTACATTTTTTTTTATCTTGAAAGAGTTTTGTATATAGAAATGTATATTTTGTTCATATATATGTTAATCAGAGAATATGTGTATTTTATCATGACCAAAAAATTTTAGATTTTAAGGATGAAGAAAAATTTTATCGTCATTTTTATAATTGTCAATTAAGTGTTATTTTTATAGGTGAGAAGTGATAGGTCACTATCTCTTGCTACATGTAGCTTTTGTGATTACCCGTGTTCGCAGGTTCTGATATGTTTATACAAGAATTACACAAAATATCTTAAAATTTACCCCTGAGCGTTTGAAAATAGTATGGAGCGAAGATTGTTCTATTTTGGGTGTCTGTGCCCGAATGCATGTCGGGTCGGTAGAGGTTTGTCTCCACAAAGAAAGTGTGGCAGTTGTCATATGGCCTTCATATTGTTAGTGTCTTTAACATTTAAAAAAGAAAGTTATACTATGACAGTATAAGAGGTTTAGTTACAGGTCAGGTGAGCGATGTAGGGCCATTTATGACTCTCTTGTCATGTTTTAATTCTTATGTGACTGAGACGGAAGTACTTTCTTGTGAAAAAGGATTATTTGAATATTTATTATTATTAGTACATATAAAGAAGGTTAAATATTGTTGGGAGTTGTCACGATGGAAACAATATTGTTGTGTTATATCATGATAATCTTCGTTAAGTTGGTTTTATAAAGATTTTTTAAGAGTAAAATTGATAAACTGTCATCTTGGGGGCACAAGTGTTAATGAATATATACGCACGTGGAATATAAATAAATGTTACTTAAATGTTAATATTTCCTATCAGTTAATGATATGTCTAAATATTTTATGGACATGCTTTACAATTTTGAGGGATCAACATAAAAAGTGCTAATTTTGTGAAATTATTAAGTATTAAGAAGTGGGTACTTTACCATAACTTGTTTTAACGAGTCCCTGTTTTGATTTATGTTAGTATAAGCTGTGGTTAGTGAATTTTGGACCTTGCTGTGATTAAGGCACAATGTCAGTAAAATGTCATGTCATAAAAAATGACGCTATGTAAAAAGATGCCACAGTTTTAAAGGTTTATTTACAAAAATTTTATTTGTAATGTTGATACTTTCATCAAATTTGCACCATGTCTAATCTAATATTTATTTTTCCCTTGTATGCTATTGTTACCATTTCTTTTGCTATAAGGGTTTGAATGTTTTAATTCTGTAAAATGATAAAGACATTGAAATTTTAGGTCATAACGATTAAAAAAAAAATTTGCGGTACATAAGGTGTAATGTAAGTAACTGTCAATGTTTAAAAGCTGTCTAGGATAATACATGGAAAGTGCTTAGTTCTTTTGAGTTTATTCGTGACGAGGCGCCTTTGATCGTCCTTCACAAAGATACCGTAATTATGACTTTAATATTTATATTAAACACAGGACCTCCTTTTAATGACAGGTCTGTTCCATTATAAAAAGAAGAAAAAATATGAATTGTATGTTACTTGTAATAAGCATGAATAATCAAGAAAGTATTTTTCGTCATTGATACATGTTTGTAAATAGATCATTCTATTTTTGTAAATAATCACACCCGTCTCATTTGAATCTGATAAAATGGCATGATTTAATAAACCCTTAACCTGCTGAAAACCAAAAAGGAAATAAACCTTTGGCACCAGTATAGAGCGAGGCCAGTCTCTTATACTGGTGACTAAGAAAATTTCTAAATATGCATTCGTAGTTTAGCGCGGAGGAAGGTAGTCTAGTACTGGTGTAACTCTCCAGGAACGATGGTTAGGAAACTACCCGCCTATATGACTGAAATATGAAACAAACAAACTATTTATTTAATTGTCCCCTGAAAAACGATAATGGACGTTTCCCTTAATCCAGGCAAGCTCACACATAAGTGCAGGCGTTATTATACTTTTTGGCTGAGAAATTTCAATTTTTTATCTCGTCCATCAATTGATGGGGCCTGGCCAGGTTGCACATCTGTGCAGTCTGACCAGACTCCATACTGCTTGGCATATTAGGCTGTGGCTGACAAAATTCAAATTTCTTACTCGTCCATGAATTTTGATGGGACATTTTCTGAAAAATGGAAAAGATAGAAAAATTGATTTTTTTTTAGTATTTCAGCATGTTAAGAGTAAATCTATTTTAGCATCCACATTTGTTTTTTGTTTTTTTTTCTCCGTGTATATTTCTTGAAAAAAAAAATTGTTACTGACTTTTGTTCAGATTTATTTTTATCGTTTTATCTGATATGCTACGTTCTCTTCCCCACTTTTTCTAATGCAATATAAATGTTGTTTGGTTTAATATTTTTCATAGATTTCCCGTTTTGTATAAATTGTCAAATCAAACGTCTTCGTTCAAAGTTGTTTTTAGCTTTGTTATATAGGTTTTTAAAATTTGTTTTTTTCGTCAAATGTGACATCTTTAGCAATCTGTTGAAAAAATATTGTAGTGGTAAATGTTCGAAATTAAATCTGTGTTAAAAATGTAGAATTTTTAAATGTTTTTATGTCAATTTAGTAGGAATTTTGAATGTAGATATAAAATAGTAACGATATCAAAGCTTTTGAGTTACTGATTTCTTTATAAACTTTTATTTTTTGATGCTGCATAATATTTTATCACCCTAGTGCAGTAATGGGTTAACTGCTTTTGAGTTTTATTAGGAGTTAACCTGTTTTTGCACTAAGTGAGAAATTTGTTATAGAATATGGAGTGTAAAAAGTTAAGGAATTTAAAGGGTATAAAGCTATAAGTTGGAGGTCTATATTTGTAAGCTATCTGTAACTGGATGATGAACATATACCAAGATACTGAAATTAAAAGGGACAATGCTTGTAAATTTTGAACAAAGTGGCAGGGGTATGCATAAAACCATTGCTAAATTTTGTTAGGAAAGTTATTACTTTCTTTTATGAAATAATTTACACTTTGAGTAGTAAATTAAACATTGGATATAACGATATGATATAAAATTGACAAATTAACGTGATAATGAAATTAACGTGATAGTAGAACAGATGTTTTAAATTTTCGAAATTCATATTTTTAGCTTTATGCCCTTTCAAGTTTAATCTATTGAAAAGAAATATTTAAAATTCAGGGGGGAAAAATGGCAAAAATTATAGAAAGAAAGTGGAAATAAATGGTTATGTCTCTATTGTTTAGGGATTCTTGTAAAATTGTATGTCATGTATTGATTCATTTAATTTTGATAGTTTGAAATCAATTACTGGTCATCAAATAATGTGAAAAAAGAAGAAAAAACATATAAAATCTTAAGAAGACAAACAAAGAGATCCCTGAAGTGCCTTAGTGTTAAAAAAACATTTATTCAGAATCACTAACATAAGGTATTTCAATTTAATTTCCCTGTCTGTTGGTCACTAGTGGCGATAATGTATGGCTTCAACAGACAAGCATGTATATCCATGCAATCGGTCAAAACTCTTAAGCTGTGCACTGATCATTTACAAGTTCGAGTTCAAATCTAGCCAGGGACTTTGGTTTCTTTTATGTGAGGAAGCTATCCAGCTAGCTTACGGGATTTCATCCGTTATACTTGAAATAGTGCACAATGAGGCACCTGAGGTCTTTCTCTACCACTAAAAACCGGAAAGTTGCCATGTGACGAAACCAAAAATATGTCTCCTTGCACTTGTCTACAGTGAAAATTAATTTGCACAATTTTCCATGAATGTCAATTTTTATGGGGATCTCAACATAGTGATTTGTTTTTTGCAAGATGATCCATTTGTGGGTGAACAGTATTTGCATCAACTTTGTTTGTATCGTAGGAAAAAAAGAATATCTTGCCTCAGATGAGACTCAATTTGTTGACCTTGAGATGTCTTTTATAGCCCAGGACCTTACACATCTTCATTCATTTTGTAATAACCACTAACCAGGTCAAGACGCACATGTTTTATCAAGTTCAAAAGTCTTTAATTAAAAGATATTTTTTTGTGTGCTCATATTTTGTAGAATATGCACGATTTTTTACCAAAATTTTGCCAGTAAATGTTCAGTATTCAAACGGAAATTTAACCATCATTGTCAAGTTATTCATGTAAAGGTGATCTCACAATATTGAACATCTTTGGTGTTAAACCTATAAAAAACCATAACTATTCTTTTTTAAATTCGTGAATAGATTAATTTTTTTCATGAATTTTCAGACAAATTAATTGTTGATACTGACTGATCATTTTTTTAAAAACAAAACCAGTTCAAAAAATAACATTGTTAAACTTACATATCTTTGAAATAGATGGTAGCTGTATGAAAAAAAATGATGTTTTTTATATATATGTTTGTTTTATTGTAGTAGAGAAGAGTGAAAGTTGTTCGCGCTCTTTTTGAGTTTTAGATTTTTACGTATTATCGACCATGTGTAAATAATACACGCACACCAAAAAAAAATAAAACTCTTTTTTGCCTTACTCTATCACTCTGTATAAAATTGAACCATTGCAATGATAAAAGTTGATTGTTGGACATTGTATAGAATATATTAAGTGTTTTCATTAATAAATTAGCTATTTGCATTTATCTGGATCTTTTCTTTTTATTCATTTATTTTTAGCCATTTTTGATCTTCCAAATTTTCCTGCCTTTTAACACTATAGAGCTTTATTTTAATGGAGAGGAAGCTATGGCGTCATTCACCAGAGATACAGATTTTAAGGCAGTTGAGCCCAGGGTGCCATGAGAAATGCTGTATGAGGGATATCACAGTATGCTTGTAGTATTGTGAAAATAGCTAAGCCCAGGGTTCCATGAGCAACTTATCAGGGATAATGCAGTATACTGTGAGTAGTGTAAAGTAAGTTGAGTCAAGTGTGACACGAATAATCCTCTATGAGGGATGAAACTGTATCCTGTGAGCAGTGTAAAGTAAGTTAAGCTTAATGTGACATGAATTATCCTATGAGGGATGTTTCTGTGTCCTGTAAGACGTGTAAAGTAAGTTTAGTCAAGTGTGACATGAGTAATCCTCTATGAGGGATGTAACTGTATCCTGTGAGAAGTATAGAGTAAGTTGAGCTAAATGTGACATGAAAAAACCTATGAGGTATGTAACTGTATCCTTTCAGAAGTGTTAAGTAAGTTGAGCCAAGTGTGACATGAATAATCCTATGAGGGATGTAACTGTATCCTGTGAGCAGTGTAAATAAGTTGAGCCAAATGTGACATGAATAATCCTATGAGGGATGTAACTGTATCCTGTGAGCAGTGTAAATAAGTTGAGCTAAATGTGACATGAATAATCCTCAATGAGGGATGTAACTGTATCCTGTGAGAAGTGTAAATAAGTTGAGCTAAATGTGACATGAATAATCCTATGAGGGATGTTTCTGTGTCCTGTGAGAAGTATAAAGTAAGTTGAGGCAAGTGTAACATGAATAGTCCTATGAGGGATGTTACTGTATCCTGTGAGTAGTGTAAAGTAAGTTGAGTACAGTGTGACACGAATAATCCTATGAGGGAGTATCTGTGTCCGGTGAGAAGTGTAAAGTAAGTTGAGCCAAGTGTGACATTAATAATCCTATGAGGGATGTAACTGTATCCTGTGAGCAGTGTAAATAAGTTGAGCCAAATGTGACATGAATAACCCTATGAGGGATGTAACTGTATCCTGTGAGCAGTGTAAATAAGTTGAGCTATGTAACATGAATAATCCTCAATGAGGGATGTAACTGTATCCTGTGAGAAGTGTAAAGTAAGTTGAGTACAGTGTGACATGAGTAATCCTCTATGAGGGATGTAACTGTCTCCTGTGAGCAGTGTAAAGTAAGTTGAGTCAAGTGTGACATGAGTAATCCTCTATGAGGGATGTAACTGTCTCCTGTGAGCAGTGTAAAGTAAGTTGAGTACAGTGTGACATGAGTAATCCTCTATGAGGGATGTAACTGTCTCCTGTGAGCAGTGTAAAGTAAGTTGAGTACAGTGTGACATGAGTAATCCTCTATGAGGGATGTAACTGTCTCCTGTGAGCAGTGTAAAGTAAGTTGAGTCAATTGTGACATGAGTAATTTTATGAGGGATGTAACTGTATCCTGTGAGTAGTGTAGGTAAGTGGAGTACAGGCTGTCATGAGTAATGCCCTATCAGGGATGTTACAATGTTCTGTGTGTAATTAAAACCAAGGTGCCATGAGTTATGCTCTATGAGGGATCTTACAATATGTTGTGGGTATTGTGAATATAGCCAAGTTCTGGGTTCCATCAGTAATGCTCTGTGAGGGATTTCACAATAAGCTTTTAGTGTTGTGAAGATAGCTTAGGTGAGTGTGCCATGAGAAATGTTGAGGGATTACACAATATGCTTTTAGTATTGTGAAGATAGGTAAGTTCAGGGTGCCATGAGTAATGCTCTATGAGGGATTTTGCAATATGTTTTCAGTGTTGTGAAGATAGCTAAGATCAGGGTGCCATGAGAAATGTTCTATGAGGGATTCCACAATATGTTTTCAGTATTGTGAAGAAAGCTAAGTTGAGGGTGCCATGAGTAATGCTCTATGAGGGATTTCACAATATGCTCTTAGTATTGTGAAGATAGCTATGGTTCAGGTACCATGAGTAATGTCCTTTGAGGGATAACACAATATGCTTTTTGTATTGTGAAAATAGCTTAGTTCAGGGTGCCATGAGTAATGTTCTATGAGGGATTTCACATTGTGAAGATAGCTAAGGTCAGGGTGCCGTGAGTAATGTTCTATGAGGGATTTCACATTGTGAAGATAGCTAAGGTCAGGGTGCCGTGAGTAATGATCTATGAGGGATTTCACATTGTGAAGATAGCTAAGGTCAGGGTGCCATGAGTAATGATCTATGAGGGATTTCACATTGTGAAGATAGCTAAGGTCAGGGTGCCGTGAGTAATGATCTATGAGGGATTTCACATTGTGAAGATAGCTTAGGTCAGGGTGCCATGAGTAATGTTTTATGAGGGATTTCAAAATTTTCTTTCAGTGTTGTGAAGATAGCTTAGGTCAGGGTGCCATGAGTAATGTTCTATGAGGGATTTCACAATATGCTTTCAGTGTTGTGAAGATAGCTAAGGTCAGGAAGCCGTGAGTAATGATCTATGAGGGATTTCACATTGTGAAGATAGCTTAGGTCAGGGTGCCATGAGTAATGTTCTATGAGGGATTTCACAATATGCTTTCAGTGTTGTGAAGATAGCTTAGGTCAGGGTGCCGTGAGTAATGTTCTATGAGGGATTTCACATTATGAAGATAGCTAAGGTCAGGGTGCCATGAGTAATGTTTTTTTGAGGGATTTCACAATATGCTTTCAGTGTTGTGAAGATAGCTTAGGTCAGGGTGCCGTGAGTAATGTTCTATGAGGGATTTCACATTATGAAGATAGCTAAGGTCAGGGTGCCATGAGTAATGTTTTTTTGAGGGATTTCACAAAATGCTTTTCAGTGTTGTGAAGATAGCTAAGGTCAGGGTGCCATGAGTAATGTTCTATGAGGGATTTCACAATATGCTTTTCAGTGTTGTGAAGATAGCTTAGGTCAGGGTGCCATGAGTAATGTTCTATGAGGGATTTCACAATATGCTTTCAGTGTTGTGAAGATAGCTTAGGTCAGGGTGCCGTGAGTAATGTTCTATGAGGGATTTACACATTATGAAGATAGCTAAGGTCAGGGTGCCATGAGTAATGTTCTATGAGGGATTTCACAATATGTTTTCAGTGTTGTGAAGATAGCTTAGGTCAGGGTGCCATGAGTAATGTTTTTTGAGGGATTTCACATTGTGAAGATAGCTTAGGTCAGGGTGCCGTGAGTAATGTTCTATGAGGGATTTCACATTATGAAGATAGCTAAGGTGAGGGTGCCATGAGTAATGTTCTATGAGGGATTTCACAATATGGCTTTCAGTGTGTGAAGATAGCTAAGGTCAGGGTGTCATGAGTAATGTTCTATGAGGGATTTTCACAATATGCTTTCAGTGTTGTGAAGATAGCTTAGGTCAGGGTGCCGTGAGTAATGTTCTATGACGGATTTCACATTATGAAGATAGCTAAGGTCAGGGTGCCATGAGTAATGTTCTATGAGGGATTTCACAATATGCTTTCAGTGTTGTGAAGATAGCTAAGGTCAGGGAACCATGAGTAATGTTCTATGAGGGATTTCACAATATGCTTTCAGTGTTGTGAAGATAGCTTAGGTCAGGGTGCCATGAGTAATGTTCTATGAGGGATTTCACATTGTGAAGATAGCTAAGGTCAGGGTGCCATGAGTTATGTTTTTTTGAGGGATTTCACAATATGCTTTCAGTGTTGTGAAGATAGCTTAGGTCAGGGTGCCGTGAGTAATGTTTTTTGAGGGATTTCACATTGTGAAGATAGCAAAGGTCAGGAAGCCGTGAGTAATGTTCTATGAGGGATTTCACATTGTGAAGATAGCTAAGGTCAGGGTGCCATGAGTAATGTGATGCTCTATGACGGATCTCACAATATGCTTTTAGTGTGAAGATGGCTAGGTTCAGAATGCCGCGAGTTAAGCTCTATGAGGGATATTACCGTATGCTCTGAGGAGTGTAAAGTAAATGGAAACAGGGTGGAATGAGGAAATTGAGTGATGTTACAGCATGCTATAAGTAGTGTTAATTAGGTTAGTTAGAACATGGTATATGCAATTTTTTATATTATTTAAAATAACAAATATAGCATATAACATAAACGGTGACCCAATAAGTAGAAATTTGCTTTGTAATTTACAAAACACGTATTTATCTTTCAAACTCATTTTCTAAAAATATTAATTTCTATATAAGTAGAACGATTATGTTATACCGTGGACATAATATATAAAGTTAACAAATTCTACCAGCCTATAAATTTTTTATTTCGTTTTCTTTCGGCTGGAAAACTCAAATGTTAAAAAACCAAATCAGGTAATTGTCATCTCAGCTGTTACTTCTGAAAGTCCCGCTTTCAGTTTAAATTAACACCATTCGTCATCTCATATGCACTTTTTCATTACCCTCATGTACAGATTCAATCAAACCAAGTCTGCAATTTTCATGTAATTTTGTTGGTAACTATTATTTCCTTTTACTTATTGTTGAAGTGATTATCCTGTCCGTGCCCTGCCTTGTGCCCTGTCCTGTTTTTGTTTGGGGTCCTCCTGGGCTCCTGGCCGCTGATCCTTGTTGCTGGGTCGTGTGGGGGCTGCTTTCATTGAACGCCGCCTCTCCTTGTTTATCTTGTTTATCATATTTAATATGCTTCTTTTTTTCCAAGATTTTTGAAAGGGACAACCTGACAAGTGACGCCATGTCTCTTATTAAAACCCCCAAACGACGTTTGCTTTAAGCATTTTTGTCTTTTTTATGTTCTTTTTTTTAAAGCATTTTTGTTCATTTTATGTTCTTTTTTTTGGTCTTTTTATCACTCAATTTAGTATCGCTTCTCTCCCTTTTTCCTCCATCCGCCACGGCGCTTTACTGGAACGACCTTGACCTCGACACTGTCGTCTGCAACATTGTTGACCTCCAGCCTCTTGATGATTCCACAACGCTTTGGAAAAGAAGCGGCGATCTCGGCCGAGATTTCTTCAATAAGCTGCTCGGCTGCCTTAATTCCCTCTAATGCTTCAACTGATAATGAAACTGTGGGTTCTGGTGGCGAAGATGATGTGTCGGCCATTTTCTTCAACTGTGCCTCTATGTATAGAGCCATACCTGGAAAGAAGCAGATGAAAATATTGTTATTTCAGTACTAGATATGTGCAATAATGACATACATGTAATTCCATTGTACGTGCAATATTTAGCTGAATGAAATAATATCACAAGAGTTGATTTTCCAAACTAATGGTAACTTTTAGTTACCTTTGTAACTCGGGCCCTAGCTTGAGGATAGCAGGGAAAATCAGCCAGGTTTTTGCTTTTTGTTCGTTCCCGCACTAGGGTTTTATCAATTTATTTTGGTTCCAAAATAGTCGGGTATCTTTAAATCATAGTGAGGTGGGAGGGGATTTTTGGTGGGGCTTTTTAATAACCATATATCTGGTAATTTACATTTCGAGGATTTGCAAATCAAAGCCAATCCTTGACATTCATGTTGTCATTAACTGTAACAATTAATCGGAAATTAAGTTGTTCTGAGAAACACTTCTTGTGTTATGAAATATCAATAAACTTTCTGTATTAATTTACTTTCACTTATAAAGTAATTACCTAATTCAATTTTTCTTTTCCTGTCTTGCCATTTCTTGACCTTTAGTAAAAACGTCCTTGGAAATAGTGGAACCACTGCCACCATCTTCCTTGGACGCTTTGCTGGGGGTAGCGATTCCTCATCCGAGCTTTTGGAACGCTTCCTCTTTCTGGATGAATGTCTGCAAATAAAAAAACATTGTTATAACATTTTCTTACCGTTAATTAAGTGTAAAAATATATGAATTTGGTCATCATTTGAATTCCAGTAGGAAACTATTTCTTCAAATTGTACAGTTTCCATTTGTTACCGTTACTGCTTTATCAGCAAGATCCACTATAGTCTTACCCACGAAATTTGAATATTTCATTTGTTATTAAATATAAAAGTAGAACCATTTAATGTTATGTTAATACTAACGTCAATCTAAAATCTAAATTTTTCAATCTATTTTCTCTCAAAAAGTCAGTAATATGGTTATTATATTTATAGATGTATAAATAATAATTATGTTTCCCGTACATAGCATGTTATAGAAAGAAGCCCAGATCTAGTTTATATAGAATATTGAATGAATCAGTTTGAAAAAAAAAAAAAAAAAAAAAAAAAAAAACTAATTGATTTTGTAGAATATGTAGTGATTCAGATTCATACTAATTTTCATGTTTTTTTAAATGTATCAAAAATAAAAAATATTGTCATGAGAACAAAGAAAGTTATTTACAAATTGAATTGCTAATATCACTTTAAATATACGAAAACTGCCCAAAAATATCTCAAAATATGTTAAATAGCACTTACTGCGTATGTCACGCAGTAGAATATGGTGATAAATATTGCAAATAATATGTTAATTATTACGAGAATCTTGAATCTGTTTACTTTTCTTACAATCTTAGTACATTTTGTTTCTCAACTTGTATGTTGTTGAGATATTTTAGCTCAACTGGAGGTATGCAGCTTTAAAAACAAGACGGTATGAGTATTGTGTAAGTTTATTTGCTATTCTAACACATGTATGAAATACAAAAATACCTAACAGATCTAGATATAATAAATGTATTCAATTGAACACAAGATATTTCATGTCACCGAACACTGAGTTAAGTTGAGTTCTTATCAATATAATAAATTAAATACATATACATTTTAATAATTTATTTATGTTAATTTTCTACTGTTAATAATAACTGCTGTCATAAACCTTCTTCGATTGTTTTTGATCGGGTTCGATTTTTTGTTCATTGAATGCCGCCTTTCCTTGTCGATCTTGTTTATCATATTCCAAATATGAAACAGATCAAAATGCTTAAGATGATCACCAGGTACTGTAAATTATACAGGAACTTACTTCAACATGTCTTGAAGACGCTCAACACTTTGTGTTGTTTTCTTCATTGTAAATTGTCGTCTGCTTGAAAATAGTCGTCTGCTTCAAAAGATTGCTGTATCTGTTTTGACGTTGTTAGCGCAAAGTAACAACGACGTTATGACGACATTGTCAGTTACGTCACAATGTAAATACGTCATTGACGTATGTAGGTTAAAGGTCACACACATTTTTTTACTTTTTGACCGTATACGCCGCTTTTGGAGGAATGGCGCGAACGTGTCACATTACAGGTTTCAAGATAATCGCATGATGAACACATCTGCAGATGTTTCACCGTTTTCATGTTTAAATGTGGACTTCTTATTCTCTTTAAGCCGGTGCTAAGGGGTGTGGACGGTACCTTGCACCTACCAGAACCGTCCAAGAACATGCCCAATCAAACCAAGCCTGCAACATTTTCAATTTTGTCGGTTTGGGCGTTCTTTAGTGATTCTATTTTTCTCTATTTTATAAATAATAATGTTGTTAACAGTATTTTGAAGTTAAAGTGAAGTGTTTCTAAGTGGAATGCATTCATAATAGCTAGTTTGTCCGCTTATAACAGAAGAGCGTTGGATAAGTTATCAAGGGGGCTCTTGTTTGGTCCTTGGGCGCCGTGAAAATTAACAGACGACATCGTGTGTCATGTTTATTTGTTGATCATCTCAATTATCACGTGGGATTACAAGTAAGAACAAATAACAAGACAAGATGAGTATCTACGGAGGAATAAATATTATCAAGGTAAACCTTCCCGAAATATATAACCCAAATCGTTTAAAATGGCCTAAAAAACTATCAAACTAGAGTTCTTAACTTAAAAAAATCCATAGTAACTCGACACAATACCCAAAATCATCAACGCTTTGCGTTGGAACGTCGTGATAATATGTAACAGTTGTCCGAGTAGCTGCCGGCTCGGCTCCATTTTCTTATGATGAAAGCAAAGTAGAAAAGTGGGCATAATTCTACTTAACTGAAAATATAAAAATAAAATAAAAAGGCAGATAATTTAGAAAACAAGAGCTGTCGGTAGGACAGCAACGCTCGACTATTCTAAGTGCTTGATAGTAAAAAAAATGCTTGAGACAATTACCATCTCCTGTTTACAGTTTGGGGTAATGATGGTGAACAAGTGTGCAAAGTTTCAAAGCCATATGTCGATGGACTTTGAAAATATTTGAACTATTACAAAAACTTTAACGTAAATTCTAAGTCGAAAAAGGGGCATAATTCTGTCAAAATGCTTGATACAGTTACCTCCTCCTGTTTACAGGTTTGGGTAATGATGGTGAACAAGTGTGCAAAGTTTCAAAGCCATATGTCAATGGACTTTGAAAATATTTGAACTATTACAAAAACTTTAACGTAAATTCTAAGTCAAAAAAGGGGCATAATTCTGTCAAAATGCTTGATACAGTTACCTCCTCCTGTTAACAGGTTGGGGTTATGATGGTGAACAAGTGTTCAAAGTTTCAAAGCCATATGTCAATGGACTTTGAAAATATTTGAACTATTACAAAAACTTTAACTTAAATTCTAAGTCGAAAAAGGGGCATAATTCTGTCAAAATGCTTGATACAGTTACCTCCTCCTGTTTACAGGTTGGGGTAATGATGGTGAACAAGTGTGCAAAGTTTCAAAGCCATATGTCAATGGACTTTGAAAATATTTGAACTATTACAAAAACTTTAACATAAGTGGTTACGCCGACGCCGAAACCGACGCCGACGCTCGGGTGACTACAATAGCTCTACTTATTCTTATCGAATAGTCGAGCTAAAAATGACCTTCACGGTAATGTGTCCTTTGAACCACACAGCAACAGATGCCCTATATATTTAATCTGACAAACTAAGGGAGACAATTTTATGCTGAGAAAAAATAAGGTTTGTTAAAGTTATCTCCATTGACGCGGGAAGTGATAAAACAAGTAGAAAATTAAGATCAACCAGCATCACATTTGTAACAAATGGACATTACTCACTGATCTAAAATTATCTTGAATATAACTCACTTAATAGGGAGCTCACAGAAATGTCCAGTGATCAACGTTCTTCGGGTGCTTAGCATAATGCTCAGCTCACATTATGCTCAGCTTAGCTGAGCACGACTCCAGTATGCTTAAAGTAGTGTGAGTAAGCTATACTGAAGCAGGGGCATAGAATTATAATGCTGTATGAGTATGTTGCATTATGCTGTGAGTAGTGTAAAGTTAGTTGAGCGCAGGGTGTCATGAGCTATGCTCTAAAAGGGATGTTATAATATGCAGTGAGTAGTGTATAGTAATTTGAGCCCATGGGGGTCATGAGCAATGCCCTTTGAGGATGGTACATAATGCTGTGAGTAGTGTAAAGTATTCTGAGCCCAGGGTGTCATGAAAAATATTTTATTAGGGATGTCCAGTAAGCTATGAGTAGTGTGAAATAAGATTGGCTCAGGGTGCCATGAGTAATTCTCTATCAAGGATGTTTAGTATGTTGTAAATAGTGTGAAGGAAGTTTAGCTCAGGTGCCATGAGTTATACTCTATCAAGCATGCTCGGTAAGCTATGAGTAGTGTGAAATAAGATTGGCTCAGAGTGCCATGAGTAATAATATATATAGGTAGCTTTATTCAGACGATATATGGAATTGAAAACTTCAGTAAGCTTTTAAAAATTCTTGTTATGATACGATTAAACAAGGTGGCAGTGATGGCCCTAGATCGCTCACCTGACCCATCGAACTCATCCGAGCATTTACCTAGACAAGCATCCTAACCAAGACTGCTGACAATTGAGTCAAAAATGTGACCACTACAGTAGAGCGTTAACAAGGTTTTTCCATATTTTGGCGGTGTGACATAGTTTTTGACCCAAAATGACCCATATTCGAACTTGACCTTGACCAAGTTCCAGGATATTTGGATCAAAACAGCAGCTGTTAACAATTTTTTTTATTTTTAGCTCCTGTGACCTAGTTTTTCACCCGAGATGACCATCATCCGAGCAATTACCTAGACAAACATCCTGATGACGATTGAGACAAAAATGTGACCGCTAGAGTGTTAACGAACAAATTTGGACGGACATTCAACGATCCTAAATGCAAGCTCTGGTGAGCTAAAAAAGAGAGTTGTGCAGAAAAAAAAGAATCCCGTATTTTTTCTCCGGCTCGTTACTTTGCCAATTTTAGCAACTGTTATCAAAAAATTAACAACGGTGGGTTGTATAGATAAATAATTCATTCCTGTTTAAAAATGACATCATTGAAAATTTCAAGGACTGCTTAGTATTTGCTTTGTAATTAAAAAAAAAAACGCATAAATATCTTTCAACTCCATTATCTAAAAATAAATTCTATAGAAGCTGAACGATGGCTAGCTTAAATTTGGCATAATATATAAACTCAACAAAGTAATACCAGCCTAAAATAAATTTATTTCGTTTTTTTTCAGCTGGAAAGCTCAAATGTTAAAAAATCACATGACCATCATCTCAGCTGTTACTTATGAAAGTCCCACTTTCAGTTTAAACTAACATCAGTCTTCATTTCCTATGCACTTCTTTATTATCCCTCATGTATAGACTCAATCAAACCAAGTCTGCAATTTTCATGTAATTTTAATGGTTACTATTATTTCCTTTTATTTATTGTTGAAGTGATTATCCTGTCCGTGCTCTGCCTTGTGCCCTGTCCTGTTTTTGTTTGGGGTCCTCCTGGGCTCCTGGCCGCTGGTCCTTGTTGCTGGGTCGTGTGGGGGTTGCGTTCATTGAACGCCGCCTCTCCTTGTTTATCTTGTTTATCATATTTAATATGCTTTCCTTTCACCAGATTTTTGAAAGTGACAACCTGACAAGTGACGCCATTTCTCTTACTGAAACTTCCAAATGGGGTTTGCTTTAGCATTTTTCTCTATTTTATGCTCTTTTTTGTCTTTTTTATCACTCAATTTAGTATCGCTTCTCTCCCTTTTTCCTCCATCCGCCACGGCGCTTAACTGGAACGACCTTGACCTCGACACTGTCGTCTGCAACATTGTTGACCTCCAGCCTCTTGATGATTCCATAACGCTTTGGAAAAGAAGCGGCGATCTCGGCCGAGATTTCTTCAATCAGCTGCTCGGCTGCCTTAATTCCCTCTAATGCTTCAACTGATAATGAAACTGTGGGTTCTGGTGGCGAAGATGATGCGTCGGACATTTTCTTCAACTGTGCCTCTATGTAAAGAGCCATGCCTGAAAAAAGCAGACGAAATTATTATTATTCATTTCAAAAGTGTACACATAAAAAGAAAATATGATTTGATTGACGAGGTTCTTTAACATACAAGCTAATCATTGGATTTGGAGGGAGGGGGAGCGGGCAATAATTTACTGATGCATAACGGCATACTATGTTGTTTTGAAAAGTACTTCTTCATTTACTAAGATCTTTGGTGTATTATGAAATATCAATCAATACCATGCATTTGTTTTTAAATTTGATAAAAATAATCACGATTTCAATAATTACCTAATTCAATTTTTCTTTTCCTGTCTTGCCATTTCTTGACCTTTAATAAAAACGTCCTTGGAAATTGTGGGACCACAGCCACCATCTTTCTTGGACGCTTTGCTGGGGGTAGCGATTCCTCATCAGGGCTTTTGGAACGCTTCCTCTTTCTGGATGCATGTCTGCAAGAAAAAAATTCTATAATTATACATGTATTATTAAAGCACATTTTCGGCTAATCAATTGAAAATATGTTAATAATTTGAATTACTACGGTACATTGAATGTGAAAGTAATATGCGCGTATCAAGTCAGTTGAGAAAATTAAACCAAATTAATCTTGTACAATATGTACCGACTGTCTTTGTCATACACTTTCTCCGATTGTTTTTCATCGGGTTCGATTTTGTTTTGTTAGCGTATTCAAAATTGTAATTCTACCAAATATAAAATAGATCTGCTAGCATAAAATGATCGCCAGATACTATTTATCATATATAGGTACTTACTTTAACATGACCTGAAGACGTTCAACGCTTTGTGTTGCTTTCTTCATTATAAATTGTTGTCTACTAGAAAATCGTCGTCTGCTTCTAAAGATTGCTGTATCTGTTTTGACGTTGTTAGCCAACGTTACAACGACGTTATGACGACATTGTCAGTTACGTCACAATGTTATTACGTCATTGACGTTAGTAGGCTAAAAGGTACACACATTCTTTTACTTTTGGACCTTACGCCGCTTTTCATGGAAATGCGATAACGTGTCACATGGAATGTTCCATGATAACCGCATAATGAACACATCTGCGGATGTTTTAAACCATTTTCAAGTTTATATGTAAAATTCTTCTTAAGCCGGTGCTAGAGGGCATGAACAGTACCTTGGACTTTCCATTACCGTCTATGAACAGGCTCAATCAAGCCGAGCCTGCAACATTTTTCAATTTTGTTGTTTTGGACGTTCTTTAGGGTTTTGGTTATTTTTCTTTTGTACAAATAATAAGGTTGATAACAGTATTTTGAAATTCTAAGTGTTTCTAAGTGGAATACATTCATTATGGGTAATTTGTCCGCTAAGTACAACAGGAAGAGCATCAGGTTAGTAATCCAGGGGGCGCTGGTTCGATCCTTGGGCAGGGTGTAATTTCTCCGTTAAAATTAAAAGACGACATCGTATGTAATGTTTGTTTCTCATTGCTGATTCAGAAATCATGTGGAATTAGTTTTGGCTAAG
This sequence comes from Ruditapes philippinarum, assembly GCF_026571515.1. Classification (NCBI taxonomy): domain Eukaryota; kingdom Metazoa; phylum Mollusca; class Bivalvia; order Venerida; family Veneridae; genus Ruditapes; species Ruditapes philippinarum. Next base: position 10,104 of record NW_026854185.1, on the reverse strand, counting down.
AAATGGGTAATTAATAATTATAGGCTAGTTATCAAGGAAAACCGGTTTGGCGATTGACCAACAAAATCTTCCCTAAATCGTTTAAAATCGGCATGAAATATAAAATTCTTAGTATTAAAATCCACAGCAACTCCACACAAAATTCAGAATTGCAATCAACACGTCGTGATAAGTATTTGACAAGAGTTGTCCGAGTAGCAGCGTATTCCACTTTTCTCAGAACTCGACTTATGATGAACGCAAAGTAGAAAAGGGGGCATAATTCTACTTAGCTGAAAATATAAAAAAATACATAAAAGGCAGATAATTTAGAAAAAAATGACCTTCAGGGTAATCTGTCCTTTGGTCCACACAGCCACAGACGGCCTACTAATTAATTTTATCAACGAAGGGAGATAATTTTATGCTGAGAAAAAATAAGACTGTTAATGTTAGCTCCCTTGATGCAGGAAGTAGAAAGCATCACATTTGTAACAAATGGACCTTACTCACTGATCTTTAAGCATCTTGAATATAATTCACTTAATAAGGAGCTCACAAAAATGTCCAGTGATCAATGTTCAGGATGCTATGCATTATGCTCAGCTCACATTATGCTCAGCTGAGCTGCGCACGAGTCCTGTATGCTTGGAGTAGTAAGAGTAAGCTATAATGAAAAAAAAGGCATAGAAGAATAATGCTGTATGAGTATGTTGCATTATGCTGTAAGTAGTGTAAAGTAAGTTGACATCAGGGTGTCATGATTAATGCTCTATGAGGGATGGAGAAGTGTCCAGGCTGTCATGAGTAATGCACTATGAGGGATGTTACAATATGATGTGAGTAGTGGGAAGTAAGTTGAGCCCTAGGTGTCATGAGCAATGCTCTATGAGGGATGTATAGTATGTTGTAAGTAGTGTGAAGTAAGTTGAGCCCAGGGTGCCATTAGCAATGTGAAGTAAGTTGAGCCCAGGGTGCCATGAGCAATGTGAAGTAAATTGAGTCCAGGGTGTCATGAGCAATGCTCTATGAGGGATGTGACAATATGCTGTGAGATGTGTGAAGTAAGTTTAGCCCTAGGTGTCATGAGTAATGCTCTATGAGGGATGTTACAATATGCTGTGAGTAGTGTAAAATAATTTGAGTCCAGGCTGTCATGAGTAATGATCTATGAGGGATGTTACAATTTGCTGTGTATAGTGTGAAGTATGTTGAGTCCAGGCTGTCATGAGTAATTCTCTATGAGGAATGTCAAAATATGCTGTTAGCAGTGTAAAGTAAGTTAAATGCTTGATGTCATGAGTTATACTGTATAGGGAATGCTACAGTATGCTGTTAGCAGTGTAAAGTAAGTTAAATGCTTGGTGTCATGAGTTATACTGTATTGGGAATGCTACAGTATGCTGTTAGCAGTGTAAAGTAAGTTAAATGCTTGGTGTCATGAGTTATACTGTATAGGGAATGCTACAGTATGCTGTTAGCAGTGTAAAGTAAGTTAAATGCTTGGTGTCATGAGTTATACTGTATAGGGAATGCTACAGTATGCTGTTAGCAGTGTAAAGTAAGTTAAATGCTTGGTGTCATGAGTTATACTGTATTGGGAATGTACAGTATGTGTTAGAGTGTAAAGTAAGTTAAATGCTTGGTGTCATGAGTTATACTGTATAGGGAATGCTACAGTATGCTGTTAGCAGTGTAAAGTAAGTTAAATGCTTGGTGTCATGAGTTATACTGTATTGGGAATGCTACAGTATGCTGTTAGCAGTGTAAAGTAAGTTAAATGCTTGGTGTCATGAGTTATACTGTATTGGGAATGCTACAGTATGCTGTTAGCAGTGTAAAGTAAGTTAAATGCTTGGTGTCATGAGTTATACTGTATAGGGAATGCTACAGTATGCTGTTAGCAGTGTAAAGTAAGTTAAATGCTTGGTGTCATGAGTTATACTGTATAGGGAATGCTACAGTATGCTGTTAGCAGTGTAAAGAATGTTAAATGCTTGGTGTCATGAGTTATACTGTATAGGGAATGCTACAGTATGCTGTTAGCAGTGTAAAGTAAGTTAAATGCTTGGTGTCATGAGTTATACTGTATAGGGAATGCTACAGTATGCTGTTAGCAGTGTAAAGTAAGTTAAATGCTTGGTGTCATGAGTTATACTGTATAGGGAATGCTACAGTATGCTGTAAGCAGTGTAAAGTAAGTTAAATGCTTGATGTCATGAGTTATACTGTATAGGGAATGCTATAGTATGCTGTTAGCAGTGTAAAGTAAGTGAAATGCTTGATGTCATGAGTTATACTGTATAGGGAATGCTACAGTATGCTGTAAGCAGTGTAAAGTAAGTTAAATGCTTGATGTCATGAGTTATACTGTATAGGGAATGCTACAGTATGCTGTTAGCAGTGTAAAGTAAGTTAAATGCTTGATGTCATGAGTTATACTGTATAGGGAATGCTACAGTATGCTGTTAGCAGTGTAAAGTAAGTTAAGTGATTGGCGTATCAGGGATGTTACGGTATGCTGCGAGTAGTGTAAAGTGAGTTGAGCCAAAGGTATCGAAAGTTATACTCAAGGATGTATATTACAGTATGCTATGTGTATATTTATGAAATCAAGTTCCAGGGTGTCGTGAGTACTGTTATAAGTTCGGTTCAGTATGCTATGAGAAATGTGTTTAGTCCATGGTGCCATGAGAACCTCTCTATGAGTTGTGTTTTACTCTCTTATATCTAGCTTTATTCAGACGATTTAAGGAATTGAACCCTACAGTAAACAGTAAAAAGCGTAGAAAAGCGATGTTATGCAGAAAAAATCAAATCACGTATTTTGTGTCCGGCTCGATATTTTGCCCATTGTTTAATTTTCAAACTGTACAGTATTTAAGCAGCTGTTATAAAAATAAAAAATAAACGGTGGGTTGTTTTGACAAATCAAATATACCTTTGAAAAAAAAAAGATTTTAAAGATGTCTTAGAAAAATTCAACGGTTATTTGGTATTTGCTTTGTAATTTACAAAAAACGTAGATCTATACAATCATCTCTCTACCTCATTTTCTAAAAATAGATTATATAGGTTGAACGATGGCTAGCTTAAATTTGGTATAATATATAACTCAACAAAGTAATACCAGCCTATAAGTAATAGAAAGAGCACCGAAACACGAGGCTATCTGATTTGTACGAGGGGGCGTAGCCCCCGAGTATTAATCAGATTGCCGAGTGTTTTGGTGTTCTTTCTCTTTTGTATTATAGTCAAACATAAAAGCACGTTCCCTGTTGTCACAATATGAAACCCCGGCAAATATGAACCAATGAACGAACATCTGAATATGACATTTCTGTCGCTTTCCCTTTCTCTGTCGTCACAGTATGTAAACCCCAGCAAAAATGAGCCAATCAATGGGCATGCTCTGGAGTGCGGGTAACTAATACCCGCACTCCAGTTAACGCACTGTGCATGTATATGTATACGATTTAACCCTGACACATTTTCAACAGAAAGGTCTCAAAACTATGATACAATAAATTTATTTCGTGTTTTTTTTCTTTCGGCTGGCAAGCTCAAATGTTAAAAAAAAAATCAAATCACGTGACCATCATCTCAGCTGTTACTTCTGAAAGTCCCACTTTCACTTTAAACTCATACCAGATTACATGTCATATGCACTTCTTCATTATCCCTCATGTACAGACTCAATCAAAACAAGTCTGCAATTTTCATGTAAATGTGTTGGTTACTATTATTTCCTTTTATTTATTGTTGAAGTGATTATCTTGTCCGTGCCCTGCCTTGTGCCCTGTCCTGTTTTTGTTTGGGGTCCTCCTGGGCTCCTGGCCACTGATCCTTGTTGCTGGGTCGTGTGGGGGTTGCGTTTATTGAACGCCGCCTCTCCTTGTTTATCTTGTTTATCATATTTAATATGCTTCCCTTTTCCCAAATTTTTTAAAGGGACAACCTGACAAGTGACGCTATGTCTCTTATTAAAACTCCCAAATGGCGTTTACTTTTTGCATTTTTGTTTATTTTATGTTCTTTTTTTGTCTTTTTTATCACTCAATTTAGTATCGCTTCTCTCCCTTTTTCCTCCATCCGCCACGGCGCTTAACTGGAACGATCTTGACCTCGACACTGTCGTCTGCAACATTGCTGACCTCCAGCCTCTTGATGATTCCATAACGCTTTGGAAAAGAAGCGGCGATCTCGGCCGAGATTTCTTCAATCAGTTGTTCGGCTGCCTTAATTCCCTCTAATGCTTCAACTGATAATGAAACTGCGGGTTCTGGTGGCGAGGATGATGTGTCGGCCATTTTCTTCAACTGTGACTCTATGTATAAGGCCATACCTAGAAAAAAGGCAGACGAAAATAATGTTATTCATTTCAAAAGTGTACACATAACAAAAATTTAAATAAGATTTGTTTTAATTGATGAGATTGATTCTAGATTCTTTAACATACAACGGTTTTATTGTTTTAGACATTGATTTGTTTCTTACATTGCAGCTTCTATGATGCTGACGACATTTGTCTATGATGCAGACGACATTTTTGTTCGCTTAATTCATTTCAAACATTCTTAATTCTTTTCATTTCGCTACTGTACATCTATGAAATAATGACATGAATGCATGGGATGTTTATAACTTTTTTACGCTTTTTTTTTCGCTTACGTTTCAACTATTGGTGTCTTTTATTTTAGAAAATTCCAAAAATGTTTTCAATTAAAGAAACAAAGAGATTGCATGAGGGACTGCGGGGACAGCAGGGGAAATCAGCCAGGTTTTTTACTCTTTTTTTCTCGCGATGGCGGCTCAGTATAACAAAAGTTCGGTGGTATTTAGCAAAGAATTTACGTCTGTCCCCACTGGAATGGAACGCCCTCACTATTCTCTGGATTAGGAGGCGGACGGACAATGAGGAGGAGAAGGGGGGGGGGTATGTCCCCACTGGAATGGAACGCCCTCACTATTCTCTGGATTAGGAGGCGGACGGACAATGAGGAGGAGAAGGGGGGGATATAATTCAGTGATGCATAACGGTATACTACATTTGTATGTTGTTTTGAGAAATACTTCTTCATTAATTAAGAGATTTGGTGTTTTATGAAATATCAATATTCGGCATTTGTTTTCAATTTAATAAAAAGAAAATCACCATTTCAATTATTACCTAATTCAATTTTACTTTTCCTGTCTTGCCATTTCTTGACCTTTAGTAAAAATGTCCTTGGAAATAGTGGAACAACATCCACCATCTTCCTTGGACGCTTTGCTGGGGGTAGCGATTCCTCATCCGGGCTGTTAGAACGCTTCCTTTTTCTGGATGCGTGTCTGCAAATATGAATTTTTAATTACTATTAAAACATTTTTCCCCTGCTCATTAAAGGGTATTAATATTTAAATTTTTTAGTCACCATTTGAATTCCAACACAACCATTGAAGAAGAGGGATATTTCTTGAAATTGTAAAGATCTATTTGTTACTGTTCAAGACACATGACTAGAATGTTCCCGTACACAGCACGTGATAGAAATAAGCCGAGGTCTTGTATATATATATAGTAAATCAAACGAATCAGTTTGGAAAAAATATGGTAGAATTCATGTACTTTTTAATCATTCATTCGTAATTATTTTATTTAGCTTCTTACAACTGTTCGAATAGATATCCGGTTGTTATTGAGCGTATTCAAAATCAAAATCCTAAAGCTACCAAATGTACAAGTATAAAATAATCGTCAGGTACAGTAAATCGTAATAATAAATTATACAGGAACTTACAATAACATGTCCTGAAGACGCTCAACGCTTTGTGTTGTTTTCTTCATTGGAAAATGTCGTCTGCTTGAAAATTGTCGTCTGCGTCTAAAGATTGCTATATCTGTTTTGACGTTGTTAGATAAAGTAACAACGACGTTATGACGACATCGTCAGTTACGTCACAATGTAAATGCGTCATTGATGTTAGTAGGTTAAAGGTCATAGGCATTCTTTTAGTTTTGGACCGTATACGCCGCTTTTCATGGAATGGCACTAAAGTGTCACATTGTTGGTTCCAAGATAACCGCATGAACACATCTGCTGATGTTTCTTAATTCCAAATTTCACCATTTTTATGTTTTAATGTAGAATTCTGCTTAAGCCAGTGCTAGGGTACGTGAACGGTACCTTTCACTTTCCAGTACCGTCTTTGAACAGGCCCAATCAAACCAAGCTCGCAACATTTTTTCAATTTTGTCGTTTTGGGTGTTCTTTAAACCCCTATCACACTAAGGCGGCGTTTTCACGGCGTCCAAAGATAATTCAGAACGCAAAGGTGAGCAGCGCGGTAACATCGCCGCAGCATTGCCACAGCATTGTAGTGGCATCGTATAGAACGCCGACCGACGGCGCGCATTTTGAGCATGATTGCAGTAAGAACGCAGTAGCAACTCAGCAACATCTCCTATATACAAGGCAACAGGAGCACCGCGAAAGCGCAAAAACGCCGAATGAACTCAGTGGTTATCCACTGCGCTTTTACGGAGATTGCAAGGCGTCTCTACCGCGCTTACACTACGAATTCAGCGCAGTGTGAGCGCCGCGATGGCGCCGTGTGAGCGCCGTAAAAGCTCACTGTAAGTGCAAAATTGACAGTAGATTATTCAAACATATGTTTATGACATATGTGTATGTTCATGTTTGCATTTGCTCTACGCCTTAGAAGCGTAGTCCGAACGCAGACAATCGAAATATAAAAACGCCTTAGAGGCTCCATGGCATGATCGCCGCGAGGACGCCGTGAATTTCCATTTTATCAAAAATACCAAATCATATATGACGATCTCGCGGCATGTTGTTAAATTTAACAACGCCATGCAAATGCAGTCTAGTGCGACAGGGTCTTTAGGGATTCTGTTTTTCTCTATTTTATAAATAATAATGTTATTAACAGTGTTTTGAAGTTGTAGTGAAGTGTTTCTAAGTGGAATGCATTCATAATGGGTAATTTGTCCGCTAAGCTCAACAGGAAGAAAATCAGATTAGTAATCCAGGGGGCGCTGGTGCGATAAAAAATAATAAGAAAATAAAACAATGATAATAAAATAATAAAGAGAAAAATCAAATATTTGTTAAAAACAAATAACATAACTATGGAGGATATATTATCATCAAGGCAATCGGTAATGCGGTCGATCACCAAAATACAATCCAAATCGTTTAAAATCGGTGTAAAAAATAAAAACTATCAAACTAAAAACTATCAAACTAAAGTTCTTTACTTAAAAAATAAAATACAATAAGTCAACACAAAACCCAAAATTGAAACATAGACCACTCAGCCATGATCGCTTATTAAGGGAGAAAATTATATGCCGTGGAAAAAACTTAATTAGAAAAGTTAAAGTTATCTCCCTTTATGCAGGAAGTGATAATAACAGGAAATCTAGAAAAAATTGTAAGAAACTACATCAACATAACTCACCGTGAATATAACTCACTTTATGGGGTGCTTACAGTACTGTTCAGTGATTAATGTTCATTGTGCTTAGCATAATGCTCAGCTCACATTATACTCAGCTGAGCTGAGCACGAGTCATGTATACTGAAGTAAGCTAAGATAAAGGTAAAAGATAAATAATGCTGAAAAAATTACACTCAGCCACGAGTCGTGTTCAGAAAGTTGTGAGCAAAGTTCCATGTGTAGTGAGAAGTAAGTTGTGCCCAAGCCCAAGGTGTCACGAGTTATGCTTTATAAAGGTTGTCACAATATGCAGTGAGTAGTGTAAAGTAAGCTGACCCAGGGTGCCATGACTTATGCTCTATGAGGGATGTTACAGTATGCTGTGAGTAATGTGAAGTAATTTGAGTCCAGGGTGTCTTGAGCAATGCTCTATGAGGGATGTTACAATATTCTGTGAGTTATGTGAAGTAAGTTGAGTCCAGGGTGTCATAAGTAATGCTCTATGAGGAATGTTACAATATGCTGTGAGTAGTGTAAAGTAAACTGAGCCCAGGTGTAATGAGCAATGCTCTATGAGGGATGTTACGATATGCTGTGAGTTATGTAAAGTAAGTTGAATCCAGGGTGTCGTCGTAATGAAATGCTCTATGAGGGATGTTACAATATGCTGTGAGTAGTGTGAAGTAAGTTGAGTCCAGGGTGTCGTGTGTAATGCTCTATGAGGGATGTTACAATATGCTGTGAGTAGTGTAAAGTAAGTTGAGTCCAGGGTGTCATGTGTAATGCTCTATGAGGGATGTTACAATATGCTGTGAGTAGTGTGAAGTAAGTTGAGTCCAGGGTGTCATGAGTAATGCTCTATGAGGGATGTTACAATATGCTGTGAGTAGTGTAAAGTAAGTTGAGCCCAGGGTGTCATGAGTAATGCTCTATGAGGAATGTTACAATATGCTGTGAGTAGTGTGAAGTAAGTTGAGTCCAGGGTGTCATGAGTAATGCTCTATGAGGATGTTACAATATGCTGTGAGTAGTGTAAAGAAAGTTGAGTCCAGGGTGTCGTGTGTAATGCTCTATGAGGGATGTTACGATATGCTGTGAGTTATGTAAAGTAAGTTGAGCCCAGGGTGTCGTGTGTAATGCTCTATGAGGGATGTTACGATATGCTGTGAGTTATGTAAAGTAAGTTGAGCCCAGGGTGTCGTGTGTAATGCTCTATGAGGGATGTTACGATATGCTGTGAGTTATGTAAAGTAAGTTGAGCCCAGGGTGTCGTGTGTAATGCTCTATGAGGGATGTTACAATATGCTGTGAGTTATGTAAAGTAAGTTGAGCCCAGGGTGTCGTGTGTAATGCTCTATGAGGGATGTTACGATATGCTGTGAGTTATGTAAAGTAAGTTGAGCCCAGGGTGTCGTGTGTAATGCTCTATGAGGGATGTTACGATATGCTGTGAGTTATGTAAAGTAAGTTGAGCCCAGTGTGTCATGCGTAATGCTCTATGAGGGATGTTACAATATGCTGTGAGTTATGTTAAGTAAGTTGAGCCCAGTGTGTCATGCGTAATGCTCTATGAGGAATGTTACAATATGCTGTGAGTTATTTAAAGTAAGTTGAGCCCAGGGTGTCGCGTGTAATGCTCTATGAGGGATGTTACGATATGCTGTGAGTTATGTAAAGTAAGTTGAGCCCAGTGTGTCATGCGTTATGCTCTATGAGGGATGTTACAATATGCTGTGAGTTATGTAAAGTAAGTTGAGCCCAGTGTGTCATGCGTAATGCTCTATGAGGGATGTTACAATATGCTGTGAGCAGTGTAAAGTAAGTTGAGCCCAGGGTGTCGTGTGTAATGCTCTATGAGGGATGTTACAATATGCTGTGAGTAGTGTAAAGTAAGTTGAGCCCAGGGTGTCATGTGTAATGCTCTATGAGGGATGTTACAATATTCTGTGAGTAGTGTAAAGTAAATTGAGCCAAGGGTGTAATGAGTAATGCTCTATGAGGAATGTTACAATATGCTGTGAGTAGTGTAAAGTAAGTTGAGTCAGGGTGTCGTGTGTAATGTTCTATGAAGGATGTTACAATATGCTGTGAGTAGTGTGAAGTAAGTTGAGTCAAGGGTGTCATAAGCAATGCTCTATGAGGGATTTTACAATATGCTGTGAGTAATGTGAACTAAGTTGAGCCCAAAGTGTCATGACAAATGCCCTATGAGAGGTTACAGTATGCTGTGAGTAGTGTAAGGTAAGTTGAGTCCAGGGTGTCATGAGCAATGCTCTATGAGGGAAGTTACAGTATGCTGTGAGTAGTGTAAGGTAAGTTGTGTCCAGGGTGTCATTAGCAATGCTCTATGAGGGATGTTACAATATGCTGTGAGTTATGTGAAGTAAGTTGAGTCCAGGGTGTCATGATTAATGCTCTATAAGGGATGTTACAATATGGTGTGAGTAATATGAAGTTAGTTGAGCCCAAGGTGTCATGAGCAATGCTCTATGAGAGGGAACAGTATGCTGTGAGTAGTGTAAAGTAAGTTGAGCCCAGGGTTTCATGAGTAATGCTCTATGAGGGATGTTACAGTATGCTGTGAGTAGTGTAAGGTAAGTTGTGTCCAGGGTGTCATTAGCAATGTTCTATGAGGGATGTTACAATATGCTGTGAGTAGTGTGAAGTTAGGTGAGTCCAGGG